>NC_139644.1:41349875-41487375 GCF_964638095.1 Poromitra crassiceps | reverse complement strand
TGTTTATAGTAGTGCAGTGTTAGCATACATTCAAACTACAAAATAAAACAAGCTGTTTGTAGCAGTGCAGTGTTAGCATACATTCAAACTACAAAATAAAACAAGCTGTTTGTAGCAGTGCAGTGTTAGCATACATTCAAACTACAAAATAAAACAAGCTGTTTGTAGCAGTGCAGTGTTAGCATACATTCAAACTACAAAATAAAACAAGCTGTTTATAGCAGTGCAGTGTTAGCATACATTAAAACTACAAAATAAAACAAGCTGTTTGTAGCAGTGCAGTGTTAGCATACATTCAAACTACAAAATAAAACAAGCTGTTTGTAGCAGTGCAGTGTTAGCATACATTAAAACTACAAAATAAAACAAGCTGTTTGTAGCAGTGCAGTGTTAGCATACATTCAAACTACAAAATAAAACAAGCTGTTTATAGTAGTACAGTGTTAGCATACATTCAAACTACAAAATAAAACAAGCTGTTTATAGTAGTGCAGTGTTAGCATACATTCAAACTACAAAATAAAACAAGCTGTTTATAGTAGTGCAGTGTTAGCATACATTCAAACTACAAAATAAAACAAGCTGTTTATAGTAGTGCAGTGTTAGCATACATTCAAACTACAAAATAAAACAAGCTGTTTATAGTAGTGCAGTGTTAGCATACATTCAAACTACAAAATAAGATAGAATACTTTGACTTTTGGACTTGCAGAAAGCATATTAAGTGTTGTGTAGGTACTTTAAATTCTATTAGTAGAAAATAGTATACTTATACCTCACAAGGTTACACTTCCTGGTTACCGCAGTGTCAAAACCAGTTAGACTTCTGGTTGGTCATGTAAAAGTGATGTGTCATATCTCTCCCTCCTCCCCCTCAGTGTACACCAGCGGGGGCGGGGCGCTGGGCTCGGGGCTGGACGCAGACTCAGGCAAGAGGAAGTTTGTTTCGTACGACACGGAGCTGGGCCGCTCGCCCGGCATGACCACCTGCGCCTCCTGCCAGCAGCAGGTCATGACCAACGTCACCTACAAGGCCGGAACCTACGCCTGGCTCATGTGCCTACTCTTCATCTGCTGCGGGTCAGTGAGGGAGGGAGGGAGGGAGGGAGGGAGAGAGTGAGTGAGTGAGTGAGGGAGAGAGGGAGGGAGTGAGGGATTGAGTGAGTGAGTGAGTGAGTGAGGGATTGATTGGAATGAATTGGACAGACTGGGCCCTCTGCAGACGGGGCCTTCTGATTGGGCAGACTGGGCCCTCTGCAGACGGGGCCCTCTGATTGGACAGAGTGGGCCCTCTGCAGACGGGGCCCTGTGATTGGACAGACTGGGCCCTCTGCAGACAGGGCCCTCTGATTGGACAGACTGGGCCCTCTGCAGATGGGGCCCTCTGATTGGACAGAGTGGGCCCTCTGCAGACGGGGCCCTCTGATTGGACAGCCTGGGCCCTCTGCAGACAGGGCCCTCTGATTGGACAGAGTGGGCCCTCTGCAGACGGGGCCCTCTGATTGGACAGACTGGGCCCTCTGCAGACAGGGCCCTCTGATTGGACAGAGTGGGCCCTCTGCAGACGGGGCCCTGTGATTGGACAGACTGGGCCCTCTGCAGCGTCTGAGGCATTGGAGAATCATGGCAGCTAATTTCAAACAATTCTCTTCCTATATGAAAATGGCTCACAGAAATGTGTTTCTGAAAACCCTAACCCTATGCCTAACAATAGGCCATGCATTTGCTGAATCTGCATTTATTTTTGATACGGTTAGTTCAAAAGATCATACACGGTTTCAGATACGAGTTCAGTTAGTTTAAAAGATCATAATACGAGTTCAGTTAGTTTAAAATATTATATACGAGTTCAGTTATTTTCAAAGATCATATACGAGTTCAGTTAGTTTAAACGATCACGAGTTCAGTTAGTTTAAAAGATCATACGAGTTCAGTTAGTTTCAAAGATCATATACGAGTTCAGTTAGTTTCAAAAATCATATATGAGTTCAGTTAGTTTCAAAGATCATATACAGTACGAGTTCAGTTAGTTTCAAAGATCATATATGAGTTCAGTTAGTTTAAAAGATCATATACGAGTTCAGTTAGTTTCAAAGATCATACGAGTTCAGTTAGTTTCAAAGATCATATACGAGTTCAGTTAGTTTAAAAGATCAGATATGAGTTCGGGAGGCGGCGAGTCGCGCAGCACATACCTAATTTGCATAAAGTAGACTATAACTAATTTTATGCAAATGAGGAACGGTCACGCCAACGCTCCACAGTGCATCACACGGCTGCCTACATACACAATGAATGGGATGCGTGGAAATGCCCGTATAGGTTGGACAAGAGGCCAATCTGCCAAATCAATCAATCAATCAATCAAAATCTGCCAAAACATCTATTCATTCCTGTACGACTCGTGTACAATGTTAAACACAATGGAAGGGACGGAGTGGAGACGAGACCTTGCCTTTTGCTATCTGACACTGACTCAGTGTGTATGTGTCTGTGTGTGTGTGTGTGTGCGTGCGTGTGTGTGTGTGTGTGTGTGTGTGTTCCCCTCCTCCAGGTTAATTCTGTGCTGCTGCCTGATTCCGTTCTTCCTGAAAAACTTCAAGGACGCGTACCACACGTGCCCCCGCTGCAACCGGGTGCTGCACGTGGAGAAGAAGAAGTGCTGCTCCTCCTGAGGGGCTGCTGCCACATGGACCCATAGAAAGAACAGCCCTGCTGCAGCTGCTCTCTGCGTTTGGATGGCCTGGAACTGTCACATAGCCAGTTAGCCACAATCTCACTCGAAGGAAAATATCGTGAAGTTTATGGAGAAAGGTGGCATTTTTGGGATACATTCCAAACTTATTTCTATGGATGAGCCATTGAAAAAAAGCCTGGGCAAAATCATACTTGAATGCGTTCTGTATTCTATCATATCATCTGCAAACAGACTGGGAGACTCACGTCTGAAGCTAAATCCAGCGCTTTTAGACAGAGGTGGAAAGATACATCCATTTTGTCAAATGAAACTGAGATTTCTGAACTAATGTGATGATGAGATCATTACAATTGTGTGGATCATCTACACCTGTCTAATTCAATTGGCCAGTCTTGAGCACGATTTCATTTAAATGGCCACTACACTAACGAGCCACCATGTTTGGGCGGTCTAAATGCGGAAGTGATCCTGGACCTGTTAGCGAGCAGTCCCAATGCTACTCTGTGCTAGAGTGTTGTTCTCATAGTGCGGTGTGCAAAGCAAATATCTGATTGTACTCATTTACTCAGTGTACATTTAAATGTACTCAAGTAGAATATAATTTAAATTACTCAAATTAAAAGTATAGTATTTGTTGGAGAAAAATATAAGTTCCATGCCATTTCCTAATCAATAAGCTATAAGCTATAATTGCATACACATAATTAATGCTATGAGTCATAAGTTCCATTGGCATTTCCTAATCAATAAGCTATATTTGCATACACATAATTATGCTACAGGATGATCTCTTGTGTGTGCGTCTCAGTCTGACAGTTGTTATTGGAACACGACGCACTGACCAAGGTCTCAGCAAAAGGAGAAGTCCTCTGCCATGGGTGAATCTATATGTGTCAGATGTCATGTCATGTTAACTTATTGTAGCATAATTATGTGTATGCAAATATAGCTTATTGATTAGGAAATGCCAATGGAACTTATGACTCATAGCATTAATTATGTGTATGCAATTATAGCTTATAGCTTATTGATTAGGAAATGGCATGGAACTTATATTTTTCTCCAACAGTATTATTTCAAAAAATACTTTAAAAGTACAAAAACTCAAGTTAAAACTATTCAATTACTTGTACTTGAGTAATTTCCACCTCTGCTTTTAGGAAGCCATTTTCAAATATATTTTTGTCCAGGACAGGCAGCAAAACCTCCTCTACTCCTAACTAAGCTGAAGTCATCAATCATGATGTTACAATGAAGGCTTGTACATATACTTGTTATATATACTTACATTATAGGCTACTTCATTCATTGAACAAGAGAGTGCATACATTTTTGCAATGCTGCAATAGAATTTATTAAGTAAAAATATATATAATTTAATCATAAATGTATGTGTTAAAGTTCAGAAGAAAGCTGGTAATGTACAGCAGTAGCTTACAATGCACATGTAATACCGTCTCACTGGGGTGTATGAATTTTGTTCATATTTGATCATTAGTATATTTCTCCAACCAAATATGTCTCATGTGGAAGAAACAAGCATATTAATTAATTACAATGCAAATAGAAATGTAGTAATAGTGGTATAAAGTATAATAGCAATATATAGTTTAATACTAGGCGTAGTAGCAATAGTTTAATATATGATTTAATTTACCACGTGAAATTGTGTGCCCCGTGTGTGTGTGTGCCCACATGGAAAGAATCTATATGAACATATATGCAACTATATGCAACCTATATGCAACCTATATGCAGCATATATGAGCATATAGGCCATATATATGCCGCATATAGGTTGCATATAGGCCAGATTTAGGTGCATATATGCGCATATAGGAGCATATAGGCCATATATATGCCGCATATAGGTTGCATATAGGCCAGATTTAGGTGCATATATGCGCATATAGGAGCATATAGGCCATATATATGCCGCATATAGGTTGCATATAGGCCAGATTTAGGTGCATATATGCGCATATAGGAGCATATAGGCCATATATATGCCGCATATAGGTTGCATATAGGCCAGATTTAGGTGCATATATGCGCATATAGGCCACATTTATGCCGCATATAGGTTGCATATAGGCCAGATTCAGGTGCATATAAGTGCATATACCGGGCATATAGGTCTCCTATAGCTTCTTTATATCCACATATAGGTACTATATGTGCACATACAGGGCATATATGTCTCCTATATAGCTTCTTTATATACACATAAAGGCCCTATATGTTCATAATACAGGTCATATAGGTCTCACTTCTTTATATCCACATATAGGCCATATATGTACACAATACAAGGTATATGCCTCCTATATAGGTCATTTACAAATCTGTTTGTATACACTGTGTCATAATCCATATATACCCAGCGAGCACAAAACGTTTTTTCAACGTTGATTTTTAGTTTAAATCTGGGTGATATTGGGTTTGAACGTCTAAGACCTGATTTCACCCTCTTTTCAACCGGCTAAAATGCGGTTACAACGTAAACGTGTAAAAAAACACAATTTGGTTCATCATATTGTTAAAACATTTGTTGTAGTTTGGAATAGAGACAATATTGATAGTGTGTGAATTGGCATTTTATTGTCTTTTATTGTGTAACTGAGAGTTGAAATCTGATCTACACGAAAACTACATTTCAACGCATTTTATGTCACATGAAATATCATAAATATGGGACTATAGGCTATGTGGTGCCAGCAAAAAGCTTCCAGGACACAACTATGGTTAATAGTTTAGCGCAATACTATAAAATAATTCAGTTCCTGCAGCAACGAGCATGCGCAAGTACTTCCCGATCGCTGACAATTGTGGTCTACTTTGTGTGCGAGAGAGTATATAATGTGCCCGGCTCTCTGCTTAGTACAAGAAAATGTATAGCTCAGCACTAGAGTGCACGGCTTGAACCTTGGAGAACGGGGTTCGAATCCCGTGTGCGCTGCTATTTTTTTTTATTTAAAACCTACATATAGGTACATATATGTACATATAGGTTTCCCATATATGGTGCATACATAAAATTGGCCGATTTCCTATATTATATGTACATATAGGTACATATATGTACCTATACATATAGGTACATATATGTACATATAATATAGGAAAACGGCCAATTTTATGTATGCACCATATATGGGGAAACTATATGTGGCCCTATATTAAAACATATAGGGTACATATAGATTCTTTCCATGTGGGTGTGTATGTGTGTGTGCGCGCGCGTGTGTGTGTTCACCACTAAAAAAAAAATTTGTTTACAAGATGTACAGTAAGAAGTATCGATCAATTTGAGAAGAGGGTGACACCACTACAATTAATGTAATGACTTTTCCAGGGTAAATATAGAACACATGCCAAGTTGTTCAAATATTTTTCGCCATTTTCAAATATCTATTTTTGCCCATGTCTCAAACCTCATGTCTGTTTTAGCATAAAATAACTTATTTCTGCTCTGTAGTTGAAGCGTGTTGAACAAAACAGATTGTCAATCCTAAGATGATGTGTAATTGAATGCAACCAGTGGGCAATTTGTTACAATTGCTCAAAGTAGAGGGAGAGCAGGCACAGAGTTCTGTTTTTAAAATTAGGCTTGGACTTGTTATTTACTATTATTGACTATTTTATAACATTATTTCCTGAATAAAACTAGACTCTATTATACACTGAAGGTACTCGGATGTGATTATTTTGTTGTTCTACTCTATGAGCTTAGCTCATAAAGTCTGATATGGTTCATTTGTTTTCAAATACTGTGGCAGAGTAGGAGAAGGTGGGGGATGATTGTAACACATTTTGTCTCAGCACCTTCAACACAATTCTCCTGGCCCTGCTGCATGAGAAGCTGTCCCAGCTGGACGTGCCCGACTCCAACTGCAGATGGTCCACAGACCTCCTAACAAACAAGAAGCAGCACGTAAAGCTGGGGAAGTATGTCACAGACTCCCGGACAATCAGCACCGGAGCTGCCCAGGGCAGTGTACTCCCTCTCCATACTTCTTCTCCCTGTACACCAACAGCTGCACCTCCAGCCATCAGTCCCTCAAGCTGAAGACACCACCCCCATAGGGCTCATCTTTAATGTTGATGAGTCATACAGGCAGAAGATTGACCACCTGATGACCTGGTGCAGTCAGAACAACCTGGAGCTCAATGCCCCAAAGACAGTGGAGATGGCTGTGGACTACAGGAAGAACGCAGCCTCACTTTACCTCATCACCCTGGGTGACTCCCCAGTCAACACTAGCTACCTGGGCTCAATCATCAGCCGTGACCTGAAATGGGAGTCGAACATCAGAGATCACCAAGATCACCAAGGCACAACAGGATGAACTTTCTTCGGGGGCTGAGGAAGTTCAAGGTGCCAAAGGCAGCAATGGCTTTTTTCTACACCTCCACCGTCAAGTCCATCCTCACCTCCTCCATCATCATCTGGTATGCTGCTGCCCGCAAGGACATCTCCAGACTGCAGCACATCATCCGCCGCATTGAGAAGGTGGTCGGGTGCAGCCTGCCATCTCTTCAGGACCTACATACTGCCAGGGTGCTAAAGCGGTCTCAGAAAATGATGGCTGACGCCACCCACCCAGGACATAGAACTCTTCAGGGCCCTCCCAATGGAAGAAGACTGATGTCTGGCAGTACCAGAACCTCTCGTCACAGGGTCAGCTTGTACCCGACTGCCATCCACCTCTTCAATTAGAACGGAATGCCCCCACAAATAAGTTCTTTATTGTGGCTATTAAAGTGAATCATGAACCTTGAAATGTCTGCTATAATAATATATATATATACAAAACGAGTTACAAGGAAAACATTGCATATATCCTTAAGCATATGACATAAGGACTAATCTACTATATGGCATTTGTCGTGTTTTATCTGCAGACTAAGCAGCCACTGGCTACAGGTTATGAACTTCTTTTTAAAATGCAAAAATGTGAAATTATTGGTGGTCTTGAGTATCGAGAAGCAGGTGATTATCGGTTAGAAATCCATATTGTGCATCCCTGAATATAATACTATAATGAGCTATTAATCACTTGGTTTTATTTAGGCTAATGTTTAGCACAGGCAGACAGAAATGCAGAGAGATGATGGGGAGAAAGAAGTGGACAGTGAGACAGAAATACAGCGATGGAAGAACAGATGACTAAAGGAATAGAACATCCATTGCTGCAGGAAGAAGACATGTTATTCCACAGACTGTTTCTGATGCTGTGTTTCCTTTTTTTAATGTGAGCACCTGCCCCTGAAGAAGCGTCTCCTCTTCCACAGACGGCTTGTTTCATTAGCTCAGTAGCAGAAAAACAACTAGGACTTCCAGCTACAGCACAGCCTGCATAAACATCGATTGAAGAAACTATTAGAATCAGGAGGGCTGGACAGGCTCACTGCTCCCTCTGGCGGTGAGTCTTGTGTACATTGAACACAAGTGTAAATGCAATGTATCCCATAGGCACGTTTAGAGCCTTTTGGGGGGTGGGGCTTGAGCCCACCCAAAAATCATCTAAGCCCACCCAAAAAATACTAGACATCCAGACGAATCCGTAGGTACCAGCCATGTTATGCTAGCTCACTGGGAAGCAGGTGTAACATAACTCCACATGTTTGACAAAGAATGGAGAGCAGAGGCACCTGCTGATACAGACCTTAAAGGCGAACCTAGAGAAGTGCTTTTTCTTTAAGCAGGAGGTCAACTACCTTGGTCACGTCATCTCCAGTCAGGGAGTATCTACTGATCCCGGCAAGATAGCAGCAGTCTCTGAATGGAGACGACCCAACAACGCCTCTGAGCTCAAATCTTTCCTGGGCTTTGCAAGCTATTATAGGCGTTTTGTGCCGGAGTTTGCCAAGGCTGCTGCCCCACTTCACCGCCTGGCAGCTGAACTGTTGGGGACAAAGAAGAGAAAGAGTTCCACCCGGTCCCTAGAGGAATTGTGGACAGAGGATTGTGAGCAGAACTTCCAAACCCTAAAAGAGAGGTTGGTTTCGGCCCCCATCCTAGCATATGCAGATTTTTCATTGCCCTTTGTCCTCGAAATAGATGCAAGTCATAATGGGCTGGGCGCTATTCTATCCCAGGAACAAGAGGGGGTGCTACGACCTATTGCCTATGCTAGTCGAGGCCTTAAGCCCACAGAAAAGAACATGACCAATTATAGTGCAATGAAACTTGAATTTCTAGCCCTGAAGTGGGCTATGTCAGATAAATTTAGGGATTATCTGCTGGGGCACAAATGTGTAGTGTATACAGATAACAACCCCCTTAGTCATCTCAATACAGCCAAGCTAGGTGCAGTAGAGCAACGCTGGGCGAGTGAGTTGGCAGATTTTGATTTTTCCATTAAGTATCGCCCAGGCAGAGTTAATGGTAATGCTGATTCACTGTCTAGACAGTATGTAACCCAGTCTGCCACTGGAGATATGACCCTGCTTTCCCCTGGAACCCTGTTGCCCTCAGAGTTAAGACAGCAGTTGGAAGCCCAACCTCGAGTGAGGGTCACCCAACATACAATCCATGCATACCCTGGACATTCAAAAAGACAGTTACAGGAATTCCAAGCAGAAGACCCAGTGGTTGGCCGATTTTTACAATTTTTTCATAGCCAAAGATACCCCACTGCACACGAACGTCGGGCCCTTCCCAAACCCGTATTGGAACTGTTTCGACAGTGGACCAAACTGGTCCTAAAAGATGGTCTCCTTTACCGTCGCACTCAGCCAGCTGGAGGGGGTGAAGACATCTACCAACTGGTCCTACCTGTGACACTAAGGAAAGATGCATTGATACAGCTGCATGATCACCATGGACACCAAGGTGCCGAGCGTACCATGGAGTTGATCAGAGGTAGATGCTACTGGCCAGGCATGACAGCTGATGTTAAACTGTGGTGCCAAAACTGTCAGCGATGTACTCTGGCAAAGACAACACATCCCTCAGTACACGCTCCCATGGGTCATTTGTTAGCTAGCAGGCCTAATCAAATTTTGGCCATTGATTTTACCCTATTAGAGCCTTCAAGTGATGGGAGAGAGAATGTATTAGTAATGACTGATGTATTCTCTAAATATACTCTTGCAGTCCCCACTAGAGACCAACAAGCCACTACGGTGGCCAATGTACTTGTTCAAGAGTGGTTCTACAAGTTTGGGATTCCAGCCAGAATACATTCTGATCAAGGCAGAAACTTTGAGAGCCACTTAATTTCACAACTGTGCAATTTGTATAATGTTGTCAAAACTCACACTACCCCTTATCATCCCCAAGGAAACGGCCAATGCGAACGATTCAATCGCACCCTCCATGACCTCCTGCGCACCCTTTCCCCAGAGCAGAAACGAAAATGGACTCATTATTTGCCCCAGCTCACATTTGCTTACAACACGAGCTGTCATCAGTCTACTGGTGAGTGCCCCTATTTTTTGATGTTCGGCCAACAGCCGCAGCTTCCCATTGACTTTTTGCTTGCAGCACTGGAGGGGCCATCTGTAGGACGAGTTGAAGACTGGGTAGCAGAGCATAAACACAAGTTGGAAACTGTGTATGCTGAGGCAAGAAAGAAGATGGAGATGGCAGCAGGGAAACGGAAAGCAAGGCACGATTACCTGGTAAAAGATGTTGCCTTAAAAGCGGGCCAATTTGTGTACTGTAGAGACCGGAGGATAAAAGGGAGGAATAAGATCCAGGACCACTGGAGACCGGAGGTCTACAAAATACTAAGAGCTCCATCCGATGGGGGTTCCGTGTACACTGTGGCACAATTGGATGATCCTCAGCACATAAAACATGTGCATCGTGCAGAATTGAAGTTGGTCCCCCCTCTTCTAAACCCTGAATTGACACAAGATCCAGGTTTGTCTCTCCCTACTTCTCAGGCTGATGACAACCAGGAGGCTGGTGACATCTGGAGGCTATGCCATGCCGACCAGCCACAGACGTCAGCGCTTGCAACCTCCGGCCCTCAACTACCCTTGAGCACTGCAGTGCCTTTATCAGTGCCCCCAACCCCAGATCAAACCCTGGGGCCCCCTGCTCCCGTTGGTCCTTCTGTAGAGTTCCCGAGGCGGACCACTAGAGCAAATGCTGGTCAACATGGGAACGTTCATAATCTACCTAGACCAGTGTCACTGACCACTAATTTCACCCAAGCTGTTATTTCCTCAGATGGTGTAACCCCCCCTGCCCACCATGCCCCACAGGCGACCTTTCGACCTTGGTTGTAGACCCGATCATCGGGACGCTGATCCAAAGCCCAGGGGTAGATTGTGACAGGTAGGACCTGCCCACTATTTGATTGACAGGTCAGACTGGGCCGATTGCTAATCACTATCACCTGTGAGCTGCTGAGAGCATATGCTCCCTGTGTTTGGTTGTGTTGGGCATTGGCTGCTTGTGTAAAGCCAAGCGCAGTACTGGAACCAGCAACTGACTTGAGTGGCCCTAAATCATTCGGTATGTTGAAACTCATATAATTGTTTATTTGTTATTGTTTCTTTTGTGATTATAATGTGTACACACATTTTAATCACAAAAGAAACAATAACAAAATATAGCCGCAAGCGGCGATGCGGGGTCCAAGCTTCCGGTGACTTGGGGGGTATATGTCAGATAGTGCACATTTATTCAGACTTGGTATATGCACAAGTAAACAAAGTTTGGTTGAGATCCGGTGACCTGACGGTTTCCAAGCAGTACTAGTAGTAGTAGTAGTAGCAGTAGTAGTAATAGTGTTGGTAGTAGTGGGAGTGGTAGCAGTAGTAGCAGCAGAAGTACTAAGAATAGTAAATGGTAAATGGTAAATGGACTGCATTTATATAGCGCTTTTATCCAAAGCGCTTTACAATGTGCCTACATTCACCCATTCACACACCAAAGGCGGCCAGCTGCCACGCAGGGTGCTGGCACAGCCATCGGGAGCAATTTGGGGTTCAGTGTCTTGCCCAAGGACACTTCGACGTGCGGACTGGAGGAGCCGGGGAACGAACCACCAACCTTCTAATTAGTGGACAACCCATTCTACCTCCTGAGCCACAGCCGCCACTAGTAGCCAATAGTAGTAGTAGTAGTAGCAGCAGCAGCAGTAGTAGTGGTGGTTGGCTGTTATAGCGCCACCATCTGGTAGATTAGTGTAATTTTTTCCTCTGAGTAGTGGGTGATGTCTTGAAACTTGAAGTAATACTTGGATAGAAAGCAGTTTTTGTGTACAATATCCCTTTAAGTATCTGGACAGAAAGTGGTATTTGGGTAGAACATACTGTCAATACGACAAGTACTTCTCTGGCTCTGCAGATACATATAACATGGTCTACAAAGTCAAATACAACAGTCTGGATAGCTCACTTGGTAAAGCACGTGACTTATGCTAACTAAAGACCATTGCCGCTCAAAGTTCAAACCCCACGTGGGATGAAAAACTTTCAACTTCAGACAGGTAAGTCAGTAACAGTAATTAAAACCCCACATGCTGCCTCCTTATTTTGCGGTGTTTCATGAACTTTTTCAATATCTTGGAAATGTTAGCTGGAGATTGCGTGGCTGTGTTCAAGAACGTGTTTTGCAACAGGAGAGGTTAGTTCTTGTCTCATGATGGAGCTTTTGTGTTCTAAAATCAGAATTTTCAGTTGTCATTGTGTCTTTCCCACACACACATCAAACCATAGGGCATAGTGGCGTCCACTACAGAAGGTTGATGGGGTTTATCCCTGAAATTGCTTTTGATGACTATAGCCAGCACCCTGCATTGCAGCTTGTCATGCAGTCCATTTACCATTAAGGACATGTCTGTATTACACACATAATCCACCACTTTACATTAAAAGTCTGCCCTGAATGGAGGTGTTTGAACTAATTGGTGTGGGTTGTGCTGTTACAATGGAAGTAAAGTAAAGGTAAAGTCCCACTGATTGTCACACAATGTGTGAAATTTGTTCTCCGCATTTGACCCATCCCCTGGGGGAGCGGTAGCGTGCGCCACGCTCGGGAATCATATGGTGATCTAACCCCCCAATTCCAACCCTTTGATGCTGAGTGCTAAGCAGGGAGGCAAATGGGTCTCATTTTTATAGTCTTTGCTATGACTCGGCCGGGGATCGAACTCACAACCTCCCAGTCTCAGGGCGGACATTCAGACCACAAGGCCACTGAGCTGGACACATGAGTGACAAGGATAATTCAGATTTAATTCTCTTTTTGGACCTTTCACATCTGAAGACACAATAATGTATTGGAATGTTTTTCCTTTCATATATCTGAAAGAAGGCTCCCAGCAAACACAATTACATCATGATGATGTTCTGATATCATCTTTCAGTGACGTCCAGGACTAGGCCAAATCACAGCCGATTTGGGGATCATTTAGACATCTACACAGGAATGTCAAGAGGACGTCGAAATATGACGTTACCATAAATAGGCATATTCAGTTATTCTGCTATGTACACAGTGTGTATTCAGCAGCGTTATACATAATTATATCCAGATTAACCTTTATTCTACATTTTCAAAAAATAAAACAGTTACCTGGCCGTGGTTTGAACCCAGGACCTCCAGCTTTGGTGTCTGCTACTTTACCCCTACACCATCCTTCCACAGCAATGACAAGGCACGGATATAACCTTATTATGGCATAAACTTGTTTTTATTCAAACGTGGGTGTCAAGTCTTTGTGGATCGGGCATTACTGTGTGACATCTAAACCAACTATGTATTATGCTACAGCAGATGCAGAACCCCAAAACACATTAACCCCACCCAAAATGCTACATTCCAACTTCCAGTAGTAGTAGTAGTAGTAGTAGTAATAGTAGCAGAAGTAGTAATAGTAGTAGTAGTAGTGTTGGTAGTAGTGGGAGTGGTAGCAGTAGTAGCAGCAGTAGTTGTAATTGACCGGTTAATGAGTTGTGGGCAATTTAGTGTTGGCGTATGTTTCATTAAAAGTTTCGAGATTTATCATTTCAAAACGGTTTCACGTATCCAAAATCCTTTACTAACCTTAGGTCGGGGTAGTCCATAGATGACCCAGAAAAAGTTTTGTGTGATTTGGCCAAACAGTCTAGGAGGAGCTCGCAAAAGTAGGTTTTTGATCAAATTCAAAATGGCGGAAAATCTACCACACAGAAATGGGCGTGGCCTAGTGGGTTAGATACATGATGCTCCAGGGAAACCAGTAGATGTGGAATTTTGATTCTACAGCTCGCAGTTCAGAAGTTATGGACCGACAAACGTGAAATTGGCTGTTATAGCGCCACCATCTGGTGGATTGGTGTAATTTTTTTACTCTGAGTAGTGGGTGATGTCGTGAACCTGTGTGGAAAGTTTGGGTGATGGGGGGTGTATGGTTTCTGAGATCCACACACTTTTAGGGCAGGAAAAGAACAAAAGTAAATACACAAAAGTTTAAACATTTATAATTTCAAAACGGTTTCACGTATCCAAAATCCTTTAATAACTTTGGGTCGGGGTAGTCCATAGATGACCCAGAATAATTCCTATGTGATTTGGCCAAACGGTCTAGGAGGAGTTCAAAAAAGTAGGTTTTTGATAAAATTCAAAATGGCGGAAAATCTAGGCACACGCAAATGGGCGTGGCCTATATGGATAGATGCGTATTGATCCAGGGAATACAGCCGAAGTGGAATTTTGATTCTACGCCTCACGGTTCAGAAGATATGGACCATAACGCGAAATGGTCTGTTATAGCGCCACCATCTGGCCGATATGGGTAATTTTTTGTTTCTGAGTAGTGAGGCACATTTACAATCTATGTGCCCAGTCTGGCTATGCTGAGCCTTACAGTTTCTGCTGTACATACAGTTTTACCGGAGAAGAAGAAAAAAAAAAAAATCGGAACAGATACAATAGGGATCCACGCACTTCGTGCTTGGACCCCTAATAAACAATTATATGAGTTTCAACATACCGAATGATTTAGGGCCACTCAAGTCAGTTGCTGGTTCCAGTACTGCGCTTGGCTTTACACAAGCAGCCAATGCCCAACACAACCAAACACAGGGAGCATATGCTCTCAGCAGCTCACAGGTGATAGTGATTAGCAATCGGCCCAGTCTGACCTGTCAATCAAATAGTGGGCAGGTCCTACCTGTCACACTACCTCAACATGCCTAACTCTACCCTCCCTCCACCCACATATAACTGGCCCATCGACTCCCCTACCCACCCCTCGACTCTCTACGACCTTCCTTTGCCTAGCTACAGCCCCTCCCACTCCCCAGCCCTCAAACCCCGACTCTACAACCTTCCTATCCGTAACCCCCACCCCCTTCCTTGATGGAACGGACGGAGTGGAGGTCAGCGATCTTGAACTTTGACCACCAAAATCCAATCGGTTCATCCTCGAGTCCAAGTGGATGTTTGAGCCAAATTTGAAGAAATTCCCCCCAAGACATCACGTTAACGAGCATGGGACGGACGGCCATGAGGTCATGATGACCTTGAACTTTGACCACCAACATCTCATCAGTTTATGGATCTTTGAGCCACATTTTAAGAAATTCCCTCAAGGTGTTCCTGAGATATCACGTTGAGTATAGACCTGACGTACGGCTGTACGGACAACCCCAAAACAAAGCCTCCGGCCACGGCGATCGCCGGTGGAGGCATAAAAAGCCTCCACTGGATCCCTCCAGACAAAACTTATCCTGCGCATGAGTTTTCCAACGGATTTCATGTTTATATCTCTCCAAAGTGTTAAACATTTCCTGCATGTAACCATAAGCTGCAAAAATATAAAACAATAAACAAAAGGTAGTAGAATCGCAGCTGTTAATGTGTTCTGTCGGTCTCCTGAGTTTAAGTCTAGTCTACTTGTATGGACAAGCAGCGGAGTAGTGTTTTTGTTTTTATAGAAAATTTTATTCAACATACATTTTCCAGCAAAAAGGCAATATACAGGAATAGTTGTCGTACACTGCTGCTACACTGAGGATTTTAAACTGGAAAAGATCAAATTAAGGTGTGATTCTGCAGGTCATCTTTGTACTGCACTTTTTAACAAGACAAAACCAATGCAATTAGTTTTGAGGAGAGAAAAAAAAATGAAATGTAACCGGGGGGTTGGGGGGGGAATCTTCAATGGAAAGTCAGGAACTCAAAAAATAAATACCTACACACAAGGAATAAGGTAAGATTCTAAATCCTAGATTTTGGTGGTCAAAGGTCAAAGGCCAAGGTCACTGTGACCTCTCGAACGCCATTTTCAAGCTTGTTAACGCGATATCTCAGGAATGCCTTGACGGAATTTCATCAAATTTGCCTCAAACATCGACTTGGACTCAAGCATGGACTGATTAGATTTTGGTGGTCAAAGGTCAAGGTCACTGTGACCACTCAAACGCCATTTTCAAGCTTGTTAATGCAATATATCAGGAATGCCTTGACGGAGTTTCATCAAATTTGCCTCAAACATTGACTTGGACTCGAGGATGAACTGATTAGATTTTCGTGGTCAAAGGTCAAGGTCACTGTGACCTCACAAATGCCATTCCCAAGTTCGTTAAAGCGATATCTCAAGAACGGCTTGATGGAATTTCTGCCAATTTGGCTCAAACGTCGACTTGGGCGCAAGGATGAACAGATTACATTTTGGTGATCAAAGGTCAAGGTCACTGTGACCTCACACACCCAATTTCCAAGCTCTGTAACACAACATCTCAGGAGCGCCTTGACGGAATTTCTTCCAATTTGCCTCAAATGGCGATTTGTTACCTCCTGTCTACATTGCACTTCTATTGAATTGAAAATAAATCTAAAATTCAAGATCACAAAGTACATTTATTTGCATTCATTTGATTCCCAATCACGACACACTGGTAATAATTATTAATATCTCATTAAAAATGCTTTGAAATGCAAAATAATGGCATTTTAAACATGCGATACAAAGATGCGATTAACTATAGTTAATCTCAAGATTAATCGCGAAAATTAATCGTTTGACAGCCCTAGTCTTAACCCCCCTCTCTCTCATGACATAACACTGTAGCTGTTTTCACACATACAGACAGGGAAATTACCTGTAAATCAAGACTGGCTATTTCCCGGAATTTCGCTTGACACCTGAGGGATCACATGTGTAAACACAGCAGCGAAAGTACCTGTATTTGAGGGGGGGGGGGGGGCGGGCACTGCAGAGCGGGTGGGGAGTGACGTGTGCACTTGGATGGGGAATCGTCCTTATTTTATCCCTATCATATCAATCGTGGTCATTAGGGACAGTTCGTCAATAAAATAATAGACAATGCAAGGCGGGCATCATGCACGTGACAAAATTAGGCAAAGCACACAAACTGCTCGACTTGCACTATAAGCTGTCAGACAATTTAACGTTATAGGCTACCATAAATTGCATGGCATTCACTGCACGCACGCGCGCACACACGCACGCACGCACGCACGCACGCACGCACGCACACACACACACACACACACACACACACACACACACACACGACATGAGGGAGACGAGATGAGAGCAGGATCATGCAGTTCTGCGTGAACGATTAGATTAATGATCGATACTCACATTTCTCAAACAAATTATTATATCAACCATGTCGTTATAGTGTAAAGAAATATTCAGAAAAAGCATAGACAATTTTCAGGATGATCAGCTGTTACTGGGAAACGAATCTCCCAAAAGTGCATCACTCATGGCCATGGAGCACCACAACCTCCTTCAGCAGGGCATGAGGTATGCCTGCTGGCAGGGAAAACATATAGGCCTACGGCACGCGAGTCTAATTGATTATTTGAGTTAATAATAATGTATGCTATGAAGTAATCTACTTTACTTTTCATTTGAAAATATATATAAACATATGCCTTGTGTTATTTCAGGATAGCAGTGTGGATAAAGAGAAGGATTAGTGTAGACAGAGTTAAATTAACATATTCTGCCCGTTTTTCCAATAGGCTACTGTTTCATGTTAATTTTGGATGATTTAACATTGGCTGTAAGGTAATTTAACTGTTGCACGCTGTGCTGTGCAGCAGGCATGGGAAGGAGGAGGTAGGGACAAGAGGAGACGAGAAGATCATTTCGCCAGTTTGCTTTGATGTGCGCGATTCGATTAGATTATGCACGCTGGAAAGTTAAGCAACGTGTGTACACCTCGCCCATGAGAGAAGGACCGGCAAATGACTTGACATGTTTCACACTTGAGTCGCTCTGCCAGCATACCGGTCCTGTCACTACCTAGGAGCTAGTAAAAGATCAGCGATCGCGGGGGCGCGCTTGTGCCGGGAAAACAATTTTCACACATGAAAGGCATAGACCACTTTCTGGTCATTTCCCGGTATAAAGCGCATGTGTGAAAACGGCTCATGTGTCTTAACCCCCCTCTCTCTCATGACGTAACACTGCTGTTCCTCCATGTGTCTAAACCCCCCTCTCTCTCATGACGTAACACTGCTGTTCCTCCATGTGTCTTAACCCCCTCTCTCTCAGGACATAACACTGCTGTTCCTCCATGTGTCTAAACCCCCCTCTCTCTCATGACGTAACACTGCTGTTCCTCCATGTGTCTAAACCCCCCTCTCTCTCATGACGTAACACTGCTGTTCCTCCATGTGTCTTAACCCCCCTCTCTCTCAGGACGTAACACTGCTGTTCCTCCATGTGTCTTAACCCCCTCTCTCTCATGACGTAACACTGCTGTTCCTCCATGTGTCTTAACCCCCCTCTCTCTCAGGACGTAACACTGCTGTTCCTCCATGTGTCTTAACCCCCCTCTCTCTCAGGACGTAACACTGCTGTTCCTCCATGTTTCTAACCCCCCTCTCTCTCATGACGTAACACTGCTGTTCCTCCATGTGTCTTAACCCCCCTCTCTCTCATGACGTAACACTGCTGTTCCTCCATGTGTCTTAACCCCCCTCTCTCTCATGACGTAACACTGCTGTTCCTCCATGTTTCTAACCCCCCTCTCTCTCATGACGTAACACTGCTGTTCCTCCATGTTTCTAACCCCCCTCTCTCTCAGGACGTAACACTGCTGTTCCTCCATGTGTCTTAACCCCCCTCTCTCTCAGGACGTAACACTGCTGTTCCTCCATGTGTCTTAACCCCCTCTCTCTCAGGACGTAACACTGCTGTTCCTCCATGTGTCTTAACCCCCTCTCTCTCAGGACGTAACACTGCTGTTCCTCCATGTGTCTTAACCCCCTCTCTCTCAGGACGTAACACTGCTGTTCCTCCATGTGTCTTAAACCCCCTCTCTCTCAGGACGTAACACTGCTGTTCCTCCATGTGTCTTAACCCCCCTCTCTCTCAGGACGTAACACTGCTGTTCCTCCATGTGTCTTAACCCCCTCTCTCTCAGGACGTAACACTGCTGTTCCTCCATGTGTCTTAAACCCCCTCTCTCTCAGGACGTAACACTGCTGTTCCTCCATGTGTCTTAACCCCCCTCTCTCTCAGGACGTAACACTGCTGTTCCTCCATGTGTCTTAACCCCCCTCTCTCTCATGACGTAACACTGCTGTTCCTCCATGTGTCTTAACCCCCCTCTCTCTCAGGACGTAACACTGCTGTTCCTCCATGTGTCTTAACCCCCCTCTCTCTCATGACGTAACACTGCTGTTCCTCCATGTGTCTTAACCCCCTCTCTCTCAGGACGTAACACTGCTGTTCCTCCATGTGTCTTAACCCCCTCTCTCTCAGGACGTAACACTGCTGTTCCTCCATGTGTCTTAACCCCCCTCTCTCTCAGGACGTAACACTGCTGTTCCTCCATGTGTCTTAACCCCCTCTCTCTCAGGACGTAACACTGCTGTTCCTCCATGTGTCTTAAACCCCCTCTCTCTCAGGACGTAACACTGCTGTTCCTCCATGTGTCTTAACCCCCCTCTCTCTCATGACGTAACACTGCTGTTCCTCCATGTGTCTTAACCCCCTCTCTCTCAGGACGTAACACTGCTGTTCCTCCATGTGTCTTAAACCCCCTCTCTCTCAGGACGTAACACTGCTGTTCCTCCATGTGTCTTAACCCCCCTCTCTCTCAGGACGTAACACTGCTGTTCCTCCATGTGTCTTAACCCCCTCTCTCTCAGGATGTAACACTGCTGTTCCTCCATGTGTCTTAACCCCCTCTCTCTCAGGACGTAACACTGCTGTTCCTCCATGTGTCTTAACCCCCTCTCTCTCAGGACGTAACACTGCTGTTCCTCCATGTGTCTTAACCCCCCTCTCTCTCATGACGTAACACTGCTGTTCCTCCATGTGTCTTAACCCCCTCTCTCTCAGGACGTAACACTGCTGTTCCTCCATGTGTCTTAACCCCCTCTCTCTCAGGACGTAACACTGCTGTTCCTCCATGTGTCTTAACCCCCCTCTCTCTCAGGACGTAACACTGCTGTTCCTCCATGTGTCTTAACCCCCCTCTCTCTCAGGACGTAACACTGCTGTTCCTCCATGTGTCTTAACCCCCCTCTCTCTCAGGACGTAACACTGCTGTTCCTCCATGTGTCTTAACCCCCCTCTCTCTCAGGACGTAACACTGCTGTTCCTCCATGTGTCTTAAACCCCCTCTCTCTCAGGACGTAACACTGCTGTTCCTCCATGTGTCTTAAACCCCCTCTCTCTCAGGACGTAACACTGCTGTTCCTCCATGTGTCTTAACCCCCCTCTCTCTCAGGACGTAACACTGCTGTTCCTCCATGTGTCTTAAACCCCCTCTCTCTCAGGACGTAACACTGCTGTTCCTCCATGTGTCTTAAACCCCCCTCTCTCTCAGGACGTAACACTGCTGTTCCTCCATGTGTCTTAACCCCCCTCTCTCTCAGGACGTAACACTGCTGTTCCTCCATGTGTCTTAAACCCCCTCTCTCTCAGGACGTAACACTGCTGTTCCTCCATGTGTCTTAACCCCCCTCTCTCTCATGACGTAACACTGCTGTTCCTCCATGTGTCTTAACCCCCTCTCTCTCAGGACGTAACACTGCTGTTCCTCCATGTGTCTTAACCCCCCTCTCTCTCAGGACGTAACACTGCTGTTCCTCCATGTGTCTTATCCCCCCTCTCTCTCATGACGTAACACTGCTGTTCCTCCATGTGTCTTAACCCCCCTCTCTCTCAGGACGTAACACTGCTGTTCCTCCATGTGTCTTAAACCCCCTCTCTCTCATGACGTAACACTGCTGTTCCTCCATGTGTCTTAACCCCCTCTCTCTCAGGACGTAACACTGCTGTTCCTCCATGTGTCTTAACCCCCTCTCTCTCATGACGTAACACTGCTGTTCCTCCATGTGTCTTAACCCCCTCTCTCTCAGGACGTAACACTGCTGTTCCTCCATGTGTCTTAAACCCCCTCTCTCTCAGGACGTAACACTGCTGTTCCTCCATGTGTCTTAACCCCCCTCTCTCTCATGACGTAACACTGCTGTTCCTCCATGTGTCTTAACCCCCCTCTCTCTCATGACGTAACACTGCTGTTCCTCCATGTGTCTTAACCCCCTCTCTCTCAGGACGTAACACTGCTGTTCCTCCATGTGTCTTAACCCCCCTCTCTCTCAGGACGTAACACTGCTGTTCCTCCATGTGTCTTATCCCCCCTCTCTCTCATGACGTAACACTGCTGTTCCTCCATGTGTCTTAACCCCCTCTCTCTCAGGACGTAACACTGCTGTTCCTCCATGTGTCTTAACCCCCCTCTCTCTCAGGACGTAACACTGCTGTTCCTCCATGTGTCTTAACCCCCTCTCTCTCAGGACGTAACACTGCTGTTCCTCCATAGCCCTTTTCCCACATGCGCTTTGTACCGCAAAATGACCGGAACGTGGTGTAATGCCTGCATGTGGGAAAGGCGCCGTGCCGGTATAAGCGCGACCCCGTCGTCCCCGACATTTCACCAGTTTCGAGCCAGTCAGAAGAGCGGTATGCTCTTAAGGGGACGCAAGTGGAAACGGGTCCAGTCATTTTCCGCGACAGCGGTCCTTCAATCATGGGCGAAGTGTAGCCTACACACGTTGCTTAATGTTCCAGCGGGCATAATCTAATCTTTCGCGCACATTAAAGCAAACTGGTTAAATGATCTTGTGATAGCCTAATAAGAGCAGTATGTCAGCTTGCTGATTTCCGAAGGCAACCCCAGACACATCAAACGAAGCCAGTCTGTAAAAAGTGCTTCAACGCGACGCAGGTGAACGGATAAACATCGAACCAGCAACTATTTCTCTCAGACACGGATCCCAACTTCTTCAAAGTGCATCATCTAATCATTCGCGCACATCAAAGCAAACTACTTCCACATTTCGCTTCGTGCATTTGCTTTCTCTACATCAGGGGTGCCCACACTTTTTCAGCTTGCGAGCTACTTTTAAAATGACCAAGTCAAAGTGAGCTACCAAGCATATTTATTTATATATATATATACACTGAGTATACAGTGGAAAACAGTGGAACAGTGGAAAAACAGTGGAAAAACAGTGGAAACAGTGGAAAAACAGTGGAAAAACAGTGGAAACAGTGGAAAAACAGTGGAAACAGTGGAAAAACAGTAAAAAAAAAAAAAAAAAAAATTTTTTTTTTTTTTTTTTTTTTTTTTTTTTTCTTCCTCAATGCCATGCGATCGACCACACTACCTTCGCGATCGACCGGTCGATCGCGATCGACGTATTGGGCACCCCTGCTCTACATACATAGGCTACAAGCGTTGGGCAGCTTGCCTTGCAAGCCTCTGCCATTCTCGCTTTGTCTGTCCTGTGTCAGGCTGCTGCGAAGTACGGAGGACTGAGTGAAGTTTTGCCGACCCCCCAAATAAGCTCCCCCCGCCCCCCAACATACTGGCTATTTGACGACTAGATTCCCACATGCGCGCACTAAGGTGTGAAGGGAAATTCAGGGAAATGTCCGATATTGACTTACAGGTAATTTTCCGGTACGCATGTGGGAAAAGGGCTCATGTGTCTAAACCCCCCTCTCTCTCAGGACGTAACACTGCTGTTCCTCCATGTGTCTTAACCCCCCTCTCTCTCAGGACGTAACACTGCTGTTCCTCCATGTGTCTTAAACCCCCTCTCTCTCAGGCCGTAACACTGCTGTTCCTCCATGTGTCTTAACCCCCCTCTCTCTCAGGACGTAACACTGCTGTTCCTCCATGTGTCTTAACCCCCTCTCTCTCACGCCTACATTCCACTAGGTCCGTGTTCGGTCCGTCTGCGCTGCGGTACGGCATCGGAGCCGATACGTTTCCACTCTAATCATTGTGTCAACTCCCACCTACTCCGCTGCGTTGCGTGTCTACTCCGTCCCAGCTCCGACGATCCGGAGCTCTCCGAAAAAGATACGCAAGGGTTCTATTTTTCACGGATGACGGAGCAAAGCCGCAGGAAGTTGGGCGGAGCCAGGCATGAAATCAACAGGGCAGAGGTGTTTACAGCATTCAATATCAAGCCAGAGGACAAATATGTATGAGGAAAAGTTCATAATTGAAGTGGAAAACCACAAAATAATATATGACACAACACATCATTTTTACAAGGACAACACCAAGCAAGCCCACCCCTCCTCTGCTCCTCCAGTTGGGAACAATGATCTTCTGCCTGTTTGTCGTTGTATTTATCCCACATACAAATTGTCTCGCTCGATTTTACCGTGATAACCTGTGGGTCTCGTCACTCTAGCTGTCTGGCGGAGCAGAGCCGTGACGTGCTCTGCACGCAGCCGGTTAGTGTTGGCGCAGCACAGAGCACAGAGCAAAACCGGAGAACAGCTGCAACGCAACGCAATGCAACCAGTCCCAGCAAACATCGTCTTGACCGCGACGTCACCAGACGATAGAATTGTGGTTTGGCATCTACCATCTAAGTCTGACCTTCTCTCCACGTTCCTCCAAAGTAACGTTTAGACTGTCACTTCAAAACAAAAAATATTGATCTCATATTGCTTTGAAAACACCACATGTAGGTGTCTTTTGTGTTTTTGTTGAATAAAATGACATTTGATTGACAATTTACCTGTTGTGTGATCAGATAGTCATGCACTCCACCTGCAATGACGACTTTTATTGAACGCCCTTTTCTTTTTTTAACACATTCACTGCCAGCCGTTTTTTTTTTACTGTAGGTAGGTTCTGCCAGAGGGTTTTTTTGAGGATTCTGGCTCATCTTTCAAGACCCGAGGATTCTTTTCTGCTAAGATTTTGTGAACACACAATATCTCAAAAGAACTAATAGAATGTGTGCTTTCTCTGTCTAAAAGAGTTAGTTTGTAGAGTTAGTAGTTATGTAAGCATTAGCAGTTGAATACAGCATGGTTTCAGCGTCTGAAAAATTATTCAGAGATAAACGGCTTTTTGTGAAATTCGATAGAACAGTCACTTTAACCATTCATTTTTGGCATCAGTAAGACGTCAGACATCTAAACAGTTTTGAACAGTAATTTCCTCCATAACAGCAGGAAACCCCCCTCTGCTTCCAACTCCTCCCTCCGTGGGCGTTCTTCTTGGCTGCAGCGGCCGTGTCACAAGCTTGTCACCAGTCTCACTGCTTTGCTGCTGCTGTGCCTGTCTGCGCGGCCGCTCTTTGAGGAAGTCTGGATGGACTCGCTCGCTTCTTGGAGTTTTGGTTGAGAGCTTTGATGAAGCTTTTGCGATTCTGGTCATATTTATGCTGCGTGTTTCAAAGTGTGTTCCACCCGTAATCTATTATGCAAATTTGCAATCCCGCACCGCCAGCAATCAGCGCGAAAACGAAAGCGTTTTCGCCAATCCATTTTCATGAGAATGGCTTCGTCACACTGCTTTTTGCTTGCCTTCCTCTAGTCAGGAAAGCACTGTCGCCACTTAGTGGGTCGGTGGAATGGGTTGTACACGTTGTACACGTCCAATACTTATATAAGAGATGTAAAAGGGTTAGATGCACATCCCACCGTCCAAAAAACAAAAATTTTTACGTAAAAACACGTCATTGGCAGTGAACGGTTGGATTTTGTTTGACGTAAAAACACGTCATTGGCAGTGAACGTGTTAATATGAAAACACGTTTATGTCATATAAGTGCAAGTGTCTCTTGCTATGGGCTTGTATTTATCACAAACTTCCTGAATCCTGTGGTATTGTCCCATTTCTCTTGCCGTAACTAAACGCAGTGTTGTGGGTTTTGGATGCGTCTGCTAAAGTCGCGTTGGTTACATTATCGTAAATGATATAAATATACCTGTCTCATCGCTGGTTGAAATCATGAAACAGAATTAGCGAGGCAGCTAGCCTATCAATGCAACTTCCAGTAGAGACCGTCATGTCAAAATCCCAAGTGCTCAATGTTAAGTATCTCTATGTTATGGCCATTTTTGATAACTTTCCAATGTCCATTCGCCATAATACACAGGTAGGTTGGTTGGAGTGATCTTACGCAGACCAATGACATCAATGATGGATTGTCCAGACAGTGTATTGCAGTTTGTTGGTTGTTTATTGTAAAAGATGTCATACCATTTGTTTCGTGTTCGTTTCCAGTTTGTTTCCAGTTTCTGTGGTCTGTCTGGTCTGTTGTGTGGTCTGTCTGGTCTGTTGTGTGGTCTGGTCTGGTCTGTTGTGTGGTCTGGTAAGAACTGTGTAAGCTCCACCTCACCTGTGCCTAATGATTTCCCTCCTGTTACCTGTGCTTTATATACACCTCTGTGATCCCATTACCGCCACCAAGTGTCTAAAAATAATAGTGCAGGATAATCTATAGAAAATAATAGGACATGCCAACAACATACATAAATGGCTTCTACACACCGGCCCCTAATTGTCTTAAGTATAACGAAACAATTACCAATAAATAATAAAGGAGCTATATTTGTACATAACTTTTTTCTTTTTTTTTCTTTTTTAATACATTTTTCAAAAGAGGTATGTAGTATGTGTTGGTATTTCATCCTTTTTTTTTTTTTTTTTTTATTAAATGGCCAGAGGCTGCTAGCACATAGCCATATGAAATTTGGTGTTAACCACTTGCTGAACCTATAGGTCCCTAGGTCTCAGCTTCTTGGAGCAGACATATCTTTGTTATTGGTCTTTCCAAAATGTTGTTCTTTGTTTGAAGTCGAACTGTGCGCACAAGACCTTGTGCATCTGATTTGGTCTCCAGTATTCTGCCCATTAACCAGCAGCCTCGTGGTGCAGTGGAATCAACCACCACAACAATGTCACCAGGAGTGAAACTTCTTTTTACTGTTGACCACCGTTGGCGCTCTTGGATTAGAGGTAAGTATTCTTGTGTCCACCCAAAACAGATCTGCCATGTACTGCACCTGTCTCCATCTGCGTTTGATGTACAAATCCTGTTTTACAAAAAGTCCAGGTGGTAGTATTGGCTTTGTTTTCAACAGAAGGAGGTGGTTTGGGGTAAGTGCTTCCAGGTCCATTGGATCTTCAGAAATCTTGGTAATGGGTCGATCATTTAGAATTGCTTCAATTTCACACATTAGTGTTTGCAATCCTTCATCGTCCAGAACTTGCTGGTTAAGAACAGAGCGTAGCACATTTCGAACCATGCGGATCAGTCGTTCCCAAACACCGCCGTGATGGGATCCTGCTGGGGGGTTAAAGTGCCACTTTATCCCTCTTTGAAGCATAGCACTCTGAATCCTGTCCTGATTCAAGCCATTGACTGCTTCTCTCAATTCCCTTTCCGCTCCGATGAAATTTGTGCCATTGTCTGATCTTAGAGATGAAACTTGACCCCGTCGACAGATAAATCTTCGTAATGCATGGATGCAGGAGTCTGTGTCAAGTGAATGTGCAACTTCAAGATGTACTGCCCTGCTTGCCATGCAGGTGAAGATTACACCATACCTTTTTACAAGACTTCGTCCTCTCTTGATCTCTATAGGACCGAAGTAATCTACTCCTACATCTGTAAACGGGGGGTTATCTGGTAGAATCCTCTCGAGGGGCAAGTTTGCCATTTTTTGTTCTCTAGCTCTTCCTCGCTGTCGTTTACACACAACACAGTCTGTTATGATTTTTCTTGCAGCAGAGTTACCTTTGATAATCCAGTATTTTTTACGAAGGCGAGACAGCATGTGATTTCTCCCTCCGTGTCCAAGCTGCTCATGAATGTGTCGTAACAGTAGTGTGGATATGTGAAGGTATATAAATGCAGGCCATGAAGGTCCTTTGAGAGGATAATCGGATGTTTGACCTCTTCAGGCATTGCTAGTCTATTCAGACGGCCACCCACTCGCAGAACTCCATCATACAGCACCGGATCCAATTTGTACACATGACTGCTTCTTTAGACACCATTTTTACCAGCTTCTAGTACAGATATTTCTTCTTTGAATCTGTGTCTTTGACTGAAAGAGATGACTGCACCTTCTGCTTTGATGAGATCTTCAGGACATAAACATTGTCCTCGGAGTGATGTTTTAAAGGTTTGCATTTCCTTTTCAATCTTCTCCTTTAGTTTGCCAGGATCTTTTTCGTAGCTACTTGCAGCAGTCTGGATCTCCTTTTTCCTTTGTGTCAGCTGTAAGAGTGTTTAAGAAGCCAAGCCACAGCAGTCTTCAGTTTCCTCCACGATGAGAAATAGTTGATCAGAGAACTTGTGGGGTTTAATGGACTTTTGACAATGACGTTCATTGTGATGTCTTGCTTAACTTCTGGATCATCAGCAGAGATCGCAGACTCCAAGTAAGGTTTTGGCCATTCTCTGTCTGGCTTACAGAGAAACTCTGGTCCCTTAATCCATCTCCTGCAGTTTAAGAAGCGGTCTGCCGTTAGTCCTCTAGAGGCTTCATCTGCAGGATTTTCCTTTGTGCCAACATATCGCCATTGTGATACATCAGTAGCATCCCTTACAACAGAGATCCTGTTTGCGACAAATGTTTGGAAGCGTTTGGTTTCATTGTTAATGTATTTAAGCACTGTTGTACTATCGGTCCAGAAAATGGATTCGTCAAGTTGAAGCTGTAATTCCTTCTGCAGCGTTGTATCAACTCTGACCGCAAGAACGGCAGCTGTGAGCTCCATTCTCGGAATTGTCTTTGGCGTTAATGGTGCCACTCTGGATTTCCCTAGTACGAATGCAACATGCACCTTTTGTTGTCATTTTCCAGTCTTACATATGAAACAGTACTGTACCCACTTTCACTGGCATCTGAAAAGTGGTGCAGTTGTGCATATTTGATGTGACCAAAGCTTGTGGGCTTTATGCACCGGTTCACTTTAAATTCCACCATTTTGTTGAGATCTGCCAGCCAACCTGTCCATCGCCGAGAGAAGATTTGGGGTATGTTTTCATCCCATCCTAGGTTTTTCTTACAGAGCTCCTGCATCATCAGTTTGGCTGGCAGAGTAAATGGTGCTAGGAAGCCTAAAGGGTCATATATAGAGGCCACCACTGACAAGATGCCACGTCTTGTGTATGGTCGTTCCTGTGCAGCAATTCTGAACTTGAACACATCCGTTTCAACGCACCAGTGCAATCCTAGTGCCCTTTCCATTGGCAGATTGTCCTTGTCCAAGTCCAACTCTTTGGTCTCTTTGGTTCGGCTTTCTTGTGGAATGGATGCTAATACAGCTCGGCTGTTGCTGATCCACTTTGACAGCATGAATCCTCCCTTTTGGCAGAGAGCAGTCAAGTCTCTTACCATTTGAACTGCTTCCTGTTGTGAAGACATGGATTTTAAACAATCATCGACATAGAAATTGTTGTTTACTGTGCTTATCACCTCTGCTGGAAAATGAGTTGTATTGTCTTCAGCAGTCTTCCTTAATGCAAAGTTTGCACAACTTGGTGATGACACGGCTCCAAACAGATGTACATTCATCCGGTATTCAACAAGATCCTGCTGCACATCTCCATCCGGCCACCAGAGGAAACGCAGATAGTCGATGTGTTTTTCTGATACTTTGACTTGGTGAAACATTGCTTTGATGTCAGCCATCAAAGCAACTGGTTCTTGTCTGAATCTGATGAGAACTCTGATGAGTGAGTTGGTAAGGTCTGGACCCTGCAGCAGTTGGCAGTTAAGTGATGTTCCCTTAAAAACTGCACCACAGTCAAAGACCACTCTTAAGGTTCCTTTCTTTGAGTGATACACCCCGTGGTGTGGGATGTACCAGAGTTCTCCATCACTTCGATTCAGCTGTTTCACTGGTATCATTTCTGCATAACCATTATCAATCATTTCTGTGAGGAAAGCTGTATATTCATCATGAAACTTCTCATTCTTGCAAAACTTGCGTTTCAAGCTCTGGATGCGCTGCTCTGCAATGCAACGGTTATTTGGCATGCTGGGATTTTCTTGTTTGAAAGGTAAGTCTAAGCAGTAGTGTCCATCTGTCATCTTTGCAGAATGATTCATAATATCCAAGAATTTTACATCTTCTCTGGACATTTCCTCTGTTTCCTTGCTTGTTCTTTCATTGAAGTCATGATTGTACTGTTTGACCAGTAGTTCTTCCAGGTTTACGATGGATATTCGATTGACAGCAGCAGCAGGGCAGCCATTTTCATCCCTGATGTCATTGTCTCCTCTCAGGGGACCATAGATGACCCACCCCAATAGGGTCCTCACAGCATATGGTCCATCCTCTTGGCTGTTGACCAGCTCCCACGGTTCCAATACCTTTGAAGCATTTGTTCCAATTAGTAAGTCAATGCCAGAGTTTATTTCATGAATTCTTACGTCTTTCAAGTAAGGCCAGTGTGACAGGTCTTCTTGTCTGGGAATGTTGGTCTGGGAAACAGGCATAGTCTTGTGTGTGTACACATCAGTTAGTTGAATGAAATTGTTGTTGTCCAGACTTGATATTTCCAAACCTGAGATATGATGACTGGTCACAGGCTTCATTTGATTCATGGTACGTAAAAGAACATTGGTCTTTCGTCCTGTTATGTTCAGCCTTCTCATTAAGCTTTCTGTGCAAAAGGTAGCATTGCTTCCCTGGTCAAGAAAGGCGTATGTCTGTAACACTGTCTCCCCCTTGTGGCTCTTTACTTGTACTGGAACAATGGAGAAGATGCATGTTTCATTACCGGCCCCAATGTGCCCACAAGTATGAGGTGAGAGAACAACATTACTCCCAAATGATTTCTCATTCTGTTCTTTGTGCTCTGGTTTCTTTTCTTTGTCCTTTTGTTCAATTTGAAGGATTTCAGGATGATTTTGGTTGCACACATCACATGTTAAACGACTCTTGCAGTCAAGTCAAGTCAAGTTTATTTATATAGCCCTAATTCACAAGCATGTCTCAGAGGGCTTCACAGAAAGTATGTCTAGCTAATTCTAGCTGACACAACAGTAACAAGAATATACAGAATAAAGATAACATTTGAACAATTGATAATATAGAAAATATAGGAATGAGGGGAGAGCAGAGGAGAGCGCAGGAGAAGGGAGAATAGCAGGGGGAATGTGAGAGAGTGATGGGGTGGGGAGGGTATAGGAGGTGGGGAAGGAGCAAGAGGAGAGGGCAGGAGAGGGGAAGGGAGGGGAGGTGTGGGGGAGAAGAGAGCAGGGGGAGGGAGGAGGTGGGGAGAGAATGAGCAATATAGACGGAGGAGAGGGGGGAGGTGGGGAGAAAATAGGAATGTGGAGGAGGAGAGAAGGAGAGATGGGGGTGCAGGGGAGGGAGAGCCAGGGTAGAGAAGCAGGGGGAGCGTGAGGGAGGGAGGAGGCGGGGATACTCCCCCCCCCAGAGAGGACAGAGAGGAGGAGAGAACAGAGAAGGAGAGGTGGGAGGGTGCAGGGGAAGGAGTGCAGTCCTTGCTTATGTGTCCTATTTTCAAACATGCAAAACAGACTCCCTTTGCCTTTAAGAAGTCTATTTTTTCTCTGTGCATCTTCTTCCTGATCTGTGGGCACCGCACCAATGTGTGACCACTCCTATTACAGAACAAACAAGAACTTTGAGAATTGTAAGTAAACATATTTATTTTCATTCCATTAGGTGTCATATTTTCCTGCGTTGAGGTTTCCACAGGTGTAACAGTTGTTGCAAAACTGCTTCCTCTTGGTCTTGACTGTTCCCTTGGTTTAGCAAAGCTTTTGACAGTTGTAATAGACCCTTCTCACGGGGACCATTTTGTGTCGAGAAGCCAGGGTAAACACAGGTGCAAGCAAAACACTAATGAGGGTTTCCAAATTCCAATCATGGAAGTTGGAAACCCTCATTAGTGTTTTGCTTGCACCTGTGTTTACCCTGGCTTCTCGGCACAAAATGGCCCCCGTGAGAAGGGTCTATTGGCTTAGCATCCTGGATGTTTCCAAAAAGTGGATCTGACAGTATCTTCACTTGTCTCTCTATGAAGTCTACCAGATCAGAAAATTTTGCTCTTTGTCCATGCTGCTCCTGTAACTGACACGCCCTGTTCCTCCACTTGTCTCTGAGCTTGTAAGGCAGTTTCAGAAGGATGATCTTCATATTGGAAGCAACATTAATTTCATCCATATAGGCAAGATGTTCCATTGCATTGCAACAACCTCTAAGAAACAGGGAAAACGCTTGCAGTGTTTTCACATCCTCTGACTTGATCGCTGACCAGGCAAATGATTTGTCCATATATGCCATGGCAATCTTATGCTCATTACCAAAATGTTCTTTCAGCAGATCTTTTGCTTTTTTATAGCCTTGGGCTGGAGGTAAATGTTGGCAGCTTTGGATTAAGTCTTTTGGATGCCCTCTAGTGTACTGTCCTAGAAAATGCAAGCAGTCACTGTCATCAGTCCTTCTTTCCACTCCTCTCTCAAATGCTTTGATGAAAACTTCATACTGTAAAGGATCACCATCATAAACAGGTATGTCTCGTGGTGGTAAAGTAGAAGACAGATTTTGTTGAGCAAGAAGAGCAGTGATGTCATTTTGCCTCTGCATTATGTTATACATATCACCTTGGTTACCAGCATTCATCAGTACAGGGGATGTAGTGCCAACATGAACCTGCACACCTTTTTGCATATGACCTTGGTTACCATCATTCAGTACACTTTGGCTTTGTGAGTATTGAGTTTTATGGGTGACATGAGGTTTACCAGGTGGTCCAGAAGTTGATGGCTTTGGTCTAACAACCGGTTGCTGGGAGGAAGAATCAGTTTCCATCCACATATTTTGTTTTTGTTGCACTTGAACAGGTTCATATTCCTTTGCCTGTGGATTTAATGTATCCGATTGTTGATTTTGAGCAGTTCCTCTTCTCAAATAGGAGTTCATCCCATCAGAAACTCTAGAGCTGCTTCTTGATCCCTTGCTCTGAAATACATTAATTTTTGCATTGGTTGCTGCCAGTTCAGTCTCTAGTGCCAGCTGTTTTCTTTCTTTTCAAGTCTTCTTTCTTTTCAAGTCTTCTTCCTGTGCCTCAAGGTCATGCTTTTTCTGCAGGGCAGCAACTCGTTCCATTAGAGCAGCCTTTTCTGCCTCAGCTTTAATGCAAGCAGAGGATGTTGAAGATGTACTTGATTTTGATGTACGTGATGAAGAAGCAGATTTGTGCTTTGATCCAGCTTTTGATAGATTTGACACACTGTCATCAGGTCCAATATCATCCTGTCCAACATCATCGTTTATAATACTTGTTTGTATGGCACTTTCAACAGTGGGGTGTGTTTGGTGTCCAACACTTTCAACAGTGGAGTGTGTTTGGTGTCCAACATCAGATAACCATGCATTTACATCTTCTACAAAACCATAAAAAGTTTCCATTTTCCTTTGAAACCACTGAGTTTGCGTTTCAACTTCATCTTCAGGCAGTGGTAAATTCATCAATGTGTCATGGTTTTCTTTGGCTTCTTCACAGAACTTAATTAGCTTATCCAAGTTAGATTTTACTTCAGTTGCATTTTCATTTGATTTCATGAGCTCTTTCATCGTTTCCATTGATTTGTTAGCTGCTTTGCAACTCAAGCTTCTTGTCTTTTGACTCTTTTCAATCAACAATTGCAAGCCTTTCACAGTAGGTTTAGCAACTCTTTTTTCTTTTGCAGAATCCTTTCCTCCATCTTCTTGTGGCTCAGCATCAGACTTGACACCAGACATATTTGCTGTCCCTTTAAGACTCCTTAGTGTGCTACAGTAGAATGTCTGTCAAACTGCTGAGATTGTCTCATTCAGTCAATCAACTCCATTATATTAGCTGTTTTCCAATACAGCTGTTCATAGCTTATCCAATAAAGCTTAATGTTTGCACACATACTGTACCCACTGGCTCTCCATGCACTTTGACTTGTGTTGGTCAATGGTTTCCAATCTCCATGGCAGGTTAGCAGCGCAGCAGATGATTTCCATCAGTCAATGTGCAGTTGATTGGCAATTGGTGGTATCCACAGCAGCAGCAGTCAATCAGCAGCAGCATTCAGTCACACTTTGTTTCCTTCCAGCAGCACAGCAGCATGTAAAGAAAACAATCCCATTTGTTCCACAAGCTCCATTTTCACTCATAGAGCGAGTTCTTACTTAATGTTATGGCCATTTTTGATAACTTTCCAATGTCCATTCACCATAATACACAGGTAGGTTGGTTGGAGTGATCTTACGCAGACCAATGACATCAATGATGGATTGTCCAGACAGTGTATTGCAGTTTGTTGGTTGTTTATTGTAAAAGATGTCATACCATTTGTTTCGTGTTCGTTTCCAGTTTGTTTCCAGTTTCTGTGGTCTGTCTGGTCTGTTGTGTGGTCTGGTAAGAACTGTGTAAGCTCCACCTCACCTGTGCCTAATGATTTCCCTCCTGTTACCTGTGCTTTATATACACCTCTGTGATCCCATTACCACCACCAAGTGTCTAAAAATAATAGTGCAGGATAATCTATAGAAAATAATAGGACATGCCAACAACATACATAAATGGCTTCTACACTCTATATATGACCAAATCCGAAGCATTTGTAACTAATTCCGTGGCCTAATGGATAAGAGGCAGGACTGCGATGCGGGCGCCGCAGGATCGAATCCCCCATGAGGTGCTATCTCTCTTCTTTCGTTGTGGGGAAGTAGAGGAATTACGTCGCTAAGATTTCCATTTGGGATATATAATTAGACCCTGACTAGATGTAGTGGTTTGACGTGCAGTTATACGTGAAAATGTTTGCTGGGGTGCAATCCCGGCGTCAGGACGTAACACTGCTGTTCCTCCATGTGTCTTAAACCCCCCTCTCTCTCAGGACGTAACACTGCTGTTCCTCCATGTGTCTTAACCCCCCTCTCTCTCAGGACGTAACACTGCTGTTCCTCCATGTGTCTTAACCCCCCTCTCTCTCATGACGTAACACTGCTGTTCCTCCATGTGTCTTAACCCCCCTCTCTCTCATGACGTAACACTGCTGTTCCTCCATGTGTCTTAACCCCCTCTCTCTCAGGACGTAACACTGCTGTTCCTCCATGTGTCTTAACCCCCTCTCTCTCAGGACGTAACACTGCTGTTCCTCCATGTGTCTTAACCCCCCTCTCTCTCAGGAGGACGTAACACTGCTGTTCCTCCATGTGTCTTAAACCCCCTCTCTCTCAGGAGGACGTAACACTGCTGTTCCTCCATGTGTCTTAACCCCCCTCTCTCTCATGACGTAACACTGCTGTTCCTCCATGTGTCTTAACCCCCCTCTCTCTCAGGACATAACACTGCTGTTCCTCCATGTGTCTTAACCCCCCTCTCTCTCAGGACGTAACACTGCTGTTCCTCCATGTGTCTTAACCCCCCTCTCTCTCATGACGTAACACTGCTGTTCCTCCATGTGTCTTAACCCCCCTCTCTCAGGACGTAACACTGCTGTTCCTCCATGTGTCTTAACCCCCCTCTCTCTCAGGACGTAACACTGCTGTTCCTCCATGTGTCTTAACCCCCCTCTCTCTCAGGACGTAACACTGCTGTTCCTCCATGTGTCTTAACCCCCTCTCTCTCAGGAGGACGTAACACTGCTGTTCCTCCATGTGTCTTAACCCCCTCTCTCTCATGACGTAACACTGCTGTTCCTCCATGTGTCTTAACCCCCCTCTCTCTCATGACGTAACACTGCTGTTCCTCCATGTGTCTTAACCCCCTCTCTCTCAGGACGTAACACTGCTGTTCCTCCATGTGTCTTAACCCCCCTCTCTCTCATGACATAACACTGCTGTTCCTCCATGTGTCTTAACCCCCCTCTCTCTCAGGACGTAACACTGCTGTTCCTCCATGTGTCTTAACCCCCTCTCTCTCAGGACGTAACACTGCTGTTCCTCCATGTGTCTTAACCCCCTCTCTCTCAGGACGTAACACTGCTGTTCCTCCATGTGTCTTAACCCCCTCTCTCTCAGGACGTAACACTGCTGTTCCTCCATGTGTCTTAACCCCCTCTCTCTCATGACGTAACACTGCTGTTCCTCCATGTGTCTTAACCCCCCTCTCTCTCATGACGTAACACTGCTGTTCCTCCATGTGTCTTAAACCCCCTCTCTCTCAGGACGTAACACTGCTGTTCCTCCATGTGTCTTAACCCCCCTCTCTCTCATGACGTAACACTGCTGTTCCTCCATGTGTCTTAACCCCCCTCTCTCTCATGACGTAACACTGCTGTTCCTCCATGTGTCTTAACCCCCTCTCTCTCATGACGTAACACTGCTGTTCCTCCATGTGTCTTAACCCCCCTCTCTCTCAGGACGTAACACTGCTGTTCCTCCATGTGTCTTAACCCCCCTCTCTCTCAGGACGTAACACTGCTGTTCCTCCATGTGTCTTAACCCCCCTCTCTCTCAGGACGTAACACTGCTGTTCCTCCATGTGTCTTAACCCCCTCTCTCTCAGGACGTAACACTGCTGTTCCTCCATGTGTCTTAACCCCCCTCTCTCTCATGACGTAACACTGCTGTTCCTCCATGTGTCTTAACCCCCCTCTCTCTCATGACGTAACACTGCTGTTCCTCCATGTGTCTTAACCCCCCTCTCTCTCAGGACGTAACACTGCTGTTCCTCCATGTGTCTTAACCCCCCTCTCTCTCAGGACGTAACACTGCTGTTCCTCCATGTGTCTAAACCCCCTCCACTTTCTCTCTCTCAGGACGTGACCCTAAATTACTGACCTACATCTACACTAACAGATTAATTATTTGACTACATCAAATAATTAGCAAAACGCAAACAGGATTGGTGCACGACAGGTCCATACATAACAATATAAGACTAGTAGAATAATAGCCATCTGATAGAGGATGGGGGCTTCATTATTTTCCTTGACTTAGAACATCAATTCCTATTTAAAGTCGTGCGTATGTATGGATTTGGACCTACATTTTGTAATACAATAGAATCATTTTACAATGACACAACTAGTTCAGTAGCACTCCCCCAAGGCAGCTCCCCACGCTTCACCATCAATAGAGGGGTGAAAAAAGGTTGCAACGTTTCTCCATTCTTATTCATTTTAGTAGCAGAAATGTTGGCGATTTTTATTAAGAACTCTGATATTGTCAAAATGAATGTCTTTGATAAACAGATCCATTATAAGCCAACTAGCTGACGATACCACCATCTTCTTAAAAAATCTAGAACAAATTCCTAAAGTCTTTGAGTTAATTGACGTGTTTTCTAAAGCTTCAGGTTTAACACTTAACCGCAATAAATGTGAATTAATGGCCATTCATGAATGCAACCTTACAAGGGCCTATGATATTCCTATCAAATCGTCTGTGAAATATCTTGGAATCCATATAACAAAAGATACAAAAATCAGTGAAACTTTAAATATACAAGATCATCTCGTTGAATGTAAATCTAAGTTGAATATGTGGCTACAAAGAGATCTCACAGTTTTTGGAAGGACATATCTAACCAAAATGGAATTACTAGCAAGGTGCATTTATCCTGCATATTCAATGGCCATTCCAAACAAATTCATTAAAACAATCAACCAATTAAACTTTCATTTAATTTGGAAGAATCGGGTTCATTATATTAAAAAATCTGAAATTATCAAAGAATACAAAGATGGTGGTCTATAGGCTATTGATTTTGAATGTCTAAATGCTGTGCTGAAACTAAAATGGTTAAAGTATTTTCTGCTTAGCAATAACTGTATTTGGTATTGTCTCCCCAGAGGGTTGTTCAAGAAAATGGGTGGGATAGAGTTTGTCCTTAAATGTGACTTCCAGATAGAAAAACTGCCAGTTAAACTGTCCTCATTTCACAAACAGGTTCTGTTATGTTGATAACTCATGTACACACATAATTTCACCCCACATCAAACCCCCATTTGGAACAACAGATATGTACTATGCAATCGTAAATCTCTCTACTTACAACATTGGATGGATAAAAATGTCTGGTCCATAACCCATCTCATTAATGATCAGAGACACTGGCTATCTTATGAAAACCTCTGTCTGAAATATGACATAACTTTCACGCCTGCTCAGTTGAACAAAGTGACCAAAGCGATTCCTGCTGCAGTTAAACCGTTGGTCAAAAACGGACACTCAACCGTGTGTGATAAACCTGCCAACGCTCCATTTTAATGGTCAAGATTTTATGATTGAAAAAACTGATAACAAATTGATGCGCAATCACCTGAACAATATTCTGTACCCAATAAGATCAAATAGGAATTCCATCATCCAACTGTTCTCAGAATCAGATATAAAAGAATTGCTGCTTCTGTGATACTGAGATTGAAACTACAGATCACCTGTTTGTCAACTGTATATACTGTAGGTGCTTCTGGAGAGGGGGTTGTAGCCATTTCAGTGGTCTGCACAGACCATTGGTCTGTACCACTAGGGGGTGCTAAAGCGAATGGTCCGGACCAGTTGGTGTGGTCCGTCACTGTACCACGGACCACTGGTGTGGTCTGTCACGTGGTCCGTCAGTGTTCCTTCTCCTCTTAATGCATCGCAGTCAGCGTACAGACGCTCTGACCATGATCCGGACCATCAGTGTGTGGTCAGTCAGCTGGTCAGTGTGGTCTGTCACGTGGTCCGTCAGTGTTCCTTCTCGTCACAATGCATCAGTCAGCGTACAGACGCTCTGACCATGGTCCGGACCACCAGTGTGTGGTCGGTCACGTAGGCTACGTGGTCCGTCAGTGTTCCTTCTCCTCTTAATGCATCGCAGTCAGCGTACAGACGCACTGACCATGGTCCGGACCACCAGTGTGTGGTCGGTCACGTAGGCTACGTGGTCCGTCAGTGTTCCTTCTCGTCACAATGCATCAGTCAGCGTACAGACACTCTGACCATGGTCCGGACCACCAGTGTGTGGTCGGTCACGTAGGCTACGTGGTCCGTCAGTGTTAATTCTCCTCTTAATGCATTGCAGTCAGCGTACAGACGCTCTGACCATGGTCCGGCCGTGGTCGGTCAGGTGGTCAGTCAGTGTGGTCTGTCACTATAGGCTACATGGTCTGTCAGTGTTCCTTCTCCTCTGTGTGTGGTCGGTCATGTGGTCTGTCACACGTGGTCTGTCACGACAAATCGCCCCCAATATTTAAGCCTGATAAAATGTGCCCCCCCCCCATAAATTGATGTACAAAAATAAGAAAACAAATGTTACACCCGCTACGCCTCTGCACTGAATGCTTACTGAAGGCCAGGTATGGTGGATGGGAGCCCAATCCAAATAAATGATCCAACAAGTGTTAATTATCAAAATGCAATGCCAGGGTTTATTTCACACTTAGGGACAAGACAACAAACAGATCTAAGAGCACAGTTCTCCTGAGTCGTTATGTAGGCTACTCCTATATATTCCATTAGGACTGAGAAAGTTTAAGCTACCAGTGCAGTAATGTACACTGGAACACACGACACACGGTGATAAGATCCACACTTGGGATTACACAGCACTGCAACGTCTCACACAGTGGTACGATCCACACTCTGGAATACACAGCACTACAACGTCTCACACTTGATTTTGTGGACACTCCAAATCACATGCAAGTACCCAGCGAGCACAAAACGTTTTTTCAACGTTGATTTTTAGTTGAAATCTGGGTGATATTGGGTTTGAACGTCTAAGACCTAATTTCACCCTCTTTTGAACCGGCTAAAATGCGGTTACAACGTCAACGTGTAAAAAAACACAATTTGTTTTAACAATATGATGAACCAATTGGTTCATCATATTGTTAAAACATTTGTTGTAGCTTGGAATAGAGGCAATATTGATAGTGTGTGAATTGGCATTTGTCCATTTTATTGTGTAACTGAGAGTTGAAATCTGGTCTACATGAAAACTACATTTCAACGCATTTTATGTCACATGAAATATCATAAATATGGGACTATATAGGCTATGTGGTGCCAGCAAAAAGCTTCCAGACCAGGACACAACTATGGTTAATAGTTTAGCGCAATACTATAAAATAATGAATTCAGTTCCTGCAGCAACGCGCATGCTCACTTCAAATGAGCAGAGTGCACCCTGGCTCACGTCTATATTCCATAATGAACAGGCGTCTAATAAATAATAAATAATCTTTTGGAAACATTGATTTGAAACAGACATTAGCCTACACCTATTGATATACTGCTTTTTTTCCTAACCAGTGAAATGAAAATCAAGGGTGTATTCAGGGATGTTTACTGTAATAGGGAGTTTTGCTTTGATATGACACGTTTTCTCCTCAAATTGGGTTTGTAAATGGGATCAAATATTGTAATAATGTTCATTGAATGTGGCATTCTCCAGGGTTCTTTTGTTAAGGCAGGGGTTCTTCAATGTTTTCGTCACAGACAGACACACGGTACTAAGGAGAGGTTTCACTGTCCCCACTACAATTAGATTTGCCCCTTTCGGAACTGCTAACATAGCTTACGCTACTACGCAGTCCCTTATTAGTACACCGCCGATGTAGCCTAAACAGGTCGCTCCGTCTGCAAAATTTTTCTAACTACTCGATAAAGTTTCGCAAATGAAATTTCAAATGTACTTACGGAGCGAAAAGGGTTGTGTGAACCTCCGCGCATGATGTAGAAACAATAGCGCCACTAATAAACATGTTTAATCCCTCACTGAAACCCGGGTCTCATTTCTTCAAAATGAATCAGCTATAAACACTCGTCTTCTTCTACGCTTCTGTCATTGGTGGTGCGCATATCAACCATAGCGCTCGCTATCACTTCCGGCCCCTGGCGGCCGGAAGTGGCACTTTTGTAGTTTTTTGCAACTCCAAAAGTTGAAATCAACAATGCCATGCAAGAACTGACAGGGGTAAATTACAAAACTAGTGAACAGCACAAGGACCTTTCTGCATCAAAATTCTTAGTTTGTTAGAGTTGCAAAATCCGTTTGCCGGGTATGACCACCTTCAACATTTAATCACTGGTGTGACAGCCCATAATACGGTGAATGTGGACCATTCAAAAGAGGTTGGTAGAATGGTCCTAAAGGACATGGTAGGGAAAAAGGTGACAGAATATACGTTCAAGAGGAAAGCACATGCATTCACCATGGACTCCAAATCCACAGTCAAACTGAACAAAGAAGAAGTTGTCAATATCGATCCGCAGCTCTTGTTTCAGAGACTAGTGATTGCTGGGACACAGGCAGACAAGTTGGCTGAAGCCTTCAAGTACGAACTTTGTGGGTATCCACCTGCCCTCTTTGAAATGAAAACAGTGTTTCTCCCAGCGAACAAACCGCAAATTGCAAAAGCTATATCGAGGCTGTGCCTCATGATGATGTGCCAGAAAGAGACATCCTGTATGTCTTAGATGGAGGGGCCCTCCTCGACCGACTACCCTGGGAGATAGGAAAGACATACGGGGAAATAGTGGAAACTTACAGTGGTTACGTTCGAAAACATTATGGCCAATCAGTGGTGATCGTGTTTGATGGGTACAGTAGACAGCCATCTACGAAGGATGGTGCCCATAAAAGGAGGAATGCAAAAACTGGCCGGAAGGTTTCATTCACGTCAACCATGTCACAGGGGTGTGGTAAATACAGTGGTGGGTAAGCTATCCAAGGTGAGTAGTTTACCCACCTTGTTTTCCCTCATTGATTTATATAGGTGATCTGAAAATAGGTGAGTAAACTATCTGCCTCATTTCAAAAGGTGGATAAACTGCGTTTACTCGCGTTTACCCTCCACTACGCCCCTGAGAAAAAACAGGAATTTCTGTCAAACAATGAAAACAAACAACGCTTCATAAACCTGTTGGGGGAAGGACTACAACTTGCAGGGTTTGACATTCAAAATGCTCAGGGAGATGCAGATGTGCTCATACAGGTAGTTCAGTCAGCAGTGACAGCAGCATTGAAACAAAGAACTGTCCTTGTTGGAGATGACACTGACCTCCTCATTCTTCTGTTACACCCCTATCAGCAAGGAGAGCTGTATTACATGTCTGAGCCCAAGAAGTCGTCTTTGTCATGTCGCAGTTTTTTTAACATTGGGCATGCAAGAGATGTGTTGGGTGAGGATGTTAGCAACAACATCTTATTCGCACATGCCATGCTTGGCTGTGATACAACATCCAGAGTGTTTGGAGTTGGGAAAGGGGTATCTCTGCGTCTGGTTCAAGAAAGCGACTCATTCAGAGTGCAGGACAGCATTTTTCAAAAACAATCTGCTACCAAGGATGAAATTGCTGCTGCAGGGGAAAGGGCAATGATACTAATCTACAGATTCTCTCAATGAACTCAGGCTGAAACTTTTCTATGCTAAGGTGACTGAAAGCAAAACGGCTTCATCTGCCATGTTTCACAGCTTGAGAGTGTACCATCAGGTTCAGGATTGGAGGGAAACTTGCTACCACCGGAGTAATGGGGCTGGAGGATACAAGACTCATGTCTTATTCCCATCCATTCCGACCAGGACCCTGCTCCTCAGTCCTTGTTGGAGCTTGTGCGCTGCAGATGCAAGTCAGGTTGCGACACGATGCGCTGCAAATGCCGTCGTCAAGGACTTGATTGCTCCCGAGCCTGTTCAGAGTGCAGAGCAGTAGCGTAGCCAGACTTGGCTCATTGGGTGTGCCACAGAAAGCCAGGGTATGCCAGGGGGCGGACCATCTGGCGGCGGCCGCCAGGCCGCCGCCAAAATTTTTTTGGGTCTTTTCAAACCAGATTTAGAGGAATATTTGTGTGTTGTTTGCTCCTTTTCACACTCATTATTAGCAGGTAGAAGCAGTCAATTAAATTGTATTTTTTGGCAACATGTAAAACCACTTTGTTTAGTATCTCAAAAAAGTCTCACCTACTTTTTCCAATGAGTGTTCTAGTCGGGAAAGAACGCAAATTTGGTTGGCATGAAGGTTCGTCTACTGCAGAGAGATCTGTAGCGTTCTCAGTGTCCTCTGGCTCTGCACAAACCTCCAGTGTGTTGTTGGCTGCGTTCCCCGCTGTTAACGTCATTGTTTCGGCTGCATCATCTTCTTCATAATCGTCTCTCTTCTCCACTGTACACCACCAATACAGGTGCGGGAAGGGTGCACTACAATCCGCACTTGTTGAGGGGGAGGGTGACAACGAGTCATCTTCTTCCTCGTCGTCAAAGCGACGTTTCTTGCCTTTGCCGAAAAAGCTTAAAAGCGAGCTTTGTTTCATGTCTTCTTGATTTGGGCTGCTGCTGCTGCTACAGCTGTGCGTGCATTTGTTTACTTTACGTGGACGACAGCTTAACTATTCCCATGATGCTCCGGGGCACATAGGTCAGCGGAGCGTGATTTCTATTCGCACATAGGATAAGTTGGACACAGTGCATGACAGCGTTGATGTGTTTTGCAGACAAAACAAAAAACCTTTTTTACCCCATTTTTTTTGGGTGTGCCAGCGGCCTGTCTGGGTGGCATTGGCACACCCTAGCACACCCGTGGCTACGCGCCTGGTGCAGAGGTGTGTGCGCAAATATGTCGGCACATCATTTGGATGAGGACATGGAGTGAAGATGACATGTTGGCCTACAGTCAAGGCATGTTTCAAGCTTACCAAGACAAATTTGTATGTACAGAAAATTCAATGATAATAAAACGTTTATAACCTGATTTTATTGACTTTGTTTGGATTTGTTTTAAAGGTAATTTTGGGGTAAGGATACTAATACATTCAGAACAGGTCATATCTGATGGTTTTATGTGAAAGAACACCCTAAAAAACATGTTCAGAAGCAGAGGTACTCACTTCTTTATGTGAGACAGTGACAAGAAGGCCCCAGATTTCAACCCCTGAATTTACATTGATCCACTAAATATATAATCTTATACTTTTAATATGTTATTTATATGACCCTAGGGATCACATAAAACCTTGAATGATTACTATTGCAATTTGTTCTATGTCAAACCACAGATTGACTGGACTATAAGCTATGTTAGCAGTTCCGAAAGGGGCAACAATTAGATAGTAGTGGGGACAGTGAAACCTATAGTTACTATACAATAGCCTACTTATTTTATTTCTCCTAAGTACGGGATGTATAAAAACAATAGTCAGATCAAGGCTTCTCTGTATAGCCTAATTGTATAACGTCTTATTCTATCCCCAGTTAGCCTATTTTGTAAATCTAAAATGATGTAGCCTATTTATTCTCAGCATCATTTATTTCCCTCCATTATAGGATCAGACACTACTTTATGTCATACTGCTTTAGGCCACACAGGGTTTCCTCATGTCGCCCACACACATAATAATGAGCTCTTTGACAGTACCTGCGAATGGAGAACAAGGAAACAGTCATTTCCATTGAAAAAAAACACACGCGTTGTGCCCGTTATTATAATACATCCATGGTTGTGCCTCTCTCTCGCGCTGCCTGCTCTGGAGGGCGGGGCTCGAGCTTGCCACCAGGCTCTCGAGCACAAGCAGCCAGACACACGTCCTGCTCCTCACTACTACCGTTCAGCTCGAGCCTCTCAGCGACAGCGCGTTCGCGGAATTGTGTTTTGTTTGTGTTTTTCTTGGAAGAGTTCAATGTGATTCTCTTGGGTGTCGCGCGTACTGTAGGTTCATTTGACCTGGAGACGGTTGGAGATTTGGTGCGAGCAGTGGGACAGGCTTGGCGACACCGGGGCACGCACACAGACAGAGACAACTAGTCCAGGACACCGGACATTATTCCAGCACGAGAAGACGCCCGTTACTGTTGACTTTGGGATTACTTTGGCTTGCAGTTTCTGGAATACACCACTAGTCCAGGCAAAGTAGCGTTTTACGACAAACTAATTGTAAAAGAATGTTTTGCAGCTTAGATCATTTCTATGAGGTGTCCAGAACAACATACTAAAAGTCCTAAGAAATCCTAGTTGAGGAAATATGTTTAATTCTCATCAATCCAAGATGTGTGCCAGTAAGGCCAGACAACAATACACCCCAATGGGGCTATTTTTTTCCTTTACTCCTATCAAAATAAAACTTTATCCAATGAAAGTATCCATGAAAAGTAAAATTTTTTGTATTACAAGTTTCTTTGAAAATGAATTTGAATATGCAAATGAGCTATACACTAATCGAATATAGGCTACCCAAAATATACCCGCATAGGAGTAAAGGAAAAAATGAAGCCTATCACAATCAAACCTCACACAGTGAAAGTATACATGAAAAGGAACTTTTTTGTTTTACAAGTTTCTTGGAAAAATCTATTTTAAATATGCAAATGAGCTCAACACTAGGCCTAATTGACTTGTCCAATAAGCCATAAAGTCACAAGTAAAACAGGGGCCAAATAACTAACACATTCATGTCTATTCAGTAAGTTAACCTATGCATAAACAAGATAAATTTGAAGTCACTTGCCACACTTACCTGGGTCACTTGCCACAAAAAGACTTATATTGACCTTAAGAATTGATTGCACAATCTTGCCTCCAGTTGCTTTCTAATTTTTTTTTTTTTTGCGAACAAGCCTAACCTAATGACATGACAGAAAGTCAGAATAGCCATCTTAGTCATTAGTAACGTGGTGAGATTACATTTTGGGCTGGTAGATTTACAAATAATTGGTATTGTTGGTAAGATTACGAGATAACAGGCAGAAGTCATTCTTACCAACTAAACGATTCACTCTCACACAGAATACAGATGAAAAACCAGACACACTTTCCAGACATTCCAGCTCTTTAAATATTTTTGCCATTCACCAAAACTGCTTCTGTTTATGTAGTCAGCAAGTATTTCAGACCAGGCGGGCCACACACATCAGACTTCCACCGTTTGTAAAGTAGCTTTGCAGTGTTATGAGAAGCTAGCAACAGCAATATCTAGGCTAGAAACCCAATCGGAACATTTTAAGTTACCAACTCCTTTCTTCCCCCCTCCCGATTTTTTTTTTTATCCCATTTTATCTCTGGGAACTGAGAGAGCAGGTCACGTGGTGGCTGGGTTTACCTAGGCTAGGGGATAGCTGCTCTGCTCTGCTCGGGTCAGGATGGCTCACAGCTGAAACCACACGGGGACGTTTGACGTTGAAACCGAGATCGGACGGAGCCCCAAACCCCGACTCCTCCTGGAGCTGCAGCCGAACCGTGATGACTCCAGGCGGGGTGATGTTGATCCTGCTCGCGGTGTGCACTCTGCTCCCCGGAGCCTCCTGGGCAGCGACTCTCAGCGGACTGGGAGGAGGTGAGTGCTGGCTAGGTGGAGGGAACAAGAACAAACATCAAGGCGACACTATTGGTGATCAATGAAGATGCACGATCAGTGATCTAGTTGTAAACATTTGAAATAAAAAACAAATAAGGTAATCACATGCAGTCGGGAGAGCATCATACAGCCAATAAAAATACCTTCAGAAAATTATGAATTATTTTCCTAAAAAGACCCAATCCTCATACGGTTTAGGTCAGGCTAGTTAACCTGGCATAGACTACACCTTACTGACAAAATCATAGTAGCCGCAGCTTATCTCACCTAACTTGCTGTCTTGTGCATGCACCTGCAAGTTCAGCGCAGTTTGTCATGTTGTTTTACGCGCGGCGCAAACAGCGTTACCAAACTATAAGGTGATCGATGATTAGTGTATAATAATGTTGATAACTGCTTTTTAGCTAAACAAACTGTCTTTTACATGGGGCTGAAGCTGCGTTCGTGTCCGCGCAGTCACCAGCACCACTGTAGTCTGCAGCACTACTGTTACGCGCTCGGGGCGCGGTGCCAAACGGCTCCCTTTTGTATTGTTGTAACACTGGTCAAAGTTGTTTCCCATAAAGGAAGACACAAGTAGTGGTTCTTTCACATCCACATCGAATTTATTTACTTTACAGGTTATTCTCAGTGAAGTTGGCAGATCAACAATAAAACACTAGTTTAATAATTGACAGTCCTCTAAAACAGTGACATAGCAGTCGTCCTGCACACACAAGAAAACACAAGAAAACAGACTCCATTAATATCACCATTGCATTCCCCTCACAGTATTTACAAATAATCCTACTGTGGCCAGAACGTACCAGGCATTGCCTCTCTGCAAATACTCGGGACGTCCACAGGAGAAACCTTGTCACCTCAATGATCTGACAGTAGCCTAATACACAAACACAATAAAGATACATCAAACAATACTCCTGCATTGATGTGTGTGTGTGTGTGTGCGCGCGTGTGTTCGGGATGCCACACACACGTAGCTTCAAGGCACACAATATACAACCCAACATTACAGTGCACCCGCAACAAAATGAACAAAACAAACAAACCAAAGCTACTTACATCTCGAGGCACCCAGCCAACTACGGTATAACCCGACGCCGGTAGCTCGCCCCGCATCAAACAGACTTCCAGGCATCCTCGGTGGCAGCAGTAAGTGCGCCCACTGTACACATTGAAAACACACATGAGTTGCACGAATTGCACGACTTAACATTGCATTTACAGCAACGATAACTACTCACGTCTTTGTTGTAAAGCACGGGCTCGCGCCACCGTTTGAGCTGAGACCCTGAGACCGCAGGCTACCGCTAACAGCCCAGGGGCTCTGTTATATGCACTTCCTGCCTGCGCAGCCTATACGTGCTGACGTAGCGCCGTCGAATGTGCTGCTGACGTCGTTCCAGTAAAACACGCCCTGCGGCGCCTTACATTGTGGCTGATAAATGATGATGCTGGCGAGGCAAACAGGTGCCAGACTTGTTCTCCTTGTTGCCAACAAGTGAACGGGCCCACGGGGCACAAAGACCGGGTTGTTGGGTGATCTGGACACGTAAGAGAAGCCATCTGCCTTTAAATTGATAGGGGTTCAGTCATTTGCATGCCCAGAAACGTAGATCTCTACCGTCTGTGACTGACTAGACCAAAGCAAGTCTGAACCGGTCTGCACCAAGTGCGGAACGAGGTGCTCTGGGCACGCTATGTTATTGTAACAGACTGTATACGAGGCTCTGTGTACCTCCTCAGTCTCTGGTGTTAAATTAAGTTAACCTCTGAAGCCGTAGGCTACAGCCTACAGACTATAGACAACACACACACACAACATAATTTTAGTCTGTTACATTAATATAATAGTCTCGTACACATCACATAAAATAACTTGTCCTCCCGATCGTTGACAATCGTGTAGTCTACAAGTTGTGTGCGAGATAGAGTATATATCTGCCCAGCTCTCTACATAGTATAAGAAAATGTATAGCTCAGGGCGTAGAGCGGACTGGCTTGAATGTGGGAGAACCGGGTCCGAATCCTGTGTGCGCTGCTGAATTTTTTATTTAAGATCCTGGTGAAATATGGTCTAAATCTAAACGTTCAATAAACGTCTGCAAATAGTGGGTGAAAAAACTTTCACTTTCAAACCTTCCTTGCACGTTTTTTCAACGTTGACCCTAAACGTTTTTTAAACGTCTTTTCAACCGAAAAATGCTCGCTGGGTATGAGCAAACAGGTGAGGCACTCCTAGGTTCTCAGTCTAATGATAATACAAGGGCCATGTTTAACATCAGGTAACTGGGAGAATGTGCACACAGAAACAAATAAACAAACAAACAAACAAAATATAAAAAGATTAGCCCTTCCAAGACGAACCCCCAACTCTTTTCGTCTTATGGGTCAGGTAACAAGGCCCGGGCGGACTAATTGAATCCCCAAATAAACCAATAAACAAAGAAATTAAGGTCAGCAAGAACAGTGAATAGACCCTCCTGCAATCACTGCTGCGTCAGCGTGTGCTTTCCCTCGCCCGGTATAACGTTACTCCCGGCAGCTGAAAGCCCACCACTAACACGCTGCAGTATCGCACAAATGGTCAACACTCAACGCTCAAACTTGAGGACACGGCGCGCTGTCCTCCCACCCGCAAGAGAGTCGACTGAACAGACACTCCAGCTTAACTTGGGAACACGCCAAACTTTTCCTCTGTCCTGCCCGGAAGAGTCTAATACAAGACACACCTCCCCTACTATATAATCTACACAATGTACACAATCTACAAAAACATGCAATAATATAAACAGTGTTGTGTTCACGTTCATAGCTCATATAATATAATGTATCATATCGTTAATTTCAAGCTCAATTCTTACCCAGAGAAAAGGTACAGCACTGAAAATGTAACAAGCAATAGTTTTTTTAAACATCTTTATTTTAAAAGATGAAAAACCCCAGGTGCTTTAGTCCCAAGCTTCAATGCTCCTGGCCAATCCCGGCGCCACAGGGCGTGGTTATTGCTTATCCTATGTGGGGTTAGAAATCACGCTGCACGCGTCAACAACAGTCCAGTAGCCTGTACTACGAAGCTAGTTTAATGCCTTATCCGAGTAAGTTTGAGTTTAAACCTGGTTTAGCCGTACTACAAAGCAAGTTAACTTTCAATCACCATGGCAACTGACGCTGCAAAGCTAACCTGGTCGCGACCAGGTTAGCTTCAGAGGATAAGATCAAAATCCATGAGAGACCCATATAATTGGCTCTCTGGAGTCACTCACCATTCATAAGATCGCCATATGAAAAATAGATTGCAGTCAACTGAGAATAGAACAAGCAAAACATTCGTGGCTCTGTAGGCTACATAATTAAATTAAGCCTACTTACCACTTTATGTCTTAACAGCTCAACGATGCGTGGAGAAATATGATCACTATTAATCACCGCGGCGCATATCATGAACGGACCCTCAAATGGAGTGAGGGTGATATTCTCCTACATGCCAGAAAAGCCTATACATATAATATAGATATGGGATAAATATGGGATAGCCCCAATACTAAATATGCAGGCTATTCTTGCATCTTTCAGCTGGAACTGTGTCCTGTAGGCTGTATGCCAATATATGAGCAAAAATAGGCTAGTTTTTATCAATGATAACTATGCCCGCATCGTCTCAATTCAGTTCAGCAGTTTTATCTTTTATAGTAGGCTATTAGGCTTTATACTAGGCTATTTTATATATGAATTATTCGATCAGTGCAACCACACACATGAGTGATAGAGATCATTATTCATTGGGCATGCGTTTCTAAATCTATGGTCTAAATAGGCTTACAGATTGTGGAAATGTATAGACTGAGATTACACATTTACATTTGTTGCTGCTGTATCAATGCAGCTGTATCAGACAGAAATCGCTGATCAAAGTAAATCAAATGACTGATGTGAATACAAGCTGCTGCTTTAGACAGCCCTTCAGCAGACTATCCAACGCAGATTTTCATTCTGACATTAAATCGCGGATACATTAAATATCCGCTAAAACTCTGATCATCCATTTCTACAACCACCGTTTCCATCCCCCCTCTGTGCCCCCCACAGCCCTCACACTCCCTGCAGTATCTCCGCACGTCCTCCTTTTGTTTGCCCCAGTAGAAATGTCCACGGATGAGTCTGAGTGTCTCTTCGGGCCCACGATCACCGTATGGGCCCTCGTGCATCCCCTTCAGTGCCAACTCTCGCAGGCAACCGGGTACAACCCACTGGGTCCCGCTTTTCCCGTGCCCCTTTCTCTCCAAAATCCCCCCTCCACCCAGTTGCAGGTCCGAAAACATGTTCCACAGTCCCTTCGTGGCACCGGAACACAGGTGAATCTCCTCCACAGGGGGCCGGCGTCCGGCCGCCACCCACGCATACACCGGACCGATATCCGCATCCTCCCTCTGTCTGCGTCTCCGCTCATGCCCGTCGACCTCCCAGATGGCCCTGTCGTCGACGTCCAGCTCTTGCACTCGCTCGTCCTCCCGTCCCGCTCCCCCAGGGGGCGGCGTGTTGAGGACAGCAGGGCGAACACCATCGGCGTCGATCTCCACCTCGGCTTTCTGCAGTGCAGCCGTGGGGGGTGTGTAGCGGCTTGGTTGGGCCGTCTCCTCCGGCGTTGACCCCTCTCGCTCACCCGGGGACACGAGCGCCGCTCCCCCGACTGTAACAGCATTGCAGGTGATGTCTCTCCCTTCCTTCTGGCTGTTCAACACAATCCCCATTATCCTGATTGTCTCGTCACTGATGGTGATCTCCGCCACTACTGGCTGGTATGCAGAGCAGCTAGCCTGGGCCGGCTCAAACGTCACTCTCCTGCCCAGAACAATCGGCTCTGTACTGCTCCGTTGCTCCGCTGCCTGTTGCTCCGGCTGCTCTACTGCTCCGCTGCTCCGCTGTTCCTCTGCCTGTTGCTCCTGCTGCTCCCCCGGCTGTGTGTCTCTTCCAGCGTTCACACTCTTGGTGCAGTCTCTGGCTAAATGTTCAGGCGACTGGCAAGTCCAACAAAGCCTCACCTGTCCGCCGCCTGCACGTCTCTCCTCTCTCGCTGTCTTCCAGTCCCCGACAGCTTCTCGACACTCTCTAGCCAGATGTCCGATCGCACCGCATGCCCAGCAGGCTCCCTGCTGTCCACGAACCTGTTACAGCACGACTCAACCCCGACTCAACCCGGGCTGTCCACGTTTTTGATTGGTGGAATGAGACAAAAAAGCGAGACGAGCTGTGCGGGGCCGCGTTGATACCAGCGGTGGAAATGGGCCAAAAGTCCCAGAGGCAAAGCGCAGAAAGTCTGGCTAGCCCAAAAACAAAGTTTAGGAGCAGGCATTCGTCAAGGTTTGCTCTTACCTTGAGAATACTGAAGAGAAACAGTTGACAGTTACACATTTGCGAGATAAAATGGAGGAATTTCTGACAAATACAGATTCCGAACCATTTGGAAAGGCCTACCTCAAGACAAAAAGAAAAGAAAAGAAAGGTATGGGGACAGTGTACACTTTGCTGAAGGGGAAGGCCTCAAAGACATAGTGACAATGAGGGAAAGGACATCACAGATACTGAGATCTTATTTCAAAATCCAAGCAAAGGATGAAGAATCACAGAAACAAGTGACCATTGAAACAGCGGCGAGATTGATTAAAAGTTAGGGGAGAGTGGGGTGAGTTGTGCCACTTTTTACTTGAGGTGTCTTTAAAGTGAGGGCATGACAGTAATGCCTCCAACTACAATATGTAAATATATTTCAGGATGTTGTGCACCACTGAGAACACTCCCTTTGGATCTTAAATAAACTGTTAAAAAAATATGGCTATTCTTAAAAAAGTGGACTCTTGGCACAACTTGCCCCCGGTGCGGGGTAAGTTGTGCCTTTGGAGAGAATACATTGGGGTAAATTGTGCCATTGATTACTGAAGTAAAACAGAACATTTTCATCTCATATACTGTAATGCTATATCAAAGCAAGACAAAATAAAGATAACACTAAAGTCCAGTGTACTATAACAGGGTTAAACAAGGCTAAACGGTAGCAGCAGTTGACCTACATATTTAACATTTTCAAAAATAAAGATTATGTTCAAAATGAACAAAATCAACTATCACAGAGCCAGGCTACACTTGCCAATACTGCAATATTCTTCAACAAGGTCTATTTAAACATTTAAGAACAAAATTAAATAACATTTGACTAAATCAACTGCAACTGCACTGGCACAACTTAACCCAGGCCTTTTGGCACAAATCACCCTATCCCCCCCATTTTAACAAACTTGTATCATATAGCTGGTTTGGAGCTAACATCATGCTAACAGTATAGCCTCATATTGTAGCTTACTAAAACACTAACACATGTGTGAAATGTTTTCAAGCTTGTCTATAATTGTTCAGACACAACAATCAATAAACCTTGATCACAAAAAATTTACTTTGAGAGGCAAAAAACAGTTTTTTGAACTTAAATGTGCTTAGCTCTTGTGCCATCTGCCTCCCTTCTTTGCAGAGTGAGTAAAATGGATGCATCTTCAAAAATGTGTGGTCACATGACCAATTTCTTCTATGGTTTTCTAGATACAAGGGGTGGCACAACTTCCCCCCTGGCACAACTCACCCCACTCTCCCTATAAAGTTTATTATAAAACGGCTCTCTCAAATCAAGCAATCTGATTGGTTCACAGCCATTGTATAATTCCAGTAACCGAGTTCAATAACCCATGGCCATGGGTTATTGGTTGCCATGGCAACTCTCTTACTAAAAGGCAGCGCTGCGCTCGAGCCAAACAGCTTTCTCCTGATCTGCTGTATGGAGGGTCACTAGTCCTTCAAGTCTTGTACAATGAGTCATTATGGACGCATGATGGCGCAACTCTCTTACTAAAAGTACCTCAAAAACAAAATGGCGGAGACAGTTTTCAGATCCTTGTGAATCGATCTTCGCTTATAACTTTACTAATACTTCGCAGAAAATGATGTTTTGTACAAGAATAGACGCGGGCTAATGTCTTAACCCCTCTCTCGCGCGCCCTCACTCTTAACCCCGCATTTCTAAATAAGACGTAACGTTACTTGGTGTCGGCATACGGCTCTGGTGTCGGCCTTTGCAAAAAGCTCTCAGCAAGCGCCAGGATTGGCCAATGTCGACTTCAGTCTCCAGAACGATCCAATCAAATCACCCGCACGTCTATCTTCTTGCTAGAGGTCCCGCCTTACAGTAGTGTTTCAACTGACTCTATCAGAATAAAATGCCAGTCGGACTTATAGTATTATTATTATTATAGTTATTATACTTGGAAACCGTTTTATAAAAGCAATATAGCACTCGAGCAGCGTGTGTTGTGGAATATATCCCGCTGATAAGCTGTTATCCCACGAGGCCGCAGGCCTCGTGGGATAACAGCTTATCAGCGGGATATATTCACCACAACACACTTGCTCTCGTGCTATATTGCTTAAATGTCCCGTCCCTTACAAATCAGTATCCAAGTGCAAAGTCGCTTGAGCTTGATTCTGCCCTTTCGTTTGTTCTGACACTCTGCGGACAATGTTAAATTGTCTTTTTGTGGGTAAGGAGACAAGCCGAAAGGTTGCAGCAATTGGATAGCCAATTGTCCAAGCAGTTCGACCACGTGCCGTTGTTAGCTCCCTTAAGTTGGCCTTGCAGTGCAGGCACATCATTTCTATCAGTCACAATTTCTATCAGTCACATTTCCTTGTGGATACCCTTCATGGGATGGGATTTAGTTCATCTTATGAAGAAGTCTTGCGTTTTGAAAATAATGCAGCAGCTTCAGTTGCCCCAGATATGTTAACGGATGACATGGCTCTTCTTTTTGCTGGTGACAATCTTGACCACAATATCCTTACTATGGATGGCAGGGGGACCTCCCACTGAACGGGTATCATAGCAGCACTCACGCCAGGGCGAAAGAAGGATTGTGTCATTCCAATGAGACACGTTACCAACCAGGATTTTTCACTGCAAAGTAAAATTCCAATCACCGAACATCGCAAAATCATTTGTGAAACGTGTGCCAAACCATCATGTTCAAACTACTCCCGGCATTGATCGACTGTGATAGGACAGTTGATGTAGTGTGGGAGCTCTCACTAAACTTCAAACAAGAAACCCCTGTGTGGCAGGGAATGATGCATATCATTCATCAAGGATTAGAACACCCAGGCCAATCATCTGTTGTGTTTATGCCTATGATTGACTTGTGCTCTGGGGACAAGACATGCATTCTGTCCACGCTGAATTTCATTTGTGATCTCGCTATCAAACACCATGTTCAGCCCATTATTAAGTTCGACCAGTGGTGGCCCTGTTTTGACTAATTTCACAGTACCACACAGTAATAATTAATTTATTCCTTATTGGTATCAAAAGAAATCTCCTGAAAGCTTCAACAGAATGTGAATTATAAGTGAAATCACCATTATGCATTATGGCACGTGGAAAAAGGAGAAATGTCCAATTATATTGGAACATTTTCTTCACTTTTAACATAAATATGCTTATAACCAATTGCTTTAATATAAACTTGTACTTGTAATCACTTCACTATAATTTATATATGCTAATTGGATTCCTAGATCACCAAAACATGGGGTTAGGCACCAAAATTACTTGTCTAGGATGAATAATGGAGTAATGGTCTTTTAAGGAACTGGCAGCGGCCATCTTGAAAATTAGACCTTTCTAGTGGTCAGATTTTGAGGTGATGTTATTAAGTACACCTGATACTACAATAAACCATTGAGAAACCTTTTGTTACAATTTTTTTAGGGTCAAACCATATTTGCAGCTGACTATTATGATTCAGTGCCATAGAAGTACCCTAATAGTTGTATCAATGTCTGTATGTAGTCAGCCACAAAGAACAACTCATTAATTTCAACAATTAATATATTAATATTTTCAAGTAAAGTAAGGGCTGCATTTAAAAAAAAAAAAACACATATAGCAGAAAGCTTTTGAAAACGCATCTTAAAATAAAGTACTTAAGACCAATTTAACTAGAACGACCGCAACGCGGACTTATGCCTCCGCCATTAGTTCATTTTGGAGTCCAAATCACCATTTGAGGCAAATTGGAAGAGATTCCGTCAAGGCGCTCCTGTGATGTTGCATTACAGAGCTTGGAAATTGGGTGTGTGAGAGGTCACAGTGACCTTGAACTTTGACCACCAAAATGTAATCAGTTCATCCTTGAGTCCAAGTCGATGTTTGAGACAAGTTTGATTAAATTCCGTCAAGGCATTCCTGAGATATCGCGTTAACAAGCTTGAAAATGGCGTTCGAGAGCTCACCTTGACCTTTGACCTTTGACCACCAAAATCTAATCAGATCATCCTTGAGTGTAAGGCGATGTTTGAAGCAAATTTGATGAAACTCCGTCAAGGCATTCGTGAGATATCGCGTTAACAAGCTGGAAAATGGCGTTTGAGAGGTCACAGTGACCTTGACCTTTGACCAGCAAAATGTAATCAGTTCATCCTTGAGTCCAAGTCGATGTTTGAGACAAGTTTGATTAAATTCCGTCAAGGCATTCCTGAGATATTGCGTTAACAAGCTTGAAAATGGCGTTCGAGAGGTCACAGTGACCTTGACCTTTGACCTTTGACCACCAAAATCTAATCAGATCATCCTTGAGTCTAAGTCGATGTTTGAGGCAAATTTGATGAAATTCCGTCCAGGCGTTCCTCAGATATCGCGTTAACAAACATCGTACGTACGGCCGTACGTACGGACGGACAACCCGGATCCATAATGCCTCCGGCCTGGCTATCGCCGGCGGAGGCATAATAAAAGTAGCAGCTTGAGCTTCCTTTTTTCTGGTTTTTGCAGTTTCAGCCAAAACAATCTCAACATATTTGAACAATTGAACAGCTTTACACCTCCTCTTCTGTTCTGAGAGTAGTTGACTTGCTGACTAGGAATATTCATATTTAACCTGACTAGTTGATGACTAATTTCACAAAGAACACATCCTTGTTTCAACAGACTAGCTAACCAAGAATACACTCATATTTAACCAAACTACCTGTCTGAACTCATTCACCTATCGCTAAGTTACGCCCCGAACGCAGACTCACACATCACAGCGAGTGCATTCTCAGCTTGGAGTTCCATAGAGAAGCACTAGAAAACGCGAGTTTCCTCTGGTTTTATACATTTATAAGTTGAAAAAATGGTCAAATGATGTGCATGGGGGTAAATTCAACATTACGAGGTATCCTGGGAGGCCAGGCAATTGATAATATTAAACTAGTAAACGTAGATCCACTCACATCCACAATGCTGCTGCTGTGATCCAAAGGCAGGCGCGGACTGCATAACCGGGCACATCGGGCAAATGCCCGGTGGCCTGGCCTGGCCTGGCCTGCAAAAAAAAAAAAAAAAAAATGTGTGTCCGCAGTCAGGCCACTCACTGAACAGCAGGCCAGGCGCCACCTACTGGTTTACTAGTGTGGTCTTTGACTGAATTTCAATCATGGAAGACTAACCTCTACAGCAGGGGTGCCCAATACGTCGATCGCGATCGACCGGTCGATCGCGAAGGTAGTGTGGTCGATCGCATGGCATTGAGGGGAAGATTTTTTTTTTTCTTTTTTACTGTTTTTCCACTGTTTCCACTGTTTTTCCACTGTTTCCACTGTTTTTCCACAGTTTTTCCACTGTTTCCACTGTTTTTCCACTGTTCCACTGTTTTCCACTGTATACTCAGTGTATATATATATAAATAAATATGTTTGGTAGCTCACTTTGACTTGGTCATTTTAAAAGTAGCTCCCAAGCTGAAAAAGTGTGGGCACCCCTGCTCTACAGCATAGTTTAGAGCACCCCATGCGTACATGCCCTTCGTCATTCAGGGTGTGTAACTCCTTAGTGACATCACTGATGACATCACAATTGCTTGAGTGACATCACTGATGACATCACAATTGCTCGAGTGACATCACTGGTGACATCACAATTGCTCGAGTGACATCACTAGTGACATCACAACAATATCCAATCAGCTAAGGACATCTGTCTCTCCTGATCTGCTGAGCCAATCACCTAAGCGGTGGTGGTGGTATATAGAGCCCTTGCTACTACATCATTACTCACATTAAAAGTGCCATCATCCTCAGCTGCTGTTCATCATCACTGGAGCAGTTGTCTCGCTTACGGAGTAAATAGGCTCAAGCAAACAGCCTTCATCAGCTCCGGCGTAGGCCTCGCTTCCGGATCACTCTTCCTTAAATAAAGTTTGCTGTGAAGCGTTTGTACAGAGGCGTGTTTTTGGTTTTACTTCTTCATATTATACTTGCAGTTATCTAGGCAATGTTGATGTTTCTATTAATGAACAAATATATGTAGGTAACATGTATCATCGCGTTAGCATTATATTCACTAAATCTGGCTTCAAACGACCCAAATTGGGCTTCAAACGGCCCAAATCTGGCTTCAAACGGCCCAAACCTGGCTTCAAACCACCCAAATTGGGCTTCAAACGGCCCCAATCTGGCTTCAAACCACCCAAATTGGGCTTCAAACGGCCCCAATCTGGCTTCAAACCACCCAAATCTGGCTTCAAACGGCCCAAATTGGGCTTCATACGGCCCAAATCTGGCTTCAAACGGCCCAAATTGGGCTTCATACGGCCCAAATCTGGCTTCAAACCACCCAAATTGGGCTTCAAACGGCCCACCTTTTTCGTCGCCGGCACGCACGTCAGCCTGTATCGGCCTGGCCTGCTTGGTATCTAATGCCCGGCCTGAATTAGGATCACAGTCCACCCCTGTCCAAAGGTATCATGAAACCATCATGGTGTTCAGAAAGTCGGCAAAAGAAAATGAGTTTCCAGTCATTAAGTTATGCACGTAATGTTGGAGTTGGTTGAAGAGGAGGCGCATTGATTGATGTGATTAAAACAGCCGGACACCAGTCAAACCCTAAAACAAGGGAATTAATCTCGTTCCCCAAATAAATGTGAGGTAGTCTAAAGAGAAAACATGATGGAAAAAGTGGTCTGCTGTAGGCTATGCCTCTCCTGATCTGCTACACCCATGCGTGCGTGCTGTTGTCTCGCTATGAAAAACATCGACACTATATTTCTTTCGTTTCTTGATTATAAAACTAAAGGGTAACGCTTTAGAATACAGCCCGCAATTGAGCATGTAGTTATAGTAGCCTATATCTACAGGGTACAAGGAGTGTAGTTATAGTATAACTACGGGGTACAAGGAGTGAATTTAAACTTTAACTAGAGGGTAACAAGATATGTACTTATAGTATAACTACGGGGTACCACACTGTAGTTATAGTATACCTACGGGGTACAAGGAGTGTAGTTATAGTATAACTACGGGGTACAAGGAGTGTAGTTATAGTATAACTACGGGGTTACAAGGAGTGTAGTTATAGTATAACTACGGGTTACAAGGAGTGTAGTTATAGTATAACTACGGGTTACAAGGAGTGAATTTAGACTGTAACTACGGGGTACAAGGAGTGTAGTTATAGTATAACTACGGGGTACAAGGAGTGTAGTTATAGTATAACTATGGGTTACAAGGAGTGTAGTTATAGTATAACTACGGGGTACAAGGAGTGTAGTTATAGTATAACTACGGGGTACAAGGAGTGTAGTTATAGTATAACTACGGGTTACAAGGAGTGAATTTAGACTGTAACTAGAGGGTAACAAGATCTGTATTTATAGTGTAACTACGGGGTACAAGGAGTGTACCGTAAATTCCGGACTATAAGCCGCGGCTTTTTCCCCGTTTTTTGGCCTTTTTTGGCCCCTGCGGCTTATATAACGGTGCGGCTTATCTATGGATTTTTTCAAAAAAAAAAATCTCTCTTTTTTAGCACTCTTTCTAACTATAAATCCACTTCTGTTTTAATTTCCTCTCTTGCCCTCTTTTAACAACATAACATAACATAACATAACACAACACAACACAACACAGGTGGTGTTGTGTTATGTTGTTTTGTTGAAATGTTAATAAATGGGAGCTTCCTCAAACAGCCATCTCTTTCCCGACAATCCCCTCTGTGCATGAACCCTTACATATGGTAATTAAACATTAAAACACAAAAAAAAAAAAAAAAAAAAAAAAATTAAAACACCCGCGGCTTATAGTCCGGTGCGGCTTATATATGTAAAAAACAGTCAACTTTGCAGGTGCGGCTTATACTCCGGTGCGGCTTATAGTGCGGAATTTACGGTAGTTATAGTATAACTACGGGGTACAAGGAGTGTAGTTATAGTATAACTACGGGGTACAAGGAGTGTAGTTATAGTATAACTACGGGGTACAAGGAGTGTAGTTATAGTATAACTACGGGGTACAAGGACTGTAGTTATAGTATAACTACAGGGTACAAGGAGTGAATTTAAACTTTAACTAGAGGGTAACAAGATATGTAGTTATACAGATTATACAGATCTCTGTATCATTTTATTTAAGTTGGCCTGATGTATCAGTCTAACCCGAGATACTACAACTAATTGTAATTTGAACATACAAGTGAAGTAGATTCCACCCTCTCTCTTCTGATCCTAGTTTCCATAGGTCAGCCTGAGGTGATTGGTTCACCCCAGCCAATAGTGGCCATCGTTGGGGAGACTGTCATCCTACCGTGTTACGTAAAACCTCCACAAAACGTGGAGAATCTGACGGTGGAGTGGAGGAGATACGACCATGGATCTCACCTGCAGACGGAACACGTGCACGTGTGGCGACACCGCAGTGAGATGCTGGCAGAGAAGAACCCGCTGTACTCTGAACGGACTGGGTTGTTCAGAGACGGCCTGAAAGACGGCAACATATCGCTCAAGCTGATCAATGTGACGCTCGCCGACGAAGGCAAATACAGGTGCTTCATCCTGAGATTAGAGAACAGCCGAACGAAGCAGGCCATTGTTCAGCTGGTGGTGGTCGGTGAGTCTTCAGGAGGTTTATTTGTTTTGATGTTGTTACAGTCCAGATGTTTTACCATTAATCAAGCATTACAGTGTCAACCAAAAAAGATGGCCTTAGTCAATGTGATGTCATGCATAGATTTCTGAAGGGCCGTTTTTACGTCAGGTCTCCGTTTACATATTTGCTGGTTCAGCCAATCATCTCCCTCTCTGTGTACAGATCTGCTGGTTCAGCCAATCATCTCCCTCTCTCCCCCCATGGGCGGGGTCTCCGAGACCCAGCAGCAGGGGGTTCAGGTGCTCAGGGGCTCTAGCTTCACCATTACCTGCTCCATCCAGCCACAGTACCAGGGAGGCTCCTTCCACCTCACCTCCACCGCCTCCAACACAGCGTACAACCACATCCAGCCAGCTGTCAATCACTCTCTCCACTTCCTGTTTCCTGCTGCAGACCACACCCACCAAGGGATCTACAGCTGTGTTTATCACATCTGTGTTTTCTCCCGTAACTTCTCCTCTGAGAGCCAGCCCCTCTCTCTCATTGTCTCAGGTAATGTGGCTTTTGTCCAACAACATCAAATATTTAGAGTGGATCAGATATTCTCTAAGAACTGAATCAAGTAAAGTGACTTTAGTGATCAAGGGTTTTATAGCAACACGAACTTCATCTTTAATGGGAGCTGTTGTAATGTCAGGTGGTCTGGTTTGATGATCCTGAATCTGTTTTCCAGCCTCTCCAGATCCCACCATCAGACTTGTCATGAAGCTGACTGTGGTCTTGCTGTTCACTGCCGTCATTGCTGGCCTCTGTTTCTACTCCTACTTCAAGGTACTGAACATCTTTATTCAGTATAGAGGATTGGGTTAAATTAAGTATACTGAACAAAAATATAAATGCAATACTTTTGTTTTTGGTCCAATCTTTCACGAGTCGATGCTGATTAAACAGCATGAATATTGAACAGGTGTGCCATGGGTTGGTCACAATAAAAGGCCACTCTAAAATGTGCAGTTTTATCACCAGTTACTCTACTGACTGGTCTATAAAACATGCATATCTGTAGCCCTAGTCATGTGAAATCCATGTTCAGTGCCCAATAAATGTCTTTTTTCAAGATAAAACTGCACATTTTAGAGTGGCATTTTATTATTATTATTATTATTATTATTACATTACATTACGTCATTTAGCAGACGCTTTTGTCCAAAGCGGCTTACAATATCACATTTTGTCAACAGTACAGAAAACAACTATGCAACACAATCAATGACAGCGAAGATATTTTGATAGACTAATTGATTGATTTTGATTGATTGCCTTTATTAATCCCACAGTGGGGAAATTTACTCGTTACAGCAGCTCTCACAGGGAAGACATAAAAACAGCTCTAAAAAATAAACACAAAGATACAGTAAAAACCAATACACACACTAAAAAGATAAGAACAGCAACACTACTTACCAACAACAACTAACAATAGCAACAGCAGCAAAGGCATTAGAATGTAAAGTGCCACACTATAAAGTGCAAAACTATAGCCAGCATGTAGGAAGTAGTTTGAGAAGGAATAAGTAACATGTAGCATTAGTAGGTATAGCGGTGGAGGGGCGAGGCGATCTGGACGGGTGGAGGAGCGGAGGGAGCGATGCGAAGTTTGGAACTTGACCATAGATTGCAGATACGGGGGGGGCTGCATGGGCGCCGGAAGCAGGGGGACATGGGGACATTTTGTCCCCCTAAAAATTTGGCTAAAAATCATCCAAACGTAAAAAAAACATAAATTCATTTTGCCGGCGCCCGCTAGGGCGCCGGCAAGACTCCCTTCCTGCTTTTGTCCCCCTAATTGCAAACTCGTTCCGGCGCCACTGGTTCACTGGACTGCAGAGCCTTTACAAATTGGACACTGGACAGATGCGTGTTCAAAGTGGCAGTTTGCCAAACATATGCACACGCTCAGGAATACCTCCTCTATGACATCACACTGTCAGCTAACCACGGGAGGAATAAAAAAAAAACATGGCAGGCCGTCAAACCCACCCAGAGGTCACTCACATTGACAGAGCCACACTAGGTGGCGTGGAGCACTCGCGTCGGCATCTGGTGTATCTTCTCTGTGTGCCCCGGTGAGCATTTCGCAGGCAAACACCATAGAAACACATATGTTCATTTAAGCAATATCACATGAGAGGGAGTGCGGTTGTTGGCTAATATTGGCACTGCTGTGATTTGGTCGTAGGCACGAGGCCGCGGGCCGAGTGCCGAAGATAATCACAGCAGTGCCAATATTAGACAACAACCGCACGACCTCGAGTGTGATATTGCTTTTATACAACAGTTCTATTAAACAAAGCTGATTAAAAAAATGACAAAAAGCTGAGAAAATATATGATTTCTGTATTTATTCCTCCGTCAAAAAAATAGTCCCCTCAGCTTTCTGCTTTGCTGAAAATGTAGCCTAATCAGCCTAATTAACTGCAGGCTGTCTACTTTACTACTGTCTACTCTACAGCTGTGAAGTGTTTTGTTGATTAGGGCAGCTGTGAAGTGGAGTGATCTACACACAGTGAAGCGCCAGTGCATTATGTAAGGGATAATGTATACTGAGCCGGTGATTACTGTGGAAATAATGACCGACAGGTGAATGATTGAGCCCGACGCGCAGCGGAGGGCTTAATATTCACCTGAAGGTCATTATTTCCAGTAATCACCGGCTCAGTATACATTATCCCGCTTAGAACACGGCCTACAACTAAATCATTCAATAATCTGACAAAAATAATTATTCAAATAGATTTTTTAATAGCGTTTTCAACACAAAGCGGTTTCATTCGTAATTGGCACACAAGACACCACAGCTGCAACTGGTTGGCCTAATTAGTAGCGTCTGCGGACAAAAGGCTCTTACCAACTGATTAATGCAGGTGTGGCAGAGCAGCGGTCGGTTGTCGAGAAATAATGACCGGTGAATATTGTTGATTGACCAATCAGAATCGAGTATTCGAGAGAGCCGTGTTCTAACATGAAATAATGGCACTCGTAGGATCCCTCTTGTCCAATCAAATTGGTTGGCCGGAACTACCTGTTGTATAAATCTTCAATATATCACCACAGAAGCACAAATATAAATGCTCAACTGACCAGGGTCTTCACTGTTGTTGATCAATCTATTTGCAGTATAGTTAGACTGTAGGCTATTTTTTTTTCTTCTTTTTGCTAGGAGAGTGTGATTCTGTTAACAGAGATGGTGCTGTCATGTCTCTCCAGGCTACCAGGGAAGAGAAGCCAGGAAGAGAGGAGAACATTCAGCTGGATCATTCTAACCTCGGTGGTTCCAGTGCCGACGCTCGGCCGGGTGAAGAGTAGAGGGTGACACAAGAGTGGACTACAGGAAGAACACAGCCTCACTTTACCTCATCACCCTGGGTGACACCTGCAGTGTGATTTGCACTGATTTGCTCCATGGTCTATGCCATAATTGCCTTGCTCCCATAGACAGTCCGCATGTCTGGGAACGCCCATACAGGCTCTGGGAACGCCCATACAGGCTCTAGGAACGCCCACAATAGACGCTGGGTTAGCTGGCTCAGCCTGACTGGGGGCGGGGTCAGGGTGGGGTTAATCCTCCCGTTCTATAAATTCAGCAAAGTTAGAATTTAGCTGCTAGCCCAGCCCAGGCAGACACGATCGGGGATTTAACCACCGCAGTAAACGCACATCTGAGCAGACGTCTTGTGCTCTGCTCTAGAACCCCCAAATCTGTAGTTTAGAGCCGCAGCACCGTCTTTTGGTGAGTCAGCCCATGAGATATATCGGCGGTTTTACCCCACTCACGCGCCAGCCGTTTAACATTTTGTGGGCGGCGTTCCCAGACATCTCTATTGGATGATTGTTCTTGTCCTGGGGCCACATTACAGAAACTCCCTATCTTATGTCTTAAGTTAGGATAGGACTAGTTTAAGATAGGATTTCTTCTGATTTTGTATTACAGAAGCAAATCCTAACTAACTTTAGGAATCCTATCTCATCTTGCTAAATCCTATCTTATGTCTTGTTAGGAAATCCTAAATACTCATCCAGCATCGGTTATCAACTTTTCTGTCTGTTACCCTAGCAACCACTAGCAACAGACACCTCCTCCTTTCTCAACTCGCGGGGGAAGTAGGAGCGCTGCGTTATTTCGAATCGCACATAGGTTCTGCAAAAACCACGCCCTGTGCCCGCCTACACAGCAGTCAAGCGCCGGGATTGGCCAGGCGCTCATGCTCATGTTGGGCTCTGTTACAGGGACACATTCCTGTGAGAAGCAACAACACCAAGCGTGGTTTTTGCGTAACCTATGTGTGATTCGAAATAACGCAGGAGCGCTAGTAGCCTGCTATTAGCTAGTAGGCTAACAATGTGTGTTGTTGTTGTCGAACATTTTTGAGATTGTGGGGCAATGGACCAAAAACGAAGGGCATTTAACTTCAAGGCAGATGAGTTGGAGGTTTTAGTGACCGCCGTAGAAAAGGTTAAGGACGTGCTTTTCGGAAAGTTTTCAGCCACCCTCATGCGGGAGGTGAAAGAGAGGGAATGGGCTAAAATAGCAGAAACCGTCTCTGCCGCATCTGCCATTCAAAGAAGCGTTGATGCTATCAAAAATAATGAGTTTCTCCCCCCTTGGAAACTGTATCATGTACCGAGGAGCCAAATTGCTGATGGCTGTTGCTACCTCAGTTAAATTACGTGACATAGCAGGCTGAGATATTTTGGATATGTCGGCCACTTCAGTTTGAAAATCTCCCTTCGCAAAAAACCGAAGTGCATTTGTAAGTTGTACTACAACCGGCAGAGCCCCGTGTCGCCTAGTCGGTCTCTCCAACACAGGTCTCAGCTCCTCGGCTAGCTGCAGTATCATGTCCCGGGGCAGTCTGTATCGATTAACGAGTGTTCTGTCATCAAAACGCAAAACGTCATTCGGGTCCCGCCTTTCGCCAAATAAATTGCACCTGTTGACATTTTGTTGGTTTTGCAAATGTAATAACAGCGCAGCCATAACGTAGGTAGGCTATAAATAGGCTATACATTATAACGAGATGCAAGATGGCTGTTGTTCCAGTTGAAAATAGCATAAATTAGTTAGGACAGCATAGCTGGCATCTTAAAGTTAGGAGAGCTTTTTTAAGATTTTGGGGAGTTGGGACGCTTCTGTAATACGCTTTTCCCATTTTAAATTAGGATGAGGATGACTTAGGAACTGTTGTTCTGTAATGGGTGTTTTCCTAAATCAAGTCCTAACTCTAATTACCATGGTTACCAATCATTTAGGATAGGATTTGGAATTTAGGAAGTTTCTGTAATGTCGCCCGTTCCTATTTAAACAGGTTCCAGTGTTTGTCATACCATATGCCAGATGATGGTCGTTTGACCGAAACGTTGCAATTATGTATTTAATAAAAGCCTAAGTGGTAGTCAGTGTGCGGGAGACTTCCTTTTTAACTGATCCTGCTTTTCCGACGCACCTGACGTACACGGTTGTGCTGAGATTTCCTCTCTTCAATACGGTCGGGTGCAGCCTGCCATCTCTTCAGGACCTACACACTGCCAGGGTGCTAAAGCGGTCTCAGAAAATGATGGCTGACGCCACCCACCCAGGACATACTAGAACTCTTCAGGGCCCTCCCAATGGAAGAAGACTGATGTCTGGCAGTACCAGAACCTCTCGTCACTGGGTCAGCTTGTACCCGACTGCCATCCACCTCTTAGAACCGAAAGCACCCACAAATAAGTTATTTATTGTGGCTATTAAAGTGAATCATGAACCTTGTCAATCATGAAAATGTCTGCTATAATAATATATATATACAAAACGAGTTACAAGGAAAACATTGCATATATCCTTAAGCATATGACATAAGGACCAATCTACTATATGGCATTTGTCATTGTGTTTTATCTGCAGACTAAGCAGCCACTGGCTACAGGTTATGAACTTCTTTTTAAAAATGCAAAAATGTGAAATTATTGGTGGTCTTATGAGTATCGGCCATAAGAAGCAGGTGATTATCAGTTACAAATCCATATTGTGCATCCCTGAATATAATACTATAATGAGCTGTTAATCACTTGTTTTATTTAGGCTAATGTTTAGCACAGGCAGACAGAAATGCAGAGAGATGATGGGGAGAAAGAAGTGGACAGTGAGACAGAAATACAGCGATGGAAGAACAGATGACTAAAGGAATAGAACATCCATTGCTGCAGGAAGAAGACATGTTATTCCACAGACTGTTTCTGATACTGTGCTTCCTTTTTTAATGTGAGCACCTACCCCTGAAGAAGAGTCTCCTCTTCCATAGACGGCTTGTTTCATTAGCTCAGTACCAGAAAAACAACTAGGACTTCCAGCTACAGCACAGCCTGCATAATCTGTTGAAGAAACTATTAGAATCAGGAGGGCTAGACAGGCTCACTGCTCCCTCTGGCGGTGAGTCTTGTGTACATTAAACACAAGTATAAATGCAATGTGTCCCATAGCAGGTTTAGAGCCTTTTGGGGGGTGGGGCTTGAGCCCACCCAAAAATCATCTAAGCCCACCCAAAAAATACTAGACATCCAGACAAATCCGTAGGTACCAGCCATGTTATGCTAGCTCGCTGGGAAGCAGGTGTAACATAGCTCCACATGTTTGACAAAGAATGGAGAGCAGAGGCACCTGCTGATACGGACCTTTGGCTCGCCATCTGTGTAGCCCCCCTAGTGTTGCAAATGTGCAATACATACTAGACATTAATTATAGGTAAGGGTCACAAAAAGCCTCTGCCTATTACTCTTACGTGCCTTGATTCAGATAAGAATACGTCCTTCCTCAGACTGATATGGGAAGCTGATCTGAATATATCTTTTAGAGGGTGAGCAGAGCCTTATTCTCAGAAACCACAAGAAAATGTCAAGAGAACTGAGAACAAGACTCATTCAATTGAAAATGGTAAAGTTGATTGGACACCATCCAGGCTCCACAGAGTGGGCCTGGCAGATGATTCTACACCGTCCAGGCTCCACAGAGTGGGCCTGGCAGATGATTGTAAGTGTTGCAGGTACACACAGTAGAACATAGATAGTGGACGAGGGCAAAACAGTGAAAAGCAGCCTATAGTGGTTTCATGTGTGAAGGTTGGATGCAGTACTTTGTCAAACCTGTAGGAACTTTTTATAGTCGAACCCGACGCCAAAAAAAGTCACATTTTCCGGCCCTTTACCTGAAAGCTTCAGCTTCAAGCCCTCGTGTTGGGAAGCATCCACTCTGCTCAAGTGTCCTTGAGAAAGACACTGCACCCGACCTTTGACCTCCCTGTGGAGGGGTGCTAGTAAAGGGAATTTCTCTACAAGAATTTGAATCTAGAAATAACCGCCTTGCGGTGGTATGCCTCCACCAACAAATCATGTTGCAGTTTGCATCCATGTCTGTCCAGACTCCTACAAGCACAAATACCTTGAAGCCCACAGGGCAGTGGTGTGGACATTCAGCCATATGGCACTTTAGGGCAATATTTGAGAGTAGCCTACCTCAACATGCCTAACTCTACCCTCCCACCACCCACATATAACTGGCCCATCTACTCCCCTACCCACCCCTCGACTCTCTAAGACCTTCCTTTCCCTAGCTACAGCCCCTCCCACTCCCCAGCCCTCAAACCCCGACTCTACAACCTTCCTATCTGTAACCCCCACCCCCTTCCTTGATGGAACGGACGGAGTGGAGGTCAGCGATCTTGAACTTTGACCACCAAAATCCAATCGGTTCACCCTCGAGTCCAAGTGGATGTTTGAGCCAAATTTGAAGAAATTCCCCCAAGGTGTTCCTGAGACATCACGTTAACGAGCATGGGACGGACGGCCGGCCATGAGGTCATGATGACCTTGAACTTTGACCACCAACATCTCATCAGTTTATGGATCTTTGAGCCACATTTTAAGAAATTCCCTCAAGGTGTTCCTGAGATATCACGTTGAGTATAGACCTGACGTACGGCTGTACGGACAACCCGAAAACAAAGCCTCCGGCCACGGCGATCGCCGGTGGAGGCATAAAAAGTCTCCACTGGATCCCTCCAGACAGAACTTATCCTGCGGATGAGTTTTCCAATGGATTTCATGTTTATATCTCTCCAAAATGTTAAACATTTCCTGCATGTAACCATAAGCTGCAAAAATATAAAACAATAAACAAAAGGTAGTAGAATCGCAGCTGTTAATGTGTTCCGTCGGTCTCCTGGGTTTAAGTCTAGTCTACTTGTATGGACAAGCAGCGGAGTAGTGTTTTTGTTTTTATAGAAAATTTTATTCAACATACATTTTCCAGCAAAAAGGCAATATACAGGAATAGTTGTCGTACACTGCTGCTACACTGAGGATTTTAAACTGGAAAAGATCAAATTAAGGTGTGATTCTGCAGGTCATCTTCGTACTGCACTTTTTAACAAGACAAAACCAATGCAATTAGTTTTGAGGAGAGGAAAAAAACCCGAAATGTAACCGGGGGGTTGGGGGGGCGGATCTTCAATGGAAAGTCAGGAACTCGAAAAATAAAAACCTACACACAAGGAATATGACCACCTGGCTCCTTTTGTACCCAACAACAAAGGCGCGTGTTTCTCTTATATTTTACACGTTCATATTTTTTTTTAAATATACAATTCTTAAATGTTGTTCTTTACAGAGCCAGCTATGCGCTATAAGGGGAGCATTCCTTCTGTGCTTTGAAAAGAAACTAAACCCAGAACGAGGAACGGAAAAAAAGGGCTTAAAGTGTTTTCTTACAATGCTGATTTTGTCTCTTACTACACGATCCTCAAACCAGCAGGGCTCTATGTGGCTCTGCAGCTCCTACCAAGCACAGCGCAGTTACCACTCCCGACCACCCGGGGGTGACAGTTACCATCGAGACGGAGTGAGAGGAGAGGAGAGGAGGGGGAGAAGTGGTGGTGGGGAGGGTATATAACGACAGAAGGTGAGGAATGATGAGGGAGAACGATGGAACCCCCAAGGAAAAGGAAAAAAAAGGTGGTGGAGTTTCTTACAAAGATGTGAGAGCAACTAAAAAAAAAAAGTTTACATTTCACCAGTCCGATGGAATGGAAAACTTCCTGACATTTAAGTGCCGACGTGCAAGATGAAGTACAGACAAATTTCATCCTTATTTTTCCCCCCATTTATTTTTAAACAGATGCTGTGGAGTTTTTTTTGTATCTTATTATACAACATTTGCAGAAAGAAAAAAATTATCTTTCCTCCGACCAAACTCAAGAGAGAAAGAAGTGTGTGTGTGTGTGTAAACATGGATTTTTTTTTTCTTGGTTTTTTTCTCGCTTTTTGTTTTGACTAGTTGCGCTAACGGGGTAGGAGCAGAAAATAGAAGAACCACATTGACGGCAACTAGCGAGCCTCGGCCGCCCGCACCCCTTGTTGAAAGGATGGAGGGGGGGTGGGTGGAGGGGAGGGGGAAGGGGGGTACCACCAGTGTGCAGCTCCTTTGGAAATTCTCCTGTGTGACCAGCGAGTCGGCCCTCTCTCCCTCCGGCAGACGGTCCTCGCCGACATCCCTCCGCCAAAGCTCTCCACACAGCAGCATGACAACTCTTATTTAAAAACAAAACCCACAGGAAAGCATATCGGAGATGGGGCAGGAGGGGGGGGGGGGGGAGGGGAAAAAAATAAGTCTAGAAGTTCATATATATATATATATATTTATACTGTGTCCCACTTCCTCTCCCCTCCCCGATTTTATTTTGTTAAAATCCAATTTAATTTTCTCACACTTCCAGATGGGGCAAAAAAAAAAGAGAGGCAGTCAACAGTTGGGGAGTAGCTGGAAAAAGACAACCTCAGAGAGAGAGAGAGAGAGAGAGAAATGGTTGGTGCAGTGTTGTAATTATGGGTGAAGGTGAAGCCGTCAGCTGCAGTGAGATATATCCATATCGCTGAAGTCTCATAGGGATACATAGTGCCGTGTCGAGCTGTAGAGGTGTCCAGGCGGGGGTGTTAAAAGTGATGAACACACGCACGAACGCTCGCACTCCCTCACACACACACGTACACACACACGCTCGCACTCCCTCACACACGTACACACACGGTTGGTTACAGTCTGTGGCTATGGTGCGTTAAGTAGGTAGGGAGGAAGGAGGCGGAGGAGGAGGAGGACGAGGAGGAAGGGCGGGGCTGCTTTAGTTGTGGATCTTGATTGCTTTCTCCAGGTAGGTGTAGCGACCTCTCTTTGGAGCTTTGTTGAAGTGGTCCAACCCTAGCCAGGGGCGCGGGTGGGACATGTTACCTGCAGGGGGGGGGGGGGGGGGGGGGGTGAGAGGTAGGGAAGGCAGGGGGAGAGAAAGGGGGAGGATAAGCGGGAAAGGGTAAATCAAAATTAGCTGTCAAAATTAACACTGCGCAACACTTGCTGGAAAGCTAGCGTATGCGTCGTCAAGCAGGTGGACTGCCGTATGTGTTGCGAAAACGCTGATCGGATGTTAAGGTGTATGCATGTCTACAATACACTTCAATAATGGAGAGTATTGTCTTAACCAGGTAAATATCAGAATATTGCAGTCCATATAAATGTAGTCAGTGATACGAGCAGTAGCAACACTAGCATTGATAATGGCACTAGCATTAGTACTAGCAGCAGTAGTAGACGTGGCAACAGCACTAGGTAAGAGTGGCAGTAATATTAGCAGTTAGCAGTAAGCATAACAGTAGCAGTGGTTATTTATACAGTAGCAGCAGTAATACCTGGCTGTGGCTCAAAGTCCTTCAGGTTGACCTCATACTCGTCTTCAGTGATGTACTGATGCCGGCCCATCATCACAATTGCAAACTTGAACTGGGAACACAGAACATACAGACATGATTCTAACTGGGAACACAGAACACACAGACATGATTCTAACTGGGAACACAGAACACACACAGACATGATTCTAACTGGGAACACAGAACACACAGACATGATTCTAACTGGGAACACAGAACATACAGACATGATTCTAACTGGGAACACAGAACATACAGACATGATTCTAACTGGGAACACAGAACATACAGACATGATTCTAACTGGGAACACAGAACACACAGACATGATTCTAACTGGGAACACAGAACACACAGACATGATTCTAACTGGGAACACAGAACACACAGACATGATTCTAACTGGGAACACAGAACATACAGACATGATTCTAACTGGGAACACAGAACATACAGACATGATTCTAACGGGGAACACAGAACATACAGACATGATTCTAACTGGGAACACAGAACACACAGACATGATTCTAACTGGGAACACAGAACACACACAGACATGATTCTAACTGGGAACACAGAACATACAGACATGATTCTAACTGGGAACATAGAACACACAGACATGATTCTAACTGGGAACACAGAACATACAGACATGATTCTAACTGGGAACACAGAACATACAGACATGATTCTAACTGGGAACACAGAACACACAGACATGATTCTAACTGGGAACACAGAACACACAGACATGATTCTAACTGGGAACACAGAACATACAGACATGATTCTAACTGGGAACACAGAACACACAGACATGATTTTAACTGGGAACACAGAACACACAGACATGATCCTAACTGGGAACACAGAACATAAAGACATGATTCTAACTGGGAAGACAGAACACACACAGACATGATTCTATGATTGGAATTTGGAAACCCCCATTAGCGTTTTGCACCTGTGTTTATTCGGCCTTTTTCGACACAAAATGGCCCCCGTGAAAAGGGTCGATTCCCCCAGGACTTCAGGGATACATATGAGCTACGGTTTGCATGAACATCCTGGCCTGCAGTTGTAGCCCATATTGTTGCTGCAAATTGCAGCCTTGTGTCCAGAAACTCTGACATTCGTGGACGTTTTGTTTAGCTCACCATGTGGTGCTGCATTAGTGAATGGAGTAATGGCTGAGGAACGTGCTCGCTGTCAGATGAGTTTGAGCAATCGATAAAAGCCTGATGGTGGGTTACACAGCTGACAGCTGTAGTGGTGAGGGGCTGGGTTACACAGCTGACAGCTGTAGTGGTGAGGGCTGGGTTACACAGCTGACAGCTGTAGTGGTGAGGGCTGGGTTACACAGCTGACAGCTGTAGTGGTGAGGGCTGGGTTACACAGCTGACAGCTGTAGTGGTGAGGGCTGGGTTACACAGCTGACAGCTGTAGTGGTGAGGGCTGGGTTACACAGCTGACAGCTGTAGTGGTGAGGGCTGGGTTACACAGCTGACAGCTGTAGTGGTGAGGGCTGGGTTACACAGCTGACAGCTGTAGTGGTGAGGGCTGGGTTACACAGCTGACAGCTGTAGTGGTGAGGGCTGGGTTACACAGCTGACAGCTGTAGTGGTGAGGGCTGGGTTACACAGCTGACAGCTGTAGTGGTGAGGGCTGGGTTACACAGCTGACAGCTGTAGTGGTGAGGGCTGGGTTACACAGCTGACAGCTGTAGTGGTGAGGGCTGGGTTACACAGCTGACAGCTGTAGTGGTGAGGGCTGGGTTACACAGCTGACAGCTGTAGTGGTGAGGGCTGGGTTACACAGCTGACAGCTGTAGTGGTGAGGGCTGGGTTACACAGCTGACAGCTGTAGTGGTGAGGGCTGGGTTACACAGCTGACAGCTGTAGTGGTGAGGGCTGGGTTACACAGCTGACAGCTGTAGTGGTGAGGGCTGGGTTACACAGCTGACAGCTGTAGTGGTGAGGGCTGGGTTACACAGCTGACAGCTGTAGTGGTGAGGGCTGGGTTACACAGCTGACAGCTGTAGTGGTGAGGGCTGGGTTACACAGCTGACAGCTGTAGTGGTGAGGGCTGGGTTACACAGCTGACAGCTGTAGTGGTGAGGGCTGGGTTACACAGCTGACAGCTGTAGTGGTGAGGGCTGGGTTACACAGCTGACAGCTGTAGTGGTGAGGGCTGGGTTACACAGCTGACAGCTGTAGTGGTGAGGGCTGGGTTACACAGCTGACAGCTGTAGTGGTGAGGGCTGGGTTACACAGCTGACAGCTGTAGTGGTGAGGGCTGGGTTACACAGCTGACAGCTGTAGTGGTGAGGGCTGGGTTACACAGCTGACAGCTGTAGCGGTGAGGGATGCGTGATTTCTAACCCCACATAGGATAAGCAATAACCACGCCCTGTGGCGCCGGGATTGGCCAGGAGCACCACTGGAGGGCACGCAGCCCAGCGATTTCATGAACCAACTGAATAGCTCTTGAGAAGGACAGCGATTTCGAGAGCGGACATTGAGAGCGGACATTGAAATGAATGATGGTCACCTACCTTCCTTAGCATAGTAATAATAATAATAAGCATAATAATTGTAATCTACACAATGTACACAATCTACAAAAACATGCAATAATATAAACGGTGTTGTGTTCACGTTCATAGCTCATATAATATAATGTATCATATCGTTAATTTCAAGCTTAATTCTTTCCCAAAGAGAAGGTAGGCTACAGCACTAGACAATAGTTTTTTAAACATCTTTATTTTAAAAGATGAAAAACCCCAGGTGCTTTAGTCCCAAGCTTCGCTCCTGGCCAATCCCAGCGCCACAGGGCGTGGTTATTGCTTATCCTATGTGGGGTTAGAAATCACGCGTGAGGGATGGGTTACACAGCTGACAGCTGTAGTGGTGAGGGCTGGGTTACACAGCTGACAGCTGTAGTGGTGAGGGCTGGGTTACACAGCTGACAGCTGTAGTGGTGAGGGCTGGGTTACACAGCTGACAGCTGTAGTGGTGAGGGCTGGGTTACACAGCTGACAGCTGTAGTGGTGAGGGCTGGGTTACACAGCTGACAGCTGTAGTGGTGAGGGCTGGGTTACACAGCTGACAGCTGTAGCGGTGAGGGCTGGGCGCTACCAGGGTCATCAGGTATTCCCGGGCTATTTGAAAATAGCAACAGTGTCCGCTTAACTACTGCCATTACATCATAAAAACACATCTGCTGTGCAATGTGCACATATAAAAACGCTTTAAGAGTGTCTGTGTGGTTGAAGATCCTATGAAAGCGACGACAGAACTTTTTGTAAACAACGTCGTTTGACAAAGAAATAAGCCGTCAAACTATTTTAGAAGTGATCATAATCCTGCTGTCCTGGGGCGTCTGGGTAGTGTCGAGGTAAAAGTCCTCGCATACCAGCGTGGAGACACGGGTTCAATTCCCGCCGGCGGTACTTCCGGCTTGGTCAGACGCTTTTACAGACACAATTGGTCATGTCTGCGGGTGGGAAGCCGGTGGGTTATGAGAGTCCCGGGCGCTGAACTAACCAACTACGGTCAACCTAGTGACATCATCTAGCAGCGCCCTAGTTGACGAAAAGCTGAACTGTCGTTCATCTTTCTAGCAAATGATGTAAATGTCAGACTTGAAAGCAGTTTGTCCTGTCTTGTCTTCTGAGGTCAAATGCAAATGAACTAGAGTCACATGATCAAATGTTTCATGCCCTCTTTAAAGCAACCCTAGTAGTGGCTGTACCGTGTTCATTGTAGTGTACATTCATTCAGGTTCATTTTCATCAGCCCTAAGTAGGGGTCCAAAAACGTACATTTCAGACACTAGAGTCTGTAGTGTCTGTAGTACAGACCACTCGCTACACACTAAACTAGAGGGTGACATGGGAGTCGTTTTTCCACTCCTGTCCCGTCCCGTCCCATCCCACTCCCATTTTTATTTTTATGTCTTGTTTTTGAGTGTCTAGGGAACACAATGATTTTGATTTGATGTTCTCTCCATCCTTTTTAGATTACTTTCTTCTACTGTCGTTGTAATTCATACCATTTGGCCATATTTATATATAAAAACTGATCTATTGTTGTCATGATTCCCGCTCCCGCCCCGCTACCAGTGACTTTTTCCCCGTCCCAATCCTGTGGGACCAACTACTACTGCCATCCAGTCCACTAGAGTAAATTGGTGTTGCCCCTGGTGCGTGATGGTGTACCTTTTCAAACTCTTTCTCCTGGATGTCCAGCATGGTCTGGATCCTCCTCATCACCTCCCGGAATGACTCCCCCTGCAGGAAGGAAGCAGAGAAGGGAGGACAGAAGGCCAAGAGAGGATAAAGGAAAAGACAAAGGAAGGAAGAAAGGAAGGAATCACAAGCAAACACAGAAGACACAGCTGAATAAAAGATGGTACCAAAAGACAGACGTCTACCCATCTAGACCTTCTTGCAAAAGCGCTCTCTCGCTCTCTTAAACACACCTGTCTGATTTTGAGCAGGAAGGGGATCCCGAAGGTGCCGAAGACTTCCTTGTGGAAGTGTGCGACGGGGATTAGCATCTCACTGTCCTTGTCCAAGTCCACCTGCTCCACTGGAATCTCCTACAGTACAGAGAGAGAGACACACACACACACACACAAACACCATTACGTGGATTACTCGGTTAAGAGCAGTGTGGGGGGTAACGCGTTACTGTAATCACATTACTTTTGTTGGTAACGAGTAGTGTAAGGCACTACTGTCCCTAAGTGCAGTAATCACATTACAGTTACTAATCAAACACTTAACTCGTTACTTGCGTACTAGCAAGATAAGTATAGAGAGAAAATATCTTGTTTTAATAGCAGATCCTGTGCCCCATCAGAGGGGTCACTTAACTGCACAGCAGAATCACCCATGGTGCCAACATTTCAACTTTGTATCAGCATGCAGAACAGCACTATTAGTCGACACATAGCTTATCAGATAACTAACATCATGCATATAGAACAAGAAATCATGTTAACCTCCAAAACACATTGACAAACAAACAATTGACAAACATTGATAAAGAAATCTACAAACAAAACACACTACCCCAGGGCATGCTGGGAACTCAGTCTACTTTCCTCTTCCACAGGTTAAATTTCCCAGAAAGCTTTGAGGGGGCATAACTTTTTACACTCTGTTTTACAATTAAATCGGGCTAAAAAGTGTTAGATAGAAATCATATTTATTTTTAACACAACATGCAATTCTGGAATATTTGAATATTGGACAAAATACAATGAAATGAAATGTAACCTAGGGATGCACCGATATGACAATTTTGGCCGATGCCGATAACCGATATTAAGATTGCTGTTATGGCCGATAACCGATATTTACAGATGTCGATATGATCTGTATAAAAACACATTTCTATGATAATAAAATTTTGGGTTATCATACCGTCAAAAACTCATGCCGGCACATCCCTAGATACCATTTGTTTATTATATCGCAATCACAATCGCAATATTGTCCACCATAATCGCTAATCGCACCTTTCCCCCAAATCGTGCAGCACTAGGCATATGTAAGATTTAATGTTGTATTGTTAACTGGCAATTTAGGTGACAATGCATCTCAGGCGATGTTACGGAGTAACGCAAATGTAATGTAACGAATAGTGTAACAAATTACTTTCTCCAGGGAGTAATCAAGTAAAGTAAGGCATTACTTTTTTTAAAGTAATGTGTAATACATACACCTTAACTCTGGTTAAGAGCAAACTATGCCATGAAACATAGTAAATATCAGCGCTAAAATAACCTGCCTCTTCAAAAACCATCCAACAGATGGTTGCTTACCCGCCCGACTTCTCAAGGTAGAGACAAGACAAGGAAAGCTTCACAGACTTATCAAGGTAGAGACAAGACAAAGAAAGCTTCACAGACTTCTCAAGGTAGAGACAAGACAAAGAAAGCTTCACAGACTTCTCAAAGTAGAGACAAGACAAAGAAGGCTTCACAGACTTCTCAAGGTAGAGACAAGACAAAGAAAGCTTAACAGACTTCTCAAGGTAGAGACAAGACAAAGAAAGCTTCACAGATTTCTCAAGGTAGAGACAAGACAAAAAAGCTTAAGAGACTTCTCAAGGTAGAGACAAGACAAGGAAAGCTTCACAGAATTCTCAAGGTAGAGACAAGACAAGGAAAGCTTCACAGACTTCTCAAGGTAGAGACAAGACAAAGAAAGCTTCACAGACTTCTCAAGGTAGAGACAAGACAAAGAAAGCTTCACAGATTTCTCAAGGTAGAGACAAGACAAAAAAGCTTCAGAGACTTCTCAAGGTAGAGACAAGACAAGGAAAGCTTCACAGAATTCTCAAGGTAGAGACAAGACAAGGAAAGCTTCACAGACTTCTCAAGGTAGAGACAAGACAAGTGTCTTCACCGATTTCAAAAAAGAAGGGAGAAATGAAAAGACACAAAGAGGGAGCAGGAGCACACACACACACTTACCTCTATTCTGAAGGTGCGGCTGGCGGCCGGAGATAAACATTCTAGCAGCTCGTCCTCCTGGTGCACTCCGATGATTTTATAGCTTACTATCTCTAACAGCCTGAGGGGGGGCAGATGACAGAAAGTGGGTAGAGGGGCAGAGGAGAGAGAGGGCAGACAGAAGGGAGGAGTTAATACGGAACTATAGATGGTTTTCACAGGATTGTGTTGCTAGCAAACAGTTTGAAACCTAGCTCATTTCCTGTCGGCTATTGTATCAGCAAACACTGCAACAGTAAGGAAGCTAGGGGCAATTTAGCATGTTTATGGGGCATGGTGGACCAGTGATAATAACACATGTTTATGGGGCATGGTGGACCAGTGATAATAACACATGTTTATGGGGCATGGTGGACCAGTGGTAGTGATAATAACACATGTTTATGGGGCATGGTGGACCAGTGGTAGTGATAATAACACATGTTTATGGGGCATGGTGGACCAGTGGTAGTGATTATAACACATGTTTATGGGGCATGGTGGACCAGTGGTAGTGATAATAACACATGTTTATGGGGCATGGTGGACCAGTGGTAGTGATAATAAAATAAGGTGGACCTCTTATTAAGGAACAACATTTCTCAGTCTCACACATTTCACAAATGAATGGACGCGCACGCGCGCGCACACTCCAGGGTGGTTACCTGAGCTTCTCGGAGCCTTTGTCAAGGAGCTCGACTGCTTTTTTACATTCGTCCAGCAGGTCCCGCACACAGCCGTGCTTGTCAGGGTAGAGGGTGATCTCCTGCAACACACACACACACACACACAATTCATGTTTGTTTGAATGACACCTTTAGTTTGATCTTGAGTCCATCTGTCTAAACATGTTTGAATGTGGAAGTGGCTGAGAAAAAAATGTAAGGAAAGGGTCTTTCTGAGTGAGACTGTCGTGTGTGTGTGTCTGTGTTGGTTGTGTGTGTGTTACCTCCTCTCTGAACTGGCTGTTGAGCCATATGGACTTGAAACTCCTTCTGTTCTCAAAGTCTGTGATCTTCATCTTCAACTGAGGACGGAAGAGGAGAGAGACAATATTTCAGAGAGAGAGAGAGAGAGAGAGAGAGAGAGTTAATGTTTATGGGACATGACTACAATGGAAACCTGTCATCGTCACCTCTAATAACTGTATTCAAGACATTTTAATACTTAACCTGCTATCATAAAACAATGTGTGTATATTTTTTAAATTTGGGGCTACAATAAAACACACACACACACACACACACACACACACACACACACACATGACACACACAGACCATATAAACATGATTGTACTGTAATTGGCTTGTCTGACTGTTGGAGCAGGACCTGCTGCCATGCCAGCAGAGGGCGATGTAACAGTGTTGTTACAGTGTAACTGTTTGAGTGAAGCTAAGAGTTGACAACAGAATATGTTGCCGAGCTGTGAGGCACGAGCTGCTTGTCCAAGTATTTCATACTTCAAAAAGATCGTTTTTCCCATCACGCTATGATTTACTCTACAGACAGAATGTTACTGTCTGTATGCTGGACCACAGACACTATCTTTGGACAGTACATATAGAATGTTACCGTCTGTATGCTGGACCACAGACGCTACGTCTCTTTGGCAGTACCAGTGAGCAAGATGAATGGTACAATATCAAATGTGACTTTCCATCATCAGACTGGTGTTCTGTCAGGAGATTCCAAATCATTTGAGGTCAAACTCAATGAGTAAAGTATTAAGGAATGCCTGAAAGAATGGCAAAGCCAGAACAAGAAAAACAAAGACAGCCAAAAAACAAAAGCATGACAGAGGATTTATGATCAAAAGAAAAATGGCGACAAGTATAGAAATTAGGGGTGTCGCGGTACGTGTATTCATCCCGTGAAGTGACGGTATGGGCGCGTCACCGTTCGGTGCGTGAAGCGACACGACGAATACGTAGAATCCAGAAGGTGGTTTGTAAAGCACCTAAACGCTGTTTGAATGCCATTAAATTGAATGTAATTAAACGCCACAGAAGAAAACACACCAAAACAACACAAGGGCCATAGAAATCCGCGTTCACTGAATGAAACGTTTTGTGGAGAGGAAACATTATCGGGGGTCGCTCCAGCGTGTTTACAAGCCGTAGCTTCCATGCTACTTCACAAAACCACAACAATATTGAAGCATCCAGCTGCTCCCCCTTAACCGTCGTCAAAAAAGTGCAGAGCAGTATCCGAATGACTTTTATGACTCAGGCGATAAGCTGTTTTGCAAATTCTGTCAACATCAAGCCAACGAGGTAAGCTTGCTAATGTAACGTTACGTAGCCGCGACAAAGTCCTTGGACCTTTATAGTTGCGCGTTGCGGCTAAACGTTACATAACACTGACAAAGCTGTTAAGCTGTAAACAAGCAACTTACATCCCTGAGATGACAAGCAAGATGCGGTGAGGAAGAGGGGATGACTCCTTGTCATGTTCCAATAATCCATTATGATGACCGAACGTGATCATTATGGTAAACAAAACTCGCATTCAATACCGTTAGCGTACTTATTTGGGAAAGTGAAACCCACCCGCTGTCTGTCAGACAGTGGGGGAGGGGTGGGTGGGAGTATTAGGCTGCTCCACACATGCGCTCTGTTTACAAACTTGTGTACAATAAAGATTTAAAATGGAAGGAAATGCCTTTGCCCTGTCAAACAGAAACACAAAGAGACCAATGACAAAAAAGTGGCAGAAACACTAGAAAACGGTACAAAGAAATAAACAAAGATCAGGGTTCCCACACCTTCTTATACATCAACTTGAAGGACTTTCAAGGACCCATCACGACATAGTTTCAGACACGGATCAACGTTAATTACTGTCACATAAAATATTTTTTTTATAATGAGGACTAGCAGCTTTACAGAAGCTCACAGACAACAATTAAAAAGTTTGGGTGAAACAGGGATGCACAGACTTTCTTATATTTCCAATCCAATTCAATACATTCAAGCATTTTCAGGAACCCTGAAAGAAAGACCCAACGACAGAAACAAGGTAATAACCACCCCCCTCCCTCCTCCTCCTCCTCTCATACAGGTGGAGAGGAGGCAGAGATGGAGAAAGACCAAAACCCAAGACGCATCCAAGCGGATGCTGCTGCTCTTCTCTTCCTACCTGCTGGTAGTAGAGTTTCTTGGGCTGCCGAGGCTTGAAGAACTGCAGCAAGTCCCGCAGCGTGCCTTCATAGTTGTGTCTGAGAGGATTCCCTGGACCGTCTCTGTACCTGGCCACCACACCACCAGGCAGGGGGGAGGAGACCCGGGAGAGAGGGGAGGAGGGAGGGAGGAGAAAGAAGAGGGGGGGGGGGGGGGAGAGGAGAAAAGAATTAGAAAGTGGAGAGGAGGAGGAGGCAGGGAGGGAAGAGACAGACGGAATAGAGAGAGAGAGAGAGGAGGGGGGAGTTATAGAGGAAACAGCAGAGAAAGATAAGGGGGGGGGGACAGGTTACACAACATTTCTACTGAATCTGTAATGTAGTAACATTAAAGTGGCAAAAACAGCAGATCTGTGAATAAAGTCCAGGTATTAAAAACAGCAGATATATGGATAAAGTCCAGGTATTAAAAACAGCAGATATGTGAATAAAGTCCAGGTATTTGAACATGTCAAGTATGGCTGCCGGAGTGTTGACATAAACACGTAACAACACCGGTTTTACCGGTGACACCGTATAATAGAGCTGCACAGATGAGCAGTATAGTATAGTAAATATGTAATATTTAATATTATGTTTATATTATTATTATGTTTATATTTTATATATGTTTATATTTAATATGTATGTATAGTAGTATAGTAAATATGCCATCCTAATCCGCGTGTAAGCATAGACCATCCGCCCGCCATCCATCCCAGCAAATTATTTCCTACTATTTATAGGTCGGCGCCCGCCGTGCACCCGACATTTCACACTGCTATATTGCCTTTTAAATCAATTAGCGAGTCTCGCATTGAGGAGACTCAACTTACTCTTTCTGCTGCCATCCGTGCGATTGTTGTATTCCAGGTAAACATCACTCGCCCTCATATAGCCTGCTACTACTGGATATAGCTTTAGCTTTAGATCAAGACTGGATTGGCCTCATCGTTAACGAAAAATACGAACGTATCTTCTCAGCTATCAGCGGAGACTCCTGTTTGACGTTCTGGTGCCACCGTTCGCCTTATATGGAACCAAGAACGCGAGGCATCCCATCGATGGTGACCACATGTCTTAATGTTTACAACTGCATTGGTCCTTTGCTTAAATAGTTGGTTAAAAGTGTCTGACGAAAATGTTACCTTCAAATATGTTCATAGCTGGGTAAGTCCTGCTCGCATTGATGCTAAGAGTTAGCATTGTCTTTTAGCACACAAAAAAAAGCACATTTCCAGAGAAGGCCTGCAATGGCAACAGAATACACACGCAGGCTTAGCTAAGGGTCTTATATACATGTGTATGAGGGGGACATGATTTGTGTTCATAACATGGATAACTAACGTTACTTGCTGGTCTAACCAGAGATGATGAACAGTGCAGCGGCAGCCACACTGCAGCCCAGAGGGAGCGCTTGTAATTCACCCCGGCGCGCACTGAAACTGGCACGAGTGGGCGAGTGTTTTTTCCTTTCATTTCTTCCTCCATAAGAATGAACGGTGTTACCGGTGGGCATGTTATGTAATCGGTGTGTGCCCCACCACCGTGTAACACCGACTACCGCGGCAAGCAAGCCTAACATCAAGCCAGGCTGCGACGTTTCCATTTCATTTTGACGATAATAACTAGGGATGCAGGCGACTAGTCGGTTAAAAGTTTAAACGCCCGCTCCCTCGCTAGTCGGCACGAGACATACTAGTCGGTTAGTAATTATACAATTAAGAATGTTGGTTAACCCAGTGTTGCATCCATGTTATGCAGCCAGACGAGCAGCCTCCACTACAGCCACTGCAGGCGATTGTCCCTCCCCCCTCCTTCCCACTCGGGTGGAAAAGTGAAACTTGAGTGGGACAAAGAAAGATGGCAGCGCAAAAGGAAATCAGCGCAGTTTGGCGTTAGTGTTTTATTTTGATGAAGAAAGTGAAGAAAGATAGCAAGGTCGGCTTTAGCTCAGGAGGTAGAGCGGGTCGGCCAATGATGCAAGGGTTGGCGGTTCGAACCCGCTCTCTCCCAGCTGCTGTCATTGTGTCCTTGGGCAAGACACTTAACCCTCCTTGCCTCGTATGATTGGCATGAATGTAGACATGAATGATGGTGGTCGGAGGGGCCGTTGAGCGCCGATGTGTGGCTGCCACGCTTTCGAACCACCGGTACGAATGGTGTGAACGAATAATGATTCTGTGAAGCGCTTTGAGCACTTGGAAAGGCGCTATATAAATCCAATCATTATTAAGGTCGTGTGACGGCTGTGGAAGCAGAAGCTCGCCTATAACCACTCTAGAGGAGCGATGAGGAACCACATTCAGTTAAGTTAAGTTGTCCTTTATTTATCCCGGTGGGGAAATTCATCCTCTGCATTTGACCCATCCTCTACTAGGAACCTTCCTAGAACTAGGAGCAGTGGGCAGCCGCAGTGCAGCGCCCGGGGACCGACTCCAGTTCTTTTGCCATTACCTTGGTCAGAGGCACTGACAGGAGTATTAACCCTAACATACATGTCATTAATGGTGGGAGGAAACCGGAGCACCCGGAGGAAACTCACACGGACACGGGGAGAACATGCAAACTCCACACAGAAAGGACCTGGGACGGACCGGGGTTCGAACCCAGGACCTTCTTGCTGTGAGGCAACAGTGTTAACCACTGAGCCACCGTGCCGTCTCAGCTAAGACATCTGGACGTAAACCTGCAAGAAAAGCAAGCTACTACTAGCAGGCACTACCTGTATTACAGCTTTTACCACTCCAACCCGCAGACGCTGTGATGCTGAGCGGTCAGAAGAGAGAACGCAACTCATCACTGAAATGACTGCCACTAGGCTTTGATGAAGGCAAAGGCTTCTGCAAGTTAGCCCATTGATACCTGATGCAGCATTTGTGTGTGTATCCCTTTATCAGCACTTGTCACTTCCTGTTTAGAAGCACACGTTTTATATTGAAAATTCTGACCGGAAGCCCTGTTTTTCTTTTCAATCTTTACACACATGGAGCATGTAGTTAGTAGTAAGTGGTGTCAATGTTGCACATTATCCATGTTCATACATCACTACTACATTCCCACAGTATCCTGCCTGTTCTAAGGCTTGCTGCAGGGCTCGTCCTCTGAGCTGCTGCGTGCTTCTGCCATTTTCAAAACAGCAACAGGACAGCGAAGGAGAGAGAGGCTGCAGAACCTGACCAATGACCATTTGGCAAAACTGACGATAATGTAAAAAGAATCCCAACGTGTGTGTGTGTGTGTGTGTGTGTGTGTGTGTGTGTGTGTGTGTGTGTGTGTGTGTGTGAATGAGACAAGCCTCCTACCCCTGTGACTTGAAGAACTGCAGCAGCATGGGGTCTGTGTTCAGCCTCTGTGCTACCGTCTTGGCCACCTGCCAGACAGAGACATCACACATCAACATGAGAGACCTACAGATCTGATCACATTTGTTACGAGAGAGGCCTACAGATCTGATCACATTTGTTACGAGAGAGACCTACAGATCTGATCACATTTGTTACGAGAGAGACCTACAGTTCTGATCACATTTGTTACGAGAGAGACCTACAGATCTGATCACATTTGTTACGAGAGACCTACAGTTCTGATCACATTTGTTACGAGAGAGACCTACAGATCTGATCACATTTGTTACGAGAGAGACTTACAGATCTGATCACATTTGTTACGAGAGAGACTTACAGATCTGATCACATTTGTTACGAGAGAGACCTACAGATCTGATCACATTTGCTACGAGATAGGCCTACAGATCTGATCACATTTGTTACGAGAGAGACCTACAGATCTGATCACATTTGTTAGGAGAGAGCACAATTCCATCTGCGTGCTGAGGCAGGACCTCTCCACACTCCAGGCGCTCTTACGCCCTGGATATACTCCTGAGAGGACACGCACACGGACAGCTGCAGACATCATGGATGCATAGTAGTTCTGTTTATACTACTTTCTGGAGTCTGCTTGCACTTGGAAAGAGGGAGAGAAGCCATTGCTAACTTTCTCTGTTCAGAGCAGCAAAAAACAACTGCGTTTACTTAGTTTTAGGTATATCCAACCTAAAACTACCGTAAATTCCGGACTATAAGGCGCACCGGTGTATAAGCCGCACCTTCAAAGTTGACTATTTTTTTCTTATATAAGCCGCACCGGACTATAAGCTGCGGGTGTTTTAATGGTATTTTTTTTTTTTTTTTTTTTATTGTGTTTTAATGTTTAATTACCATATGTAATGCTCCCATTTATTAACATTTCAACAAAACAACATAACACAACACCACCTGTGTTGTTATTTACAGTGCACACAGTGTCATACAGTGTCATACAGTGTCATACAGTGTCATACAGTGTGGTGAAAAGAGGGCAAGAGAGGAAATTAAAACAGAAGTGGCTTTATAGTTAGAAAGAGTGCTAAAAAAGTTTTTTTTTTTTTTTAATCCATAGATAAGCCGCACCGTTATATAAGCCGCAGGGGCCAAAAAAGGCCAAAAAACGGGAAAAAAGGTGCGGCTTATAGTCCGGAATTTACGGTAACTTCACCGCGGTGCAAAAACGCCTCTTCAAAATCGGTTTTCCAGCACATGACGAAATTTACGTCATGAAGAACCTAGCGGACACAACACTATGAAATTGCCTTTAAACTGTGTGCCCTGTGCTTGCTTCAAATAATCATAATAATTGGGAACCCTGATGGACAAAAGGGCTTAGTCTTGAACTCTAATTGAAATGTCATAAGACACAGTATCTTGACCTTTTGACATTCAGGAAGCTCATTTCTCTGCTTCGCTCCAGCTGATGCAAAACGCAACATTTTTCTCCACGTTTCAAAAGTTGGCTTGATGGCTGGATGGAAACAAAGTCATTGGTTCAGGCCCTACCTGAAAGTAGTTCATGCGGTTGGAGAGCGTGACCACGAAGCCGGGGTCGTTGTGGATGGTCTTGTCGCAGAAGATGACGTCCACTCTGTGGTAGAGGTCCCGGAAATAGTCCTTGGCCGTAGGCAGCTCGCTGCTGTCGTTTTCTGGGTCGTCCCTGGAGGAGAGGGAGGGAGGGAAGTGGAGCGATGACGGGTTTGAGAAAGGGTGGGAAGGAGGGATGGAGAGAGAGATGGAGGGACAGCCGGAGGGAAGTGAGGGAGGAGAGGAGGAGGAGATTTAGACAGGAAGCGCTATAGTGACAACTCATCTTTATCCACAGCAGGGATGCCACGGTGAGGAAACGTTCCCGCCGGTTAATAAACTCGTGACAACACCGATTACCGAACACACCGGCATTTTTACAAGAAATGCTATTCGTCGGCTTGACCTGGGCTTTCTGCTGCTCCCGCCTCCTTCTGAGGCTGTCAAGAGAACATGCCGTTGATTGTGCTACAAACTGCTAGGGCACGGGTACAAGTTCACAGCTTATCAGGTTCAGTTTCCCCTATTATCGCCAAAACATTTGTGAGAATATCACCGGCACTAATCACAGCACATGCGCAACTCATATACGCTCATGTCCATTAATCTCACACACACACACACTTACTTCTGGAAGACGATGATGTCCCCGTCCATGAGCTCATCCAGAGCCTTGTCCAGAGAGACATCATAATCCTGTATCCGCTCCGTTAGGTTGGGCTTTACTTCCTGGAACGCACAGGGCATTGTGGGAAATGTAGTCAGTGGGTTATATATATAGTTAATAGTGAAGGTGCTTGGTATGTGTCTGATCAAGAATGAGCGAGCTACAGAGAGGGAGTGTGTCTGAGAGAAAGGGTGAGCAAGAGACAGAAGGTGTGCGAGAGAAAGGGTGAGCCAGCAAGAGGAGTGTGAGAGGACGAGGGTGTGTGTGAGACATGGAAAGTGTTTGAGACCGCGAGAGAGACTGCACGAAAGAGAGAGCTGAGAGTGAGAGAGAGACTGCACGAAAGAGAGAGCTGAGAGAGAGAGAGAGACTGCATGAAAGAGAGAGCTGAGAGTGAGAGACTGCATGAAAGAGAGAGCTGAGAGTGAGACTGCACGAAAGAGAGTGAGAGTGAGAGAGAGACTGCATGAAAGAGAGAGCTGAGAGTGAGAGAGACTGCACGAAAGAGAGTGAGAGTGAGAGAGAGAGACTGCATGAAAGAGAGAGCTGAGAGTGAGAGAGAGACTGCACGAAAGAGAGTGAGAGTGAGAGAGAGAGACTGCATGAAAGAGAGCTGAGAGTGAGAGAGAGACTGCACGAAAGAGAGTGAGAGTGAGAGAGAGAGACTGCATGAAAGAGAGAGCTGAGAGTGAGAGAGAGACTGCACGAAAGAGAGTGAGAGTGAGAGAGAGAGACTGCATGAAAGAGAGAGCTGAGAGTGAGAGAGAGACTGCACGAAAGAGAGTGAGAGTGAGAGAGAGAGACTGCATGAAAGAGAGCTGAGAGTGAGAGAGAGACTGCACGAAAGAGAGTGAGAGTGAGAGAGAGAGACTGCACGAAAGAGAGTGAGAGTGAGAGAGAGAGACTGCATGAAAGAGAGAGCTGAGAGAGAGACTGCACGAAAGAGAGTGAGAGTGAGAGAGAGAGACTGCACGAAAGAGAGAGCTGAGAGTGAGAGAGACTGCATGAAAGAGAGAGCTGAGAGTGAGAGAGAGAGACTGCACGAAAGAGAGTGAGAGTGAGAGAGACTGCATGAAAGAGAGAGCTGAGAGTGAGAGACTGCATGAAAGAGAGAGCTGAGAGTGAGAGAGAGAGACTGCACGAAAGAGAGAGCTGAGAGTGAGAGAGAGAGATTGCATGAAAGAGAGAGCTGAGATATGGAGTGTGTGTGAGCGAGAGATAAATAGATCACCTCATAGAGGATAAGGTGGAGTGTGTGTGAGTGAGAGATAAATAGATCACCTCATAGAGGATAAGGTGGAGTGTGTGTGAGCGAGAGATAAATAGATCACCTCATAGAGGATAAGGCTAGTTAAAGAGAGAGAGAGATATGGAGTGTGTGTGAGAGAGATAAATAGATCACCTCATAGAGGATAAGGCTAGTTAAAGAGAGAGAGAGATATGGAGTGTGTGTGAGAGAGAGATAAATAGATCACCTCATAGAGGATAAGGCTAGTTAAAGAGAGAGAGAGATATGGAGTGTGTGTGAGAGAGAGATAAATAGATCACCTCATAGAGGATAAGGCTAGTTAAAGAGAGAGAGAGATATGGAGTGTGTGTGAGCGAGAGATAAATAGATCACCTCATAGAGGATAAGGCTAGTTAAAGAGAGAGTGAGATATGGAGTGTGTGTGAGAGAGAGATAAATAGATCACCTCATAGAGGATAAGGCTAGTTAAAGAGAGAGAGAGATATGGAGTGTGTGTGAGAGAGAGATAAATAGATCACCTCATAGAGGATAAGGCTAGTTAAAGAGAGAGTGAGATATGGAGTGTGTGTGAGCGAGAGATAAATAGATCACCTCATAGAGGATAAGGCTAGTTTCCCGCTGAAACCCTGCTCTCTCACACATGACCGGCAACAGGTCTCCTGGTAAGTAACAAGGACAGGAGGAAAAACACTTTGAAAATGCTGAAATGGCTTCATGTGAAAAGTCAAAGCGGGTATTCACCTTATGTTCATACGCGGGGGTGGGCCAAATTCTTCCGGGTCGTGTTAACACTTCCGGCGGTCACGGCGCAAAATACAAAAGAACGTCAGAAGAAGAAAGTTGTTTTTAGAGCAGGAATGCGTTGAACATCGCCCGCAGCTGCGGTCTGAGTGATACAAATCAAGTCGAAGAGGAAAGAGATGAGATCAACAAAAAGAAAACAACGAAATGGGCCGTTAACAGCAACACACTGAGAGACGTCCTTGTACAAAACATACCTGGACTCCAACATAGAAAGCTTCAGACGGTTTTCAGTCTCCTCCGAGCGCACCACGAGCCACTTAGGTCTATAAGACGTAAGTGTAAGACGTTAAGACGTTAACGTAATTCCCTTGAATGCGAGAATTAACGAGCCAGTTACATGGCGTTGCATTCTTAGACTTTACCGTTTGCTTTTATTTGGTATGTTGCATACAATTGGCTAAATTATTAGTTAATTCAGAGTTAGAGGATATTGGAGCAGCTGGCTTTTTTTTTTTTTAAGCCGGAAGTCGTGACACAACTGGGTCAAATGGGCGTGGCTACATAAGGTGAATACTTTAGACAAGGAATCCATGTAGTGACACTGCTGCCACCTGGCACTTGCATACTTACGTATTTTGCAGGATATAGGTGTGTAGATATGTCCACAATAATTTAAGCTTCTGGTTTTGGGATCATACATCTTCAAAAACAACATGACATCGTCTGAGAAGGAGAGAAAGTCACAGGAATGTTTTAAAAAGCAGTTATGAACTATGAAGGCAAAGTGGGGAAAAAGCTGCATCAAATGAGTGTTGCACGATATACTGGTGGCCGAACCATCACAATGCCTACTTTACCAGCTGCTTTATATGACATCACAATGCCTACTATACCAGCTGCTTTATATGACATCACAATGCCTACTATACCAGCTGCTTTATATGACATCACAATGCCTACTATACCAGCTGCTTTATATGACATCACAATGCCTACTATACCAGCTGCTTTATATGACATCACAATGCCTACTATACCAGCTGCTTTATATGACATCACAATGCCTACTATACCAGCTGCTTTATATGACATCACAATGCCTACTATACCAGCTGCTTTATATGACATCACAATGCCTACTATACCAGCTGCTTTATATGACGCTACTACCACCGGACACTATACTAGCATCAGTAGACTGCAATGCTACCAGCGGCACAATGTTTTACATCTGTACCCAAATTCCATGGAGTCTGCAGTCACAATATTATATTGACGTTAGTGCGCCCTCTTCTGGGAGCAACTAGTAGCACCGTCTGTGATACATGTGTGTTTCTGTGCCAGCCATTCTTGTTGTCATCATCATGGCAGAGGCTTCTCCTATTGTTCAAAGCTTGATCTGGCTGTGATCTGGCTGTGTAACTCACCCTGACAGGCAGTCTGTCTCATTCTGAACATGTGTAAAATATCATGGCAGTTTCTCTGAACTGGCATGTGTAACAGTAAAGATCAGCATGTGTAACAGTAAAGATCTGAACTTGATACTTTTCAATCTGACAATTGCAGTTGAGTGCAGAGATTTCAATGAAATCTCTGCACTCAGATCAATTCACAGGTCGCCAAGCCAATTTTTGCTTTGGATTAATATCGGTTACTGTGATGCATGAAGCCGGCATTTCACGCCCATGCAGTCTGCAAACAATCGAGATTCAACGCTGCCGAGTTTCAAAAGTGTTTTGGCGAACGACAATTAGCATAGTTCATTGTGCCTAATGTGGTGTGTCTGTGCCGACGCAAACTTAACGGGGGAAACGATGATGGAAGGGTAACGTCAGCTAATGCTGCGATGCCATTATCTTATACTAGATTGAGAGACTCGGTGCCTGAAAATGTGAGTTGCCGGCGCTAAATGAAACTTGGGTAACAAGTCTTAAATCTCCCTCTGGGACTCCTGGTCAAATGAATCGTGAGCTGGATGGAGTTTGACGGCGGAGACTTACGGTCTTTGTCGAACTTGGGTAACGTGGCCCCGCTGGCAGCCATCTCTGGATCCACCGTCTCCAGAAATATTGTCCAGGGGTTCTCGTTGTCGCTCAAGTCGATCATCTTGACACGCACACGGGGAACGGCGTGTAATGAAGAGGGGATCAAAATTAGTTTCCTCCCCAGGTGTACAGTGGGAGAGCAGAGGTCATCGGTTGCGCACGTTGCCACTTACCGACTTGCTGCAGTCGGCCTCGTAGTCGAGCATGGCGGGCCGCTTGGTTCCGTTGCTGCGGGCCTGCATGGGCCACAGCCTCATCTGGTCCTGTGGGAAACCCTGCGGCACATCGATAACACACACTTAAGACTGGGTCACACACGCTGGCATGTTCACACAGACACAGTCAAGCAAGGTCACGCGCGCGTACTTCAAACGGACGTGTAACACTTAAGGGGCGATCACGAGCTTGACACAGGCCAGCAGGCTACCAGGCAGGTCCTCTGGATGAAAAATTACATGACAACGGTAGAGAGGAGGACTGGGACCAGAGACGGATGCTGTTGGCATGACAACGGTAGAGAAGGAGGACTGGGAACTAAAGACGGATGCTGTTGGACCACCTTGAGGGAAGGATGTGGGGACAGCAGATGAGGGCCTAATCTCAAAGCAGCCCCTAACCCAACTACCACTTCACTACCAAGTGTCAAAGCAGCCCCTAACCCACTACCACTTCACTACCAAGTGTCAAAGCAGCCCCTAACCCACTACCACTTCACTACCAAGTGTCAAAGCAGCCCCTAACCCAACTACCACTTCACTACCAAGTGTCAAAGCAGCCCCTAACCCACTACCACTTCACTACCAAGTGTCAAAGCAGCCCCTAACCCAACTACCACTTCACTACCAAGTGTCAAAGCAGCCCCTAACCCACTACCACTTCACTACCAAGTGTCAAAGCAGCCCCTAACCCACTACCACTTCACTACCAAGTGTCAAAGCAGCCCCTAACCCACTACCACTTCACTACCAAGTGTCAAAGCAGCCCCTAACCCACTACCACTTCACTACCAAGTGTCAAAGCAGCCCCTAACCCACTAGCACTTCACTACCAAGTGTCAAAGCAGCCCCTAACCCACTACCACTTCACTACCAAGTGTCAAAGCAGCCCCTAACCCACTACCACTTCACTACCAAGTGTCAAAGCAGCCCCTAACCCACTACCACTTCACTACCAAGTGTCAAAGCAGCCCCTAACCCACTACCACTTCACTACCAAGTGTCAAAGCAGCCCCTAACCCACTACCACTTCACTACCAAGTGTCAAAGCAGCCCCTAACCCACTACCACTTCACTACCAAGTGTCAAAACAGCCCCTAACCCACTACCACTTCACTACCAAGTGTCAAAGCAGCCCCTAACCCACTACCACTTCACTACCAAGTGTCAAAGCAGCCCCTAACCCACTACCACTTCACTACCAAGTGTCAAAGCAGCCCCTAACCCACTACCACTTCACTACCAAGTGTCAAAGCAGCCCCTAACCCACTCTACCACTTCACTACCAAGTGTCAAAGCAGCCCCTAACCCACTACCACTTCACTACCAAGTGTCAACGCAGCCCCTAACCCACTCTACCACTTCACTACCAAGTGTCAAAGCAGCCCCTAACCCACTACCACTTCACTACCAAGTGTCAAAGCAGCCCCTAACCCACTACCACTTCACTACCAAGTGTCAAAGCAGCCCCTAACCCACTACCACTTCACTACCAAGTGTCAAAGCAGCCCCTAACCCACTACCACTTCACTACCAAGTGTCAAAGCAGCCCCTAACCCACTACCACTTCACTACCAAGTGTCAAAGCAGCCCCTAACCCACTACCACTTCACTACCAAGTGTCAAAGCAGCCCCTAACCCACTACCACTTCACTACCAAGTGTCAAAGCAGCCCCTAACCCACTACCACTTCACTACCAAGTGTCAAAGCAGCCCCTAACCCACTCTACCACTTCACTACCAAGTGTCAAAGCAGCCCCTAACCCACTACCACTTCAGTACCAAGTGTCAAAGCAGCCCCTAACCCACTACCACTTCACTACCAAGTGTCAAAGCAGCCCCTAACCCACTAGCACTTCACTACCAAGTGTCAAAGCAGCCCCTAACCCACTACCACTTCACTACCAAGTGTCAAAGCAGCCCCTAACCCACTACCACTTCACTACCAAGTGTCAAAGCAGCCCCTAACCCACTACCACTTCACTACCAAGTGTCAAAGCAGCCCCTAACCCACTACCACTTCACTACCAAGTGTCAAAGCAGCCCCTAACCCACTACCACTTCACTACCAAGTGTCAAAGCAGCCCCTAACCCACTACCACTTCACTACCAAGTGTCGCTCCAAATCAAGTTACACTTGCCGCTGTGGCGGTGCCCTCGGGTGAAGGAGGAGGGTAGACATTAATTGACAAACTATAGGACGCCCTCACCACTCTACCGGAAGAATTGGAAGCAGTCATCACACCCAGGGATGCAAACTCATGGAGAGTGCAAAAAGGTGACGGATCCCAGCGCAGACATATAAACTAGGGATGGGCATTTCTAGCAAAAACACTATTCGAAATTCGCTGGCCAAATTCGAATTTAATTCGAAATTCGAAAAAAAAAAAAAAAAATGTAAAAAAAAAAAAAAAAAAAAAAAAATTTTTTTTTTTTTTGTGAGTGAAATGTTGCATTGTCTCCCCTGATTCTAAGTCTACGGCTTTATTAATTAATATAAAAAGCTTCTGCTGTGGATTTTTAGCTCAAACAAGCATTGCTCAACGTTTTGATGTACTGTGGGCTCAATTTTTGACCGATCGAAAATCTGGTTTGATACTTTTGTGTAGAACAGTCTAACGATGCAGATACTGAAGTTTGGTGTCGTTTGAAGAAAAAATGTGGGAGGAGTAGGGTTTAATCGTTTTCCCGGGAGGATGAAGAATACAGGCAAATACAAGAAGTGGCCTGGCGCTTCGCTGGCCCGGCCACTAAAAATGTAAAAAAAAAAAAAAAAAAAAAAAATTTTTTTTTTTTTGTGAGTGAAATGTTGCATTGTCTCCCCTGATTCTAAGTCTACGGCTTTATTAATTAATATAAAAAGCTTCTGCTGTGGATTTTTAGCTCAAACAAGCATTGCACCACTGAAGTAAAGAACATGTTACATGACATTGACATTTTCGAAAATAAAAAACAGTTTTGACAATCATGAGTGGTTCATTAAATATTTAGTAGGCTCAGGTCTGAGTGCCAAAGGGGTGCCAAAGTCCTTTAACCGCCGGGGGTCTGACCCGATTTAGCATAATAAACGCCGGTCTCCATTAAACACTGGGGCGTTTTTTCCCCACTACGGTTTGTTTTAAGCCCATGGCACACCAAACGAACATTCTCAAACAAACACAAACAAACACGAACAAACACGAACAAAGACAAATGTTCGTTTGGTGTGCCATAGCTGTCTGTCCTTGTCTGTTCGTGTTCGGCGATGTTCTGTCATGTTTGCCAGGATTCGACTTGTTCAATCCGGCGCTGTTCGCTGTTGTCTGGTAACTTCCCATGTTTTCAGTCGCGTATCCATGGAAACGGAGCTCACGCATGCGCGCCGCATGCGGTTGTCTGGTCAGTTTGGTCAGAGGCAGAGCAGAGCCTCCTCTAAATTAACGTTACACGCGACGCAGCAAACATACGTTTCTCTGCCAACCATGTGCCATCACACTGGGCATCAACAACACTAGCGGGAGACTTCTCCCATGCACTCCCGCAAATAAGTAATGTTTTGCGCAGCAAGGTTACATAATGAGGGAGAGAGAGAACATCCATGACGGCTAACAACGAGCTATGCTAATAACTAGCTAGCCGTTCAGAAACACATGTAAACAGCCGTGTGATCACTGAGAACGTCAGTAAAATAAGGAGAGAGCTGCAGGTGCTTATGCAGAACTAGTGCACGATTAAGTGCACAGTGGGTAATGACCCGCTGTGATGAAGAATATAGCGAGATTAACCAGGTTGATAGCAGAGAAAACACTGTTGCAGCTGCCATCAGCAGGACCTCCAGGTCCAGGCTTCAACTAGCGTTGCCTGTCACATGACGCCTTCATGGTCCCTCGATAAAGTCTGCAGAAATATGCACGTTCCCTCACCTCTCTCTCAAGAAGCGTCACGTGAGTGTGGCGTTTAATGCCATCTGTCGCTACAAAATAAATAAACTGGGTGTATCATTGTATTACTCGACAGATGTATAACTAACTTTGTCAGTCTGAGCCATCTTCTATGTGCTGTAACACAGTGCAGTTTCTATTTTTCTGGTGTTTCTTTTTTACATGTTTGGGACTGTTGTGCTGAATATGTTTGGTCGGTGTGCCATGCTTTCAAACAATCTCCAACATCTGCCAACATTCACAGACAATTGTCTGTTGGTGTTTGTTGGTGTTTGTTTGAGAATGTTTGATTGGTGTGCCATGGCCTTTAGTGTTGACTGTATTCAGTCACTTACGGTAATGACGTGTGTTTTGGTGGAAGTCAGGCATCTTACCCCCTTTCAGACAATGTTATGCTTTGTTTATACATAACCGACATGTTTCAAGTATGCATACCACATTGTTTGATGCTACAGATTGTACAGTGGGAGTACGGAAATAGGCCAAGTGAGACGCTGTCTGGACACGTGAGCAAGTCCACAAGTAACGTGAACGTTAGTGTTGCGCAACACGGCGCCTTCTAAAAGTGCATTTCTGTCAGCGGAACAGTGATCATAAATGCAGTATGGATTACCGTATACTCATTATACCGGACATGTATCGGAAACATTGCATCTACGTATTTGGTAAGTCTGCTTGTTTGTGAGTGCTGCTTGCTTGCTTTCTTGGTAGCTAAACGATAGCTGGTGCCTGTTAGCACCGGCATAATGTCGCTAATGCGAACTACTTCTTTCCAATGATTCACAAACAAACTGAATGTGAGCAGTAGGCGAATGTTACTTGTTTGAAATACGGTATGGCTGTTTGGCTGAAGGGAGAAGAGAGGAGAAATTAACTGATACCGTAACGTTGGATGGTGATGATGAAGGCCATCAGTTGTTTTCATTCATTTTTGTGTGTAGATATAGGATGTATGTAATATATTCACGCAAATTATTTCATACTATTTATTAGGGGTGGGGGGAAAAATCGATTCACCTAAGTATCGCGATTTTTAATGTCACGATTTTTTTAATCGATCTTTTATTCCAGAATCGATAATCGCTGGGTGCTTGCAGTCAGGCCACTCACTGAACAGCAGGCCAGGCGCCGCCTACTGGTTTACTAGTGGTTTTATTACTTTATTAGTTAGTCTGAAGTAATAATTACACTTCAGGGTTAAAGTGGGTGCATCTCATTGTAACTCATTGGACTTCAAACGGCCCAAATCTGGCTTCAAACGGCCCAAATTGGGCTTCAAATAGGGATGGGCATTTCTAGCAAAAACACTATTCGAAATTCGCTGGCCAAATTCGAATTTAATTCGAAATTCGAAAATAAAAATAAAATGTAAAAAAAAAAAAAAATGTATTTTTTTTTTTTTTTTGTGAGTGAAATGTTGCATTGTCTCCCCTGATTCTAAGTCTACGGCTTTATTAATTAATATAAAAAGCTTCTGCTGTGGATTTTTAGCTCAAACAAGCATTGCACCACTGAAGTAAAGAACATGTTACATGACATTGACATTTTCGAAAATAAAAAACAGTTTTGACAATCATGAGTGGTTCATTAAATATTTAGTAGGCTCAGGTCTGAGTGCCAAAGGGGTGCCAAAGTCACCCCCTCTCCCTCTTCATGGGATTTCATCCGCCATTCATTTTTCCATAAACCTTGCTTAAAATGCTTATAAAAATTGTTTTACTTGCTCAAACCAAGCGATTTGACTATACTTAGAATCAGGGGAGACAATGCAACATTTCACTCAAAAAAAAAAAAAAAAAAAAAAAATTTTTTTTTCGAATTTCGAATTTCAATAATAAAAGTCGACCTTGATAATAACAACGATTATTCGAAAATTCGAAATTCGATGCCCATCCCTAATATAAACCACTCAGATATCCTTCACTTAAGTGTCTTATTTTGGGACGAAAACGGTGACTGTCACTTAAAGGCGACTAGTTTGCATTCCTGATCACCATGGCAACCAATACAAACCCTGCTGTTTTTCCATTTCAAATGTTACAAGAGGCAATGACGGGGTCTAAAAGTAACACCCGCCAAGCGGAGAAGGAGGGAGGAGAGAGCTGGGAGGAGGGGAATGAAGAGAGGGAGGTGGAGAGAAGAGGAGAAAGAGGAAGGTTGGACAGGAGAGGACATTGCAGTAGCGCGTGCTGGGAGAGAGGAGACGCGCTGGAGTCTTCCTCACCATGGTCTGGGAGAGGTTCTGGACGAACTCCTGCAGCGTGGAGCTCTTCAGGACCTTGAAGACTGTGTACTTCACCTTCTCCTCGTCGTACATGTCGTTGCCCTGGTGACCGCAGAACTGGTCCTCTGTCACCATCTGCCCAGAGGAGACGGAAGAAGGGTGGAGATCAAGTCAACGAAAAGGACGGAGAAGAAAACCCTGAGTGACGGAATGAAAAGCTTGAAAAAGGAGGCAGACGGGGTGGATCAAAGTAGAAAGCTAGATGCCTACACCCCATCTGTGTAATGTAAGAATCCAAATGGTAGGTCAGTTTCTAGTTTCCCCATCTGCACATCGTTATTAGAACCAAAATGGCGGAGCAGTTTCCAGTTTCCTCCTGTACTTTCCTACCTGTAAAACATTAGAGCCAAAATGGCAGGCCAGCTTCCAGTTTCATCAAAGACCCTATAGTAATATAATATCTATGGTTTCATACTGTGTCTGTGAAGCTGTAGTAGAGCTAAAATGGCACGTCAGTTTCTCATGTAAACCTACATGTTGAAGTGGACCTCCTGGTCAACCACACATACAGACTATTTCCCAGCTTCTTGCTTGTCATCTCACGTTCTCAAGTTGCAAACCATACCGTCAAATGCACGTATCGTGACACCCCTAACATAAACTGAAAATGAACTCCCAGCCTTTCTGCAATATAAACTGGATTTCTGCAATATAAACTTGTAATTCTGGGTGCAAAATATGCAAGGTTCAAAAACAGAAACCTCCAGTGTCTGCATTTCCTAACGAACACAAACAACAGAGCTGGTAACTTTATAACATTACCACCAGGGTCACACTACATGTAACACTCAAGTTACCACCAGGTTCACACTACATGTAACACTCAAGTTACCACCAGGGTCACACTACATGTAACACTCAAGTTACCACCAGGTTCACTACATGTAACACTAAAGTTACCACCAGGTTCACACTACATGTAACACTCAAGTTACCACCAGGTTCACACTACATGTAACACTCAAGTTACCACCAGGTTCACTACATGTAACACTAAAGTTACCACCAGGTTCACACTACATGTAACACTCAAGTTACCACCAGGTTCACACTACATGTAACACTCAAGTTACCACCAGGTTCACACTACATGTAACACTAAAGTTACCACCAGGGTCACACTACATGTAACACTCAAGTTACCACCAGGTTCACTACATGTAACACTCAAGTTACCACCAGGTTCACACTACATGTAACACTAAAGTTACCACCAGGTTCACTACATGTAACACTCAAGTTACCACCAGGTTCACACTACATGTAACACTCAAGTTACCACCAGGTTCACTACATGTAACACTAAAGTTACCACCAGGTTCACTACATGTAACACTCAAGTTACCACCAGGTTCACACTACATGTAACACTCAAGTTACCACCAGGTTCACACTACATGTAACACTCAAGTTACCACCAGGTTCACTACATGTAACACTCAAGTTACCACCAGGTTCACACTACATGTAACACTAAAGTTACCACCAGGTTCACACTACATGTAACACTAAAGTTACCACCAGGTTCACACTACATGTAACACTCAAGTTACCACCAGGTTCACTACATGTAACACTCAAGTTACCACCAGGTTCACACTACATGTAACACTCAAGTTACCACCAGGTTCACACTACATGCAACACTAAAGTTACCACCAGGTTCACACTACATGTAACACTCAAGTTACCACCAGGTTCACTACATGTAACACTAAAGTTACCACCAGGTTCACACTACATGTAACACTAAAGTTACCACCAGGTTCACACTACATGTAACACTCAAGTTACCACCAGGTTCACACTACATGTAACACTCAAGTTACCACCAGGTTCACACTACATGTAACACTCAAGTTACCACCAGGTTCACACTACATGTAACACTAAAGTTACCACCAGGTTCACACTACATGTAACACTCAAGTTACCACCAGGTTCACACTACATGTAACACTCAAGTTACCACCAGGTTCACACTACATGTAACACTCAAGTTACACAGCCACCAAAAACCTACTTTTGTTACAAGGTTCCCTTTTATCATTTCCAACAAGGAAGACGAGTAATATTTACGAACATCCAAATTTGAAAGCAGGATGTTACGAGGAGCCCTTGTTGAAGGCAGCATCAAAGATGGCGGGCCGGGTTTGCCTACCTGGACCTGCATGTAGAGGTGAGCCTCCTGGCGCTCCTTCCTCTTCTGCGCCTCCACCCTCTTCTCCTCCTGCAGACGCTCCACCAGCTGCTGAGGGATGTCCACATCCAACACGGGCAGGAGCACCTCGCCTGGGACACCGAGGGAGGCACAGGGTGGCATATTCATTTCATTCAGTCGTTTATAGCCCCTTATCACACAAACATGTCTCAAAGAGGTTTACATGGCATCATCACAGTCACTACATCCTATATCTACACACAACATAGCTTACATACATCCTATATCTACACACAACATAGCTTACATAATCCTATATCTACACACAACATAGCTTACATAATCCTATATCAACACACAACATAGCTTACATAATCCTATATCAACTAGGGATGGGCATTTCTAGCAAAAACACTATTCGAAATTCGCTGGCCAAAGTCGACTTTTAATCGAAATTCGAAAATAAACAAAAAATGTAAAAAAAAAAAAAAAAAGTAATTTTTTTTTTTTTTTTTTTTTGTGAGTGAAATGTTGTATTGTCTCCCCTGATTCTAAGCATAGTCGAATCGCATGGTTTGAGCAAGTAAAACAATTTTTATAAGCATTTTAAGCAAGGTTTATGGAAAAATGAATGGCGGATGAAATCCCATGAAGAGGGAGAGGTTGCTTATAAAAATTGTTTTACTTGCTCAAACCAAGCGATTCGACTATACTTAGAATCAGGGGAGACAATGCAACATTTCACTCACAAATATATTTTTTTTTTTTTTTTTTTTTTTCAATAAACGAATTTCGACTTTCAATAATAAAAGTCGACCTTGATAATAACAACGATTATTCGAAAATTCGAAATTCGATGCCCATCCCTAATATCAACACACAACATAGCTTACATAATCCTATATCAACACACAACATATCTTACATAATCCTATATCAACACACAACATAGCTTACATAATCCTATATCAACACACAACATAGTAGTGATGCGCGGGGCGCAGTTATAACTGCGCTGACCGCGGATATCCCGCCCCGCGGGCGGGCCGGATCATAAAAATAAACATTCTGATTAATAGCGGATGGGTTGCGGGCGGGTGAAACGATGTAATAATAATAAATAATAATAATGATTGGATTTATATAGCGCCTTTCCAAGTGCTCAAAGCGCTTCACAGAATCATTATTCGTTCACACCATTCGTACCGGTGGTTCGAAAGCGTGGCAGCCACACATCGGCGCTCAACGGCCCCTCCGACCACCATCATTCATACCAATCATACGATGTATCATTAACACCTTCACTGCCGTCGACGAGTTATCTCGTCAAATTTTTTTTTTTTTTTTTACGGTGGGAAGTGGATCAAACCCTTTTACATCTCCTATAAAAATATGGGAGCCACCGAACGTGTACAACCCATTCCACCGACCCACTAAGTGGCGACAGTGCTCTCCAGACTAGAGAAAGCCGAGCCAAAACTGCAGGGAAAAGCGTGAGGAAACCATTCTCATACTGTAGAATGGTTTGGCGAAAACGCTTTTGCGGTGGCGCACAACGGTGGGGGGTTCCAACAATAGACTGGGTGCAACACACTTTGAAACACGCAGCATAAAGCCCAGAATCGCACAAAGCTTCATCAAAGCTCTCAACCGAAACCCCAAGAAACGAGCGAGCGCCATCCAGACTCGCCCGTGAGGGGCCGCCAGCAGCCAGGCAGCACAGACAGGCAGCAGAAACTCGCTTGTGACAAACGCTGCAAAGCCACCAGAGACACACCCACGGAGGGAGGAGTTTGAAGGAGAGGGGGGTGGGGGTGCTGTTATGGAGGAAATTACTGTTCAGAACTATTGTTTAGATGTCTGATGTCTTACTGATGCCAAAAAGAAATGGTTAAAGTGACTGTTCTATCGAATTTCACAAAAAGGCATTTATCTCAGCTTTCCTTTTCAGACGCTGAAACCATGCTGTATTCAACTGCTAATGCCTACATAACTACTAACTCTACAAACTAACTCTTTTAGACAGAGAAAGCACACATTCTATTAGTTATTTTGAGATATTTTGTGTTCACAAAGTCCTAGCAGAAAATAATCCTCGGCTCTTGAAAGATGAGCCAGAATCCTCAAAAAAACCCTTGGCAGAAGCTACCTACAGTAAAAAAAAACTGTTGGCAGTGAATGTGTTAACACTTTCAGTGCCACGGCCCTTGGGCAAAAGGTTGCTTGCTGTGCCACATAGGCCGCAATGCATTTTAAAACAGTCATATAATTTCTTTAATAATTACTATGTAAACACTGAACACGCACAAATAACGATGAGACTCTCTTCTATCACCTGCAAAAAAAAGTTTATTGATCCCATTTTCCGTTCTTTAGTTATGAGCCGGAGAAGATAGCTTGATCGAACGAAAAACAGAGCTTTTTTTCTACGAGCTGAGATAATGAGCCTTTTGTGAAATTAAACATTTCAAGCACATCACTGACTCTGAAGCTAATTTTCTGATGTAGTCACACCTCAAAAATAATTTCCTTCAATAAAACAGTGAAGGCAAGGGAATTTTGTTTGGAAGAATAATATTTTTAGCTGAAACCAGCAGCGCTGGCGCCTGCATGCGCTGCTGGTTGCAGCTTCTTGCTGATCTTTTGCTGCTGGTGGGCATCGGATATTCTGGCTTGCGTTTGCCAACCCTGTCCTGCTGTCTGGGTCTGTGTTGTGTACTTGGCTCTGCGTGCCCACCTCCCCCCCTCCTCCTCCCCCCCCCCCCCCGTTGTGGGAGGAGTGTCTCTCTGCTCTGCTGTTTTCTCGTTTTCTCTGCCTGTGCTCAGCACTGAAAAAGTCAGCTAGATCCTGCTTTTTTACAGCCGCGTGTACCAGCTCCCATGCTTCGAGTTGAGAATAATAACAAATCCACGGCTGATCATGTGTTGCAGCGGACACGGAGGCTGTTGCAGCGGACATCGAGGTGCTCAATTGTGATAGCAGATTGGCTGCTGCAGGGGCACAGCTAAACGTTGCTTCAATGAAGCCGCTGCATACGGACGGATGCGATGCGATTTCCTTCCCCCCAATGACTTCTTCTGTGTGTTTCACTCCACGTTCTCTCATCTGGAGAGCGCTGTCGCCACCTAAGGGTTCTGTAAAATAGGTTAGACACATTCAATACCTCTGAATATTGTAAGAGGCGATGTAAGAGGCATAGATCGACACCCCCCCGTCAAAAAAAAAAAATCGAGTTATGACGCCATTTGGCGTCGCTGGCACTGTACGGTAAATTTCTAATGACGCCATATGGCGTCGCTGGCACTGAATGTGTTAATGAGGAGAAATTATATTAATTACATTCTCTAGTCTATGAACGTATTTTAAGCTACACTTTTCGTCAGCCACATTCTTAGTCGCCTATTAATTGTAGGATCCCAAAGGACCCACGGCAGTGATAAATGTAAACAAAACAATAGCCATGTGCTAGGTCGCTACGCTCCACTTTTGGTCCATATATGGTCAATGATGTCACCCTCAAAGAGGAGTCTCTGCTGAAGACGTGTTTGAAGAGAAGACGCGTTCGTATTTTCCCATACAATGAGGCAATCCAGTAAACTAAACTTAAAGCTATAGTGTTAGCCGAGTAAGCTACATGAGGGCAAGTGGTGGACTGGACATAATACAGCATGGAAGTTTATTTGGAGTCTTGGACTGCAGCGATCGCACCAACGGCAGAAGGTAAGGTGCAAGACGTTTGGAGATGAAGAGAACTCAATCGCCACATGAAACGCGTTACTTACCGAGCTTGGACTCCCGGATGTAGACCAACATGTAGGCGTTGGTACAGTGACGCACAGAGAGGTCGTCGTCGTGGCCGCCGTAGTTGTGCTCTATGGCCTCCTCCTTGGTGCACCGCGACACCACGTCATCGTCAAACTTGCACCACTGGAGGGAGGGGAGGCGTGTGTGAAAGGAGGGGGGTGGGTAGGGAGGATAAGTGATGAGGAGCAGGGAGGAGGAGAGGATAAGTGATGAGGAGCAGGGAGGAGGAGAGGATAAGTGATGAGGAGCAGGGAGGAGGAGAGGATAAGTGATGAGGAGCAGGGAGGAGGAGAGGATAAGTGATGAGGAGCAGGGAGGAGGAGAAGATAAGTGATGAGGAGCAGGGAGGAGGAGAGGATAAGTGATGAGGAGCAGGGAGGAGGAGAGGATAAGTGATGAGGAGCAGGGAGGAGGAGAGGATAAGTGATGAGGAGCAGGGAGGAGGAGAGGATAAGTGATGAGGAGCAGGGAGGAGGAGAGGATAAGTGATGAGGAGCAGGGAGGAGGAGAGGATAAGTGATGAGGAGCAGGGAGGAGGAGAGGATAAGTGATGAGGAGCAGGGAGGAGGAGAGGATAAGTGATGAGGAGCAGGGAGGAGGAGAGGATAAGTGATGAGGAGCAGGGAGGAGGAGAAGATAAGTGATGAGGAGCAGGGAGGAGGAGAGGATAAGTGATGAGGAGCAGGGAGGAGGAGAGGATAAGTGATGAGGAGCAGGGAGGAGGAGAGGATAAGTGATGAGGAGCAGGGAGGAGGAGAGGATAAGTGATGAGGAGCAGGGAGGAGGAGAGGATAAGTGATGAGGAGCAGGGAGGAGGAGAGGATAAGTGATGAGGAGCAGGGAGGAGGAGAAGATAAGTGATGAGGAGCAGGGAGGAGGAGAGGATAAGTGATGAGGAGCGGGGAGGAGGAGAGGATAAGTGATGAGGAGCAGGGTGGAGGGGAGGATAAGTGATGAGGAGCAGGGTGGAGGAGAGGATAAGTGATGAGGAGCAGGGAGGAGGAGAGGATAAGTGATGAGGAGCAGAGAGGAGAGGAGGATAAGTGATGAGGAGCAGGGAGGAGGGAGGATAAGTGATGAGGAGCAGGGAGGAGAGGAGGATAAGTGATGAGGAGCAGGGAGGAGAGGAGGATAAGTGATGAGGAGCAGGGAGGAGAGGATAAGTGATGAGGAGCAGGGAGGAGGAGAGGATAAGTGATGAGGAGCAGGGTGGAGGAGAGGATAAGTGATGAGGAGCAGGGAGGAGGAGAGGATAAGTGATGAGGAGCAGGGAGGAGGAGAGGATAAGTGATGAGGAGCAGGGAGGAGGAGAGGATAAGTGATGAGGAGCAGGGAGGAGGAGAGGATAAGTGATGAGGAGCAGGGAGGAGAGGAGGATAAGTGATGAGGAGCAGGGAGGAGAGGAGGATAAGTGATGAGGAGCAGGGAGGAGGAGAGGATAAGTGATGAGGAGCAGGGAGGAGGAGAGGATAAGTGATGAGGAGCAGGGTGGAGGAGAGGATAAGTGATGAGGAGCAGGGAGGAGGAGAGGATAAGTGATGAGGAGCAGGGAGGAGGAGAGGATAAGTGATGAGGAGCAGGGAGGAGGAGAGGATAAGTGATGAGGAGCAGGGAGGAGGAGAGGATAAGTGATGAGGAGCAGGGAGGAGGAGAGGATAAGTGATGAGGAGCAGGGAGGAGGAGAGGATAAGTGATGAGGAGCAGGGAGGAGGAGAGGATAAGTGATGAGGAGCAGGGAGGAGGAGAGGATAAGTGATGAGGAGCAGGGAGGAGGAGAGGATAAGTGATGAGGAGCAGGGTGGAGGGGAGGATAAGTGATGAGGAGCAGGGAGGAGGAGAGGATAAGTGATGAGGAGCAGGGAGGAGGAGAGGATAAGTGATGAGGAGCAGGGAGGAGGAGAGGATAAGTGATGAGGAGCAGGGAGGAGGAGAGGATAAGTGATGAGGAACAGGGAGGAGGAGAGGATAAGTGATGAGGAACAGGGAGGAGGAGAGGATAAGTGATGAGGAGCAGGGAGGAGGAGAGGATAAGTGATGAGGAGCAGGGAGGAGGAGAGGATAAGTGATGAGGAGCAGGGAGGAGGAGAGGATAAGTGATGAGGAGCAGGGTGGAGGAGAGGATAAGTGATGAGGAGCAGGGAGGAGAGGAGGATAAGTGATGAGGAGCAGGGAGGAGGAGAGGATAAGTGATGAGGAGCAGGGAGGAGGAGAAGATAAGTGATGAGGAGCAGGGAGGAGGAGAGGATAAGTGATGAGGAGCAGGGAGGAGGAGAGGATAAGTGATGAGGAGCAGGGAGGAGAGGATAAGTGATGAGGAGCAGGGAGGAGGAGAAGATAAGTGATGAGGAGCAGGGAGGAGAGGAGGATAAGTGATGAGGAGCAGGTGATTGTCGTGAAGGGAAGAGGGGAGAAAAAGGAGAAAAGCACAAGGCACTTAAGACGACCGTTTGTGTCCAGTCATAGATAATGATCAGCATTTTCCGCGCTCTGGCATGCTCAGGTGCTCAGGGCCTGCATGGACTCTCACACAAACCCTGTCTAGTGTCTACAGTGCAGTATCCACAATGAATAATAAATCACAGAGCGGTAAATCAGACCACAGAAGTGCCAAAAATGCGGTCAAAATGTTGATGAGAAGGTGGTTTAAAAAAAAAAAAGGTTGTTCTCACTATTGGCTCCTTGACGCTCACTTTGCCGTCTCCCTTGGGGTTGAGATAGACAACATAGTGGCCGCCGTGGTTGTCTCCGCTGTGCACCAGCACCGCGTGCAGGATGTAGTTGGCCGGGTCCTTGGAGTCAGTCTTCTGGAGGAACTCGTCCAGGGGGAGCTGCTCTGGGAACTCAAACCTGGAGGACAGAGAGAGAGGAAGGAGACAAGGTTCAGAGGAGCGGGGGATTTGACGGTGGTGAGAGAGAGAGAGACCAGGGATAATTTGCTAGGGAGATGGAGAAGAGGGGAAGAGAGGGGCAGTGAAGGAGGGATGGTGTGTACAGGTTCCCACACCTTCTTAATCATCAAGTTCAAGGACTTTAAGGACTTTCCAGGGCTAATTCCCTCAAATTCATGGACCCGACACGGCCTAGTTTGAGACACGGACGAAGGTTCTTCACTGTTACAGCACTGAGGATGTTTATAATGAGAAGATCACAGACAATAATTAAGAAAGAGCGAGGCTTGAATGTGTGAACACTTCTCACCTGTGCTGCTGTGTTACAGTGATGGCAGACTACATGCAGACAGCGCAATTCAGCCTATTTACTCATGTCAAGTACCAAAATATACCGTATATATATATATCAAAAGAACTTACATTTCTATTGTTGCACAAAATATATAAATATATATCAATCAAGCACTTTCAAGGACCCATGTCCATTTACGTCATTTTAAAAACTTTCAAGGCTTTGATTTTGCTCCTGAAATTCACAAACTTCTAAGGATTTCCAGGACCCGTGGGAGCACAGTCACGATGTCCCGCCACCTGACACTTCACACTGTGTGTGTGTGTGTGTATGTCCACACACACACACACCTCAAGTGGTAGCGTCACAAAGATGACTCAGAGCCTGAGAGACACTACAGAGGAAAATGAGCTATTCTGGCTGTGTGTGTGTGTGTGTGTGTGTGTGTGTGTGTGTGTGCATTCTAGTTAATCTCTTAACTGGGCATCACTTTGCTCCGTGTGTGTGTGTGTGTGTGTGTGTGTGTGCGTGCGTGTGTGTGTGTGTGTGTGTGTGTGTGTGTGTGTGTGCGTGCTCCGCAAGTGTCACATTATCCCAGAGGATAATGTTAAAACACCATTAACTCCCACAGGGCTTTATATAGACTTGATACTGCCTGCAGGAGGCGCACCCTCTGTGACTCACTGTCTTGGTGTGTGAGGTTGATGCAGAGCTGTCTTGGTGAGTGAGGTTGATGCAGAGCTGTCTTGGTGAGTGAGGTTGATGCAGAGCTGTCTTGGTGTGTGAGGTTGATGCAGAGCTGTCTTGGTGTGTGAGGTTGATGCAGAGCTGTCTTGGTGTGTGAGGTTGATGCAGAGCTGTCTTGGTGAGTGAGGTTGATGCAGAGCTGTCTTGGTGAGTGAGGTTGATGCAGAGCTGTCTTGCTGAGTGAGGTTGATGCAGAGCTGTCTTGGTGTGTGAGGTTTATGCAGAGCTGTCTTGGTGAGTGAGGTTGATGCAGAGCTGTCTTGGTGAGTGAGGTTGATGCAGAGCTGTCTTGGTGTGTGAGGTTGATGCAGAGCTGTCTTGGTGAGTGAGGTTGATGCAGAGCTGTCTTGGTGTGTGAGGTTGATGCAGAGCTGTCTTGGTGTGTGAGGTTGGGGTAGGGGCGTTGATGACGTGCTAAGCGAGCACATACAAACCATTCAATGTCCCTGTGCTATTTAATCATTTCATGAACGGACATAGTTACGTGGCTGGATTATTTGGAAGAGAGCCACATTAGTGAGTAAACAAGTAGCCTAAAGTTTAATCGTTTATTTTCCTCCATCTGCCAGTTTGAAACAAGTGCGCAGTATCAACGTTCACGTAGGCTATATGAGTTTGCCGTTTAATTCGTTGATATGCCGAACGATAATCGTTGGGCATATCAATGAATTAGCGAGTGAGGACACTCAGGTGGGAGAGATTAGAGACACAACACGCATATATCTCCACGGACGGGGGCGACTGAACTTAAATAACGCATGCTCTTTAAAGTGGAAATTCATTCACCAGAAACACATTTTCGTTCTGAGCTTTTAAAATTTGTTTTTGCAGATTTTTTAACACATGGGTCCGTGTATAATTCGGTTGAGAATTGTGAATATCGGTTTTTTTCTGCCAGTGTTGGGGGGAGAGAGAGAGAGAAGCCGCGCGCGCCCAATGCCAACACACGTTTTAACACATTCACTGCCAGCCATTTTTTTTTTACTGTAGGTAGCTTCTGCCAGAGGGTTTTTTTGAGGATTCTGGCTCATCTTTCAAGACCCGAGGATTCTTTTCTGCTAAGATTTTGTGAACACAAAATATCTCAAAAGAACTAATAGAATGTGTGCTTTCTCTGTCTAAAAGAGTTAGTTTGTAGAGTTAGTAGTTATGTAGGCATTAGCACTTGAATACAGCATGGTTTCAGCGTCTGAAAATTTAAGCTGAGATAAATAGCTTTTTGTCAGTCACTTTAACCATTCATTTTTGGCATCAGTAAGACGTCAGACATCTAAACAATAGTTTTGAACAGTAATTTCCTCCATAACAGCAGGAAACACCCCTCTACTTCAAACTCCTCCCTCCGTGTGTGTTCTTCTTGGCTGCAGCGGGCGTGTCACAAGCGAGTTGCTGCTGCTGCTGCTCCTGTCTGCTGGCGGCCGCTGGGCAAGTCTGGATGGGCTCGCTCGTTTCTTGGGGTTTCGGTTGAGAAACCCCAAGAAACGGGGTTTCTTTTGCGATTCTGGTCTTATTTATGCTGCGTGTTTCAAAGTGTGTTGCACCCATAATCTATTATGCAAATTTGCAATCCCCCTCCGCCAGCAATCAGCGCGAAAGCGAAAGCGTTTTCGCCAATCCATTTTACTGTATGAGAATGGTTTCATCGCGCGTTCCCCTGCAGTTTTGGCTCGGCTTTTTCTAGAATGGAGAGCACTGTCGCCACTTAGATTCAAGATTCAAGATTCAAGATTTTTATTGTCACTCCATGGTACAAGTATCACGTGTGAAATTCTTGTGCTGTGGACTCCGTTTACGACATAGTACAAATAGGCAACAAGCAATGAGCAATAGGCAATAAGAAATAGGCATCAATAAGCAATACTAAGCAGCAATAGGCAATGAGGCAGAATAGCGATAAGACAAGTCAGTGGCATATTCATTGCACATAGGTGCACATGTTATGTGCATACGTTAGACATGTTCGGACATTTTAATTCGACGTATTTGACATACAGTGCAAATAGCATGTACCTTATTAAACATACAATTAAACATTAGGCATTGTGCATACGTTAGATGTGTTCAGACATTTTAAATTCGACGTAATTGACATACAGGTGCAAATAGCATGTACCGGTACCTTGTTAGACATACAATTAAACATTAGGCATACATAATGGTAGCAGCTGCAGTACGGTACGGTACGACTACTACACTATTTGTGTATGTTAAGGAGTCTCGTGGCCTGCGGGAAGAGTGGGTCGGTGGAATGGGTTGTACACGTTCGGTGGCTCCAATATTTTTATAGGAGACGTGGGGGGCGTTGATCCACGTCCCACCGTCAAAAAAAAAAAAAAAAAATTTAAGCCGAGATATCTCGTCATTGGCAGTCAACCGTTGGATTTTGTAAGCCGAGATATCTCGTCAATGGCAGTGAACGTGTTAAGCTACATTGTTTTCTCATCGAGGCAATGTCAAGGAAATAAGTGGCTCATATTTGTGTCCGCAAACGCAGATAGGAGCGCGCATGTTGTCTGTGTTTATGCGTCCCAAGCTTGCCCAGAATGACTTGCCGAACAAATAGGCATAGCCTATTCCCGCTGCAAAGTTGATCTCTGAGAACATTGGAATAAAGAATAAGATCGACTATAGAGGTATACGAGTAGAATACTAGAGGAATAAATGCATTTAGAACATTCATTTAGATCCAGAGTAGAGAATTGTAGCCTATTATGTAGGCTACTTTTCATGCACCACAGCACTGATCATGTTTAGAAAGTGATTAGGTGTTTTATTGAGGCATGTCTAGCAGGGTAACTGCGGGGATAGACCTGATTCTGACCTGAGCCGCTTCAGGGAGAGAGCAGGCTCAAGTCAGGCCTTCTGTTTCTGGAAATAGACTGCTCCTTTAACCTGCATTATCACAGAGCAACCCTTCTGTTTCTGGAAATAGACTGCTCCTTTAACCTGCATTATCACAGAACAAGCCTTCTGTAGACCAGCCTGTGACGGCAGGCTGGCAATGTTCCCTTTCTTCCTCTTCACACTGACTAACTTTCAGCAGAGTGGGCTGTGTGTGTGTGTGTGTGTGTGTGTGTGTGTGTGTGTGTGTGTGTGTGTGTGTGTGTGTGTGTGTGTGTGTGTGTGTGTGTTACCTGTCATTAATCTTGATGTTTTGGTCGGTCTGTGGGTCGTACATGAACCTCATCAGCTGCAGGTGAAGGATGGGAGGGAAGGTGAGGAACTTCACCCCCTTCTCCGCTTCCTGGAGGACATGCACACTAGTGAGAACACTTCCTGGAGGACACGCACACTAGTGAGAACACTTCCTGGAGGACACGCACACTAGTGAGAACACTTCCTGGAGGACACGCACACTAGTGAGAACACTTCCTGGAGGACACGCACACTAGTGACAACACTTCCTGGAGGACACGCACACTAGTGAGAACACTTCCTGGAGGACACGCACACTAGTGAGAACACTTCCTGGAGGACACGCACACTAGTGAGAACACTTCCTGGAGGACACGCACACTAGTGAGAACACTTCCTGGAGGACATGCACACTAGTGAGAACACTTCCTGGAGGACACGCACACTAGTGAGAACACTTCCTGGAGGACACGCACACTAGTGAGAACACTTCCTGGAGGACACGCACACTAGTGAGAACACTTCCTGGAGGACACGCACACTAGTGACAACACTTCCTGGAGGACACGCACACTAGTGAGAACACTTCCTGGAGGACACGCACACTAGTGAGAACACTTCCTGGAGGACACGCACACTAGTGAGAACACTTCCTGGAGGACACGCACACTAGTAAGAACACTTCCTGGAGGACATGCACACTAGTGAGAACACTTCCTGGGGTTAAATAAAGAAAAATCGGGAATCTGGAACATCTTTCCAACATAGATAATTGGATGCATGGAGTATTTTGTCAAGTGACTGACGTTCGCGCATTCTCAGTCTAATATCAACCCCATCATACCAGCTCAGTGGCCTTGTGGTTTGAGTGTCCGCCCTGAGACTGGGAGGTTGCGAGTTCGATCCCCGGCCGAGTCATACCAAAGACTATAGAAATGGGACCCATTGCCTCCCTGCTTGGCACTCAGCATCAAAGGGTTGGAATTGGGGGGTTAGATCACCAAATGATTCCCGAGCGCGGCGCTGCTGCCGCTCACCGCTCCCCCAGGGGATGGGTCAAATGCGGAGAACAAATTTCGCACTGGGACCAGCAGGTATGTGCTTCATTAGAAGATGACACACAGATGTGTACTTGTACTCTATGTGTGAGGCTATGCTGCTGAAATACAACTTTACAATAGACGTACAATGTTAATGTATATTAAATGCAGGGCTGCACAATTATGGTCTAAATGATGATCATAGAAAATGAAAGAGAACGCGCTCCGCTGCTGACTTTGTAGCAGGTTATATAAACTGGCTGCTGGATCCCCAAAAACAAAGTCTAATTGAAATAAGGAAAAAGGACAGCATTTATTGCCCCACACACAATGAGCCAAAGACCTTCTTCAGCGTGTAACGGCAATTACATGCAGGTGTTAAACAGGTGCCTCTAATTCTGGGTCTCTCTACCGGCACAATCAGGTTAGACCAGCAGAGGGAGTCAGCAAAGACAATGCAGGTACATTATAACTGAAACAACAAAATTCATAGAAAACAAACAAAAGACCTCTCCTCATTAAGCCCCTTGGGGATGACGGTATCAAGGGAGTGGATCCAGTAGGTCTCCCTTTGAAGGAGGAGGATCTTGTCTCTATTAGGGCCCTTTCACACCTAAAAGTCCGGGAACAAGGTCCGAACCAAACTCGTGTTGTTGTTACACTGTATACATTTGGTCCAGTAAGGTTCGCTTTCACACTGCAATGATCCCAGCGGACCAGCGGACTTTAACATGACAGACCTACGTCCTGTCGTCATCGCCTGCGTGGGCTGCGTCTCCACTGATTGGCTTGTGGATGAGCGTGCGTCTGACGTCAGCGTCCCGGGACTGCTCCAAGGAATTTGCTCCTTGCTTACACCAGGTTTACACACCACAATGAATGAACAGATCCACTTGGTTGTCATTATAATAGCTATGGCATTGCTACCAGCAACACCAACTTCACTCGCAATACTCGAGATTAGTTTGTGTAGATGATTTGATAATCGCATGTCACAATGTTTGTCTACTGTGAGCCACCGTAGTGTTTACAAGCTAAGCCTATCAGCGTGCCTCTAGCCCCAGCTGGTGTCCGAGTAGTCTCGGCTCCCAGACGTTTGGTGAGCTGCGCCACCAAACGTCTGGGAATTTCACTGTCAGAAACTGTGTCTCCGAGCCCGGCGAGAACCGCCGGCAGCAGACACGCCTACATTTATTATTCGAATTTTATTTGGTAGCGGCAATGCCATTTATCATAGTCCTAACACAGAGCATGAAGCTGATATGCTCCAAACAAAATTTATAGCTGTGGTTTATTTTACATTAATTTTTCCTACGCGGAAGTGGTCCGCTTGATACTGTGAACTTGTGTGAAGTCATCAGACAGCCAGCAGGCTCTGTAACGTTAGCCTCGGGAGTCGGGGTTTATCGCTGGGGGAAAGACCTCTAGCCGCCGGGGCCGGATGAAACACGTGCTATTAACAGGTTATGTTTGTTTCTAAGTGATTAATATGTTTCTCCGCAAATGCGACGATGTTTTGCGAGACACCGGTTCTGCATGAGAACTGCCCCCAGAAAGCAGGCCCGCCCACAGCACTCATGATTGGTTCTCCGATGCAAGGCTTCCAACAGCGCCATCTAACGTTATGCAAAGATTTAAATAGTAATATTCTCAGTCTTACAGTAGTGAAACGGATTAAGACTGAGGGCTGAGTCTAGTGTCCGAGTACCGGTAGCGTATAGCCAGTTCATGATTACATGCCAATGTATCTGGTCGGCAACTCGCGTTATTAAAACTAGCAATCTGTTCACAAGTGTGTGATCCTTGACTCACACACCACACGTGAAAGCGAGCCTTTCTGGCAACGTGACGAGTCAGCTGTAGCTTCCTGTAATTGGTCCGATAGTGCGAACCTTCCAATAAAATGCTTTCACACTGCACAGGAAGCGAACCTTGGTCCAGCTTGGTCCAGACCGAGACCACCTCTTTTGGTCGGATCAAAGACTCTGTCTTTGGTCCGCACCATGGTCCGTGGGAGGTTTCACACCTGTCATTTTGGTTCGGATCAAACTGGAAAGTCCGAAAGTCCGGACCAAACGAGGTAGGTGTGAAAGCGCCCTTAACACATTCAGTGCCAGCGACGCCATATGGCGTCATTAGAAATTTACCGTACAGTGCCAGCGACGCCAAATGGCGTCATAACTCGATTTTTTTTTTTTGACGGGGGGGTGTCGATCTATGCCTCTTACATCGCCTCTTACAATATTCAGAGGTATTGAATGTGTCTAACCTATTTTACAGAACCCTTAGGTGGCGACAGCGCTCTCCAGATGAGAGAACGTGGAGTGGTGGGCACGCAGAGCCAAGTACACAACACAGACCCAGACAGCAGGACAGGGTTGGCAAACGCAAGCCAGAATATCCGATGCCCACCAGCAGCAAAAGATCAGCAAGAAGCTGCAACCAGCAGCGCATGCAGGCGCCAGCGCTGCTGGTTTCAGCTAAAAATATTATTCTTCCAAACAAAATTCCCTTGCCTTCACTGTTTTATTGAAGGAAATTATTTTTGAGGTGTGACTACATCAGAAAATTAGCTTCAGAGTCAGTGATGTGCTTGAAATGTTTAATTTCACAAAAGGCTCATTATCTCAGCTCGTAGAAAAAAAGCTCTGTTTTTCGTTCGATCAAGCTATCTTCTCCGGCTCATAACTAAAGAACGGAAAATGGGATCAATAAACTTTTTTTTGCAGGTGATAGAAGAGAGTCTCATCGTTATTTGTGCGTGTTCAGTGTTTACATAGTAATTATTAAAGAAATTATATGACTGTTTTAAAATGCATTGCGGCCTATGTGGCACAGCAAGCAACCTTTTGCCCAAGGGCCGTGGCACTGAAAGTGTTAAGAGACTCTAATAGACAGGGGTCAGGGGTCTGCAATCGATATGAGACAATATATTATGCTCATTTAACACCATCAGCACAATAGCTACAAAATATAATAGGGCCTTCATTTCCCCTAAATTGATTCATCAACTTTTAATACTTTTCAAGACCCCACAGATACCCTGTGATTGTGGGAAGCTAAAATCTTGATCACGATTAATATTCGATTAATTGTACAGCCCTAATTAAATGTGCATTGAAAGTTGGTTTCAGGTGGCCAGGAACGGGGGTGGAGTCTTTATTCATTGACACGCCAAATAAGATATTGTAAAATCACAAAATCTATGACTTTAAAAACCTTTTTCCAGTCCAGTCACTGTGACGCCTCACCTGAAGGCCGTGCTCGCCTGCGTCGTACTTGTTGTCTCCGTCCAGCTGTTCTGTAGCGACGTAGTCTTTGAAAGACTCGAAGACTGGAGGTAAACAGAGAGACAAAGTGTTTAGTGTTTGAAAGACTCGAAGACTGGAGGTAAACGGAGAGACAAGGTGTTTAGTGTTTGAAAGACTCGAAGACTGGAGGTAAACGGAGAGACAAGGTGTTTAGTGTTTGAAAGACTCGAAGACTGGAGGTAAACGGAGAGACAAGATGTTTAGTCTTTGAAAGACTCGAAGACTGGAGGTAAACAGAGAGACAAGATGTTTAGTGTTTGAAAGACTCGAAGACTGGAGGTAAACAGAGAGACAAGATGTTTAGTGTTTGAAAGACTCGAAGACTGGAGGTAAACAGAGAGACAAGGTGTTTAGTGTTTGAAAGACTCGAAGACTGGAGGTAAACAGAGAGACAAGATGTTTAGTGTTTGAAAGACTCGAAGACTGGAGGTAAACAGAGAGACAAGGTGTTTAGTGTTTGAAAGACTTGAAGACTGGAGGTAAACAGAGAGACAAGATGTTTAGTGTTTGAAAGACTTGAAGACTGGAGGTAAACAGAGACAAGGTGTTTAGTGTTTGAAAGACTCGAAGACTGGAGGTAAACAGAGAGACAAGGTGTTTAGTGTTTGAAAGACTGGAGGTAAACAGAGAGACAAAGTGTTTAGTGTTTGAAAGACTGGAGGTAAACAGAGAGACAAAGTGTTTAGTGTTTGAAAGACTCTAAGACTGGAGGTAAACAGAGAGACAAAGTGTTTAGTGTTTGAAAGACTGGAGGTAAACAGAGAGACAAAGTGTTTAGTGTTTGAAAGACTCGAAGACTGGAGGTAAACAGAGAGACAAAGTGTTTAGTGTTTGAAAGACTGGAGGTAAACAGAGAGACAAAGTGTTTAGTGTTTGAAAGACTCGAAGACTGGAGGTAAACAGAGAGACAAGGTGTTTAGTGTTTGAAAGACTCGAAGACTGGAGGTAAACAGAGAGACAAGGTGTTTAGTGTTTGAAAGACTGGAGGTAAACAGAGAGACAAGGTGTTTAGTGTTTGAAAGACTCGAAGACTGGAGGTAAACAGAGAGACAAGGTGTTTAGTGTTTGAAAGACTCGAAGACTGGAGGTAAACAGAGAGACAAGGTGTTTAGTGTTTGAAAGACTGGAGGTAAACAGAGAGACAAAGTGTTTAGTGTTTGAAAGACTGGAGGTAAACAGAGAGACAAGGTGTTTCGTCATCTATTATTTACACAATTTCTCACATATATGCAGTGCTGTGATAAAGGAAAAGAGGACATTAAGCAATAAAACAATATGTACCTCCAATTGGCAAGAAAAGTAGTATTGTGCCATTCGCTTTAGAAGGTTAATGATGTGCTTATATTATTTTCAAAGGACTGATGGGCAAAAACTAAAAATATCAGCAGGAACAAAGTCAAAAATTGCCCATGTAGAAATCGACTTATTACATTTGACCATTAATTATAGGAATCCAGAGCTCCGTTACGTGACTGAAGTCAAGTGGTTGTGTTCGGTGTTGCCACTCACTATTCTTCTTTCCTTTAATGCTGAGCTGGATGTCATAGTAGTCTTCTATCCGCTCCGACCGGTAGTCCACATGCTTGCACTGGATATACGACTGCAGATGGAGAACACACACACACACACAGAGTCAGGCTACCTGATTTCATCGCTGCGTCAAACAATATTTTTAAAAGGGTCAATCCTTAATTCGGGCTCCTTCTATTCTTAAACTGACCTTCTAAGACGCATGCTGTGCTAATCTTATACGCGCTAGACTGCTTCGTCACTGGGTCAACGACATTTGCGGAAGAATTTACATGCTGCATGCAGCATAAACATCAAACACAACATAAACATCAAACACAACATGAAAATCAAACACAACATAAAATCAAACAACATAAAATCAAACGCAACATAAACATCAAACACAACATAAACATCAAACACAACATGAAAATCAAACGCAACATAAAATCAAACAACATAAAATCAAACACAACATAAACATCAAACACAACATGAAAATCAAACACAACATAAAATCAAACACAACATAAACATCAAACACAACAGAAACATCAAACACAACAGAAACATCAAACACAACAGAAACATCAAACACAACAGAAACATCAAACACAACATAAACATCAAACACAACATAAACATCAAACAGAACAGAAACATCAAACACAACATAAACATTAAACATCAAACACAACATAAACATCAAACACAACATAAACATCAAACAGAACAGAAACATCAAACACAACAGAAACATCAAACACAACATAAACATTAAACATCAAACACAACATAAACATCAAACACAACAGAAACATCAAACACAACAGAAACATCAAACAGAACAGAAACATCAAACACAACATAAACATCAAACAGAACAGAAACATCAAACACAACAGAAACATCAAACACAACATAAACATTAAACATCAAACACAACATAAACATCAAACACAACATAAACATCAAACACAACATAAACATCAAACACAACATAAACATCAAACAGAACAGAAACATCAAACACAACATAAACATCAAACACAACATAAACATCAAACACAACATAAACATTAAACATCAAACACAACATAAACATCAAACACAACATAAACATCAAACACAACATAAACATTAAACATCAAACACAACATAAACATCAAACACAACATAAACATCAAACACAACATAAACATCAAACAGAACAGAAACATCAAACACAACAGAAACATCAAACACAACATAAACATTAAACATCAAACACAACATAAACATCAAACACAACATAAACATCAAACACAACATAAACATCAAACACAACATAAACATCAAACAGAACAGAAACATCAAACACAACAGAAACATCAAACACAACATAAACATCAAACACAACATAAACATCAAACAGAACAGAAACATCAAACACAACATAAACATTAAACATCAAACACAACATAAACATCAAACACAACATAAACATCAAACAGAACAGAAACATCAAACACAACAGAAACATCAAACACAACATAAACATTAAACATCAAACACAACATAAACATCAAACACAACAGAAACATCAAACACAACATAAACATCCAACACAACATAAACATCCAACACAACATAAACATCAAACACAACAGAAACATCAAACACAACATAAACATCAAACACAACATAAACATCAAACATCAAACACAACATAAACATCCAACACAACATAAACATCAAACACAACATAAACATCAAACACAACATAAACATCAAACACAACATAAACATCAAACACAACATAAACATCAAACACAACATAAACATCAAACACAACATAAACATCCAACACAACATAAACAAACACAACATAAACATCAAACACAACATAAACATCAAACACAACATAAACATCCAACACAACATAAACATCAAACACAACATAAACATCAAACACAACATAAACATCAAACAGAACAGAAACATCAAACACAACATAAACATTAAACATCAAACACAACATAAACATCAAACACAACATAAACATCAAACAGAACAGAAACATCAAACACAACAGAAACATCAAACACAACATAAACATTAAACATCAAACACAACATAAACATCAAACACAACAGAAACATCAAACACAACATAAACATCCAACACAACAGAAACATCAAACACAACATAAACATCAAACACAACAGAAACATCAAACACAACATAAACATCAAACACAACATAAACATTAAACATCAAACACAACATAAACATCAAACACAACAGAAACATCAAACACAACATAAACATCAAACACAACATAAACATCAAACACAACATAAACATTAAACATCAAACACAACATAAACATCCAACACAACAGAAACATCAAACACAACATAAACATCAAACACAACATAAACATCAAACACAACATAAACATTAAACATCAAACACAACATAAACATCCAACACAACAGAAACATCAAACACAACATAAACATCAAACACAACAGAAACATCAAACACAACATAAACATCAAACACAACATAAACATTAAACATCAAACACAACATAAACATCAAACACAACAGAAACATCAAACACAACATAAACATCAAACACAACATAAACATCAAACACAACATAAACATTAAACATCAAACACAACAGAAACATCAAACACAACATAAACATCCAACACAACAGAAACATCAAACACAACATAAACATCAAACACAACATAAACAAACACAACATAAACATCAAACACAACATAAACAAACACAACAGAAACATCAAACACAACATAAACAAACACAACAGAAACATCAAACACAACATAAACAAACACAACAGAAACATCAAACACAACAGAAACATCAAACACAACATAAACATCAAACACAACATAAACAAACACAACATAAACATCAAACACAACATAAACATCAAACACAACATAAACATCAAACACAACATAAACATCAAACACAACATAAACAAACACAACAGAAACATCAAACACAACATAAACATCAAACACAACAGAAACATCAAACACAACATAAACATCAAACACAACATAATCAAACACAACATAAACATCAAACACAACATAAACATCAAACACAACATAAACAAACACAACATAAACATCAAACACAACAGAAACATCAAACACAACAGAAACATCAAACACAACATAAACATCAAACACAACATAAACATCAAACACAACATAAACATCAAACACAACATAAACATCAAACACAACAGAAACATCAAACACAACATAAACAAACACAACAGAAACATCAAACACAACAGAAACAAACACAACAGAAACATCAAACACAACATAAACATCAAACACAACATAAACATCAAACACAACATAAACAAACACAACATAAACATCAAACACAACATAAACATCAAACACAACATAAACATCAAACACAACATAAACATCAAACACAACATAAACAAACACAACAGAAACATCAAACACAACATAAACATCAAACACAACAGAAACATCAAACACAACATAAACATCAAACACAACATAATCAAACACAACATAAACATCAAACACAACATAAACATCAAACACAACATAAACAAACACAACATAAACATCAAACACAACAGAAACATCAAACACAACAGAAACATCAAACACAACATAAACATCAAACACAACATAAACATCAAACACAACAGAAACATCAAACACAACATAAACATCAAACACAACATAAACATCAAACACAACAGAAACATCAAACACAACATAAACATCAAACACAACATAAACATCAAACACAACATAAACATCAAACACAACATAAACATCAAACACAACATAAACATCAAACACAACATAATCAAACACAACATAAACATCAAACGCAACATAAACATCAAACACAACATAAACATAAAACACAACATAGAGAGAGCGAGCGTACATACCACCATCTTTCCTCTGAAGAGCTTGGGTATGGTTCCCTCCACACAAGTGCCTTTCATTTTGTTCTCCACATTGTCCAGCAGCTGGAGCACACACAGAATGTGAATTATTCACACACACACATATACACATCAGGGAAGCCTGATGATATCGGCACGTCATCGGTATCGTTTGATACAGGCTTTAAAATTACATATCGGCCCGAAACAAACATTTCTGCCGACATGACAAAGCCGATAAAATGATGCTTAAAAGACGCTAACCCTACCCCAGGGAGAGCATCATCCAAGCCTGTTGTAGGATGAATCTTACAAACATGGCATGTTTTGCATAACCTAAGTTGAGGTAGTTTTCTTTTGGCCCAGTGAATGTTTACATTTTGAAAAGCACTGTATTCATGTCTGCATCTGCCAGTGGGCCATCATGATAAGAGTATAGGTATAATAATGTGTTAATTCATCTGTCAGTGGGCCATCATGATAAGAGCAGGCATAATAATGTGTTAATTCATCTGCCAGTGTGCCATCATGATAAGAGCAGACATAATAATGTGTTAATTCATCTGTCAGTGGGCCATCATAATAAGCAGACATAATAATGTGTTAATTCATCTGTCAGTGGGCCATCATGATAAGAGCAGACATAATAATGTGTTAATTCATCTGTCAGTGGGCCATCATGATAAGAGTATAGGCATAATAATGTGTTAATTCATCTGCCAGTGGGCCATCATGATAAGAGCATAGACATAATAATGTGTTAATTCATCTGTCAGTGGGCCATCATGATAAGAGTATAGACATAATAATGTGTTAATTCATCTGTCAGTGGGCCATCATGATAAGAGTATAGACATAATAATGTGTTAATTCATCTGTCAGTGTGCCATCATGATAAGAGTATAGACATAATAATGTGTTAATTCATCTGTCAGTGTGCCATCATGATAAGAGTATAGACATAATAATGTGTTAATTCATCTGTCAGTGGGCCATCATGATAAGAGCAGACATAATAATGTGTTAATTCATCTGTCAGTGGGCCATCATGATAAGAGCAGACATAATAATGTGTTAATTCATCTGTCAGTGGGCCATCATGATAAGAGTATAGACATAATAATGTGTTAATTCATCTGTCAGTGGGCCATCATGATAAGAGTATAGGTATAATAATGTGTTAATTCATCGGTCAGTGGGCCATCATGATAAGAGTATAGGCATAATAATGTGTTAATTCATCTGTCAGTGGGCCATCATGATAAGAGTATAGGTATAATAATGTGTTAATTCATCTGTCAGTGGGCCATCATGATAAGAGTATAGACATAATAATGTGTTAATTCATCTGTCAGTGGGCCATCATGATAAGAGTATAGGCATAATAATGTGTCAATTCATCTGTCAGTGGGCCATCATGATAAGAGTATAGACATAATAATGTGTTAATTCATCTGTCAGTGGGCCATCATGATAAGAGTATAGGTATAATAATGTGTTAATTCATCTGTCAGTGGGCCATCATGATAAGAGTATAGACATAATAATGTGTTAATTCATCTGTCAGTGGGCCATCATGATAAGAGTATAGACATAATAATGTGTTAATTCATCTGTCAGTGGGCCATCATGATAAGAGTATAGACATAATAATGTGTTAATTCATCTGTCAGTGGGCCATCATGATAAGAGTATAGGCATAATAATGTGTTAATTCATCTGTCAGTGGGCCATCATGATAAGAGTATAGACATAATAATGTGTTAATTCATCTGTCAGTGGGCCATCATGATAAGAGCATAGGCATAATAATGTGTTAATTCATCTGTCAGTGGGCCATCATGATAAGAGTATAGACATAATAATGTGTTAATTCATCTGTCAGTAGGCCATCATGATAAGAGTATAGGGATAATAATGTGTTAATTCATCTGTCAGTGGGCCATCATGATAAGAGCATAGGCATAATAATGTGTTACAGGATCCATAAAGATATTACAACACTGTTACAGGAGACTTGATGGTCTCTGTGTGGGGGGGGTGCGCATATATCTGTATCGGCAATCGGCAAAATAATCCAATATGGTGCATCGCTGTGTGTCACACACATGCTTTAAGACGGTATGATGTGAGAACTCACCACTCTGCACAGCTCCTGTACATCATGTTGCATGAAACTGTCTAGTGTCTCCCACCTGCACACAGGGAAAGATGGATATATTAACCCATACATACACAACCCATACCTAGTGTCTGTGGGATAATGTCCAGTAAAAGTCCGTTAAAGTGTACTACGGTACTGCACTGTTAAAGGGAAAGAAAGCTTTCATTTCATCTGTCCTGTGATCAAGTAATACTAGCACTGTGCACAATCGCAATCAAATCAAATCAAACTGCATGAGATGTTGCAAGTATCTCTAACTCTCCCCGACAATCAATGTTTTGAACATTAATGTCTTCAGTGATGCCAAAAACCAAGTATACAGAAAATGCTGCATCCTTGTATCTATCTATATCCACATTATTTTTGAATGCCCCACTGTAAAAAAGAATCGTGGGTACAAGGTCCGGTTTAACGTGACTCATTGCTGCCGCTTGCCATTTCCTTTGTTATACTCTGGCTGCAGACGCGAATTATAAACCGGAAGCTGGAGTCCGTTATAAAAGTTATAAGTATAGTCACGTTATAAACAACTAGCTGGAGGTCCGTATGGAAACTCGAAATGTGTGTTACTCGAAATGGTTAAAAGTTCAATCAATTTGGTGGCGTTTTACTGCCATGTAACATAGCTAGCTAGCGGCTAACATTAGCCACAGTTAGTAGCCGACTACCCACAATGCATTACGTTATCCCAGCACCCGAACGACACGGCTGTAGAGCAGAATGGCTCTGCTGTAAAAGGGTAAAATCCTCATAGACGTTTTTTTTTGTCGGGGGCTGGGGGGTTATCTAAATTGGTTACACCGGAAATAGAACCCATAGTTAACGTAAGGCAAAATGGCCGCCAAAAATAAGGTGGATATGAAATCTTGTCACAATTGCACCATTGAGCCAAGAAACAAAAAATTATTGTTTTGTCGACAGTGTGCAGCGCTAGTTTTTGCTCAGAGTCTAACCGCCCTCCATCTGACAGACGGCGGACAAATGACAGGTGGGCTGTCAAGAAAGAAGTCAGAAGGCGTGTGCCTTACCCGAAGGACTTGGTGAGTTTCTTGGTGCCGACGGGCTTATCGCTGTGCTGCAGCTCGTAGAAGACCCTCTGCAGTGCCAGGGGGACGCTCTTGGACGAGTCGTCTCCCTCCGTGGGCATCATGTACACCGCCTGGGAACACGAGTGGGAGTTAGAGGATACACAGCGGAGCTCCACTAAAATGAGCTTTTGGAGGCTCATAGCTGTACACTTTAACAGACGCATCATAAGCACCCCTGGGCGCTCTGGCACTGGCTGCTCGCTGCTAGCCCTCAGCGGTCGTCGTCCAGGGGGGCGGGGCCAGCAGCGCTGCAGACATCAAGTTCAGTTGTGGACATAATATATCAAGTTTGTCGTTTCCATGGAGAAACTATTTTCTCAGCAACCGAGCAACGGATTTACCAATGGATTTCGCCATTGAAATATGGCCATTGAATCAGCGTGACTTGACGACATGCTAAGTCAACTACGGTAGTGTTTCAGTCAGTGGCGTTTTGAAAAGTCGCCGTCATGTGACTGAAAAGGTGGAAGCCACACCTACTGCAGCTGGTGATTTGTCATAGACACGACACAGGGCTCCAGAGTGCATTGTATATTTATACGCATTTTCCCACCTTAAAATCTTCCAGTGCGTATAAATATTTTCATAACACGCACTGGTGCGACCTGGAAGTTGTAGTGTCTTGTAGCGTCTTTCTCTCTCACCCTGCTCTTGTGCCAGCGTGCGACGCGGTCAATCAAGATCTCTCACATAGAAAGACAGGGGAAATACAAAAATAAAACATTTTCAATTGCTTCTGAGTGCTTTAGACTTGGGCCAAATCGTTTTACTTTGAAAATCCGACTGGAAGTCGTATCATCCTTATCGCTAGTAGCACACAGGACAGTCCGCAGCCAGCCATCCAGGTGATTACTGGTGTGCGGCCAGACTCACTCGTACCGGAATCGGAGTCACAAACAGATGGAATTAAAATGTGTCAATGTGTGAAATAATGTCACTAACCACACTAACGTGAACGTCCACAATCATGACCACCATTACATAATGTTAGGCAAACTACAGATGACTAAATAAATGGTTATCGAGTCATTCTTATCTGGTAAGACATTCATAGTGCATCATGAGAATGTTAGCCTACTTTAATTGAATTAAACTAAATTGTAATGTATCAGAGATTAATCCTTGTGTCCTTAAATGTGCTCCTAACTTTTTCAACTTAGGAGCATAATAATGTAAGGTGATAATCACATCACAGACACCCAGTTCATAAATGCTGCAATACTTCAAATGCAAAGGCTTCCATCAGTGGGCCATAGGCTCAATCCCCACTGTGTTAACTCGGTTGGTGATAGTGACTTTAACAGACATTTATTGACATGAAAATCTTTGATCGTATCATTTAATAATTTGCCAATATGTATACAAAATGACAAAGAAGGTAACGCTTAAAATGTATTTATTGCTGTGCCAAAAGGCGTGGTGAAAAATGGGGGTGCACCTAAATGATGTGCTGGTGCACCTAAATTAAAAAGTAAGGTGCACCGGTGCACCTAGTGTAAACAGTTAGTCTGGAGCCCTGCGACATGTCTACATCTATGGGGGATTTGTTAGACGTTTACAGTGGGAAGAAAATAAATCAAATCCAGATCTGCAATTGGTTGCTGCTTCATTGGAGTCACTGCTGATTTGCATCAAGTTCAGCTCAACTTCAACTCATCGCTCTGGTCGCTGGCATCGCTCCGCCGGACGGACGCCTCTCGTCGTCAGCTCCCGTTGAAAATGAATGACTGCCGGCCACTTCTGGGCCAAGTGTACAGTAACATTCTTGGATTGAAGCCACCCCATAGCCAATATTTTGTTGCAGATATTCACCGACTTTAAATTTGGCCTTTCAACAACCTAAGGCCGTATGTCCATAAAGCTTCTTTTTCTGACAGTTAAACGCTGGGGAGCGCCGATCTTAGCGCACAATATGCAAGGACGCAGTCTGACAGTAATGTTAGCTCAGTGCAGTAGCTAGCTTGATAGCTGACAGCCAACATTAGCTAACAACACACATACAGTGATTTAGCTCAAGACTCACCAGAAATATTAAGTGTCTAGCCAATCTGCTCCCACAATTGAGCCTTTCCGTCTCTGTGGTGATAGTTTCTCCATATGATTAGTTGCCAGAAAAGGAGCACCTGAGACCAGCGTCTTTCTGAAAAGTTAAAATATTTTCAGCTGGAAGCGATGGGAGCCGGCGCACAAAACCGCGGGAGCGCTGTGAAAATAGACGCTGGGCGCAGCGCACTTTCTCTAGACGTCCGTGTGCGCCCGCATACGCTCTCTCCTCATTGGAAACAACTGAAAAAAGATGCTGGAGCTGAGGAAAAGAAGCTAGATGGGCACACGGCCTAAGCCCACATTTTATTCTTTGCAGGGTGGAAAAGTCTCAGAAAAAATTTAGACTATGAGATCCTAAAAGCCTTACTAAACCCCGGGATGATAGTAGTAGTGGTAGAAGTATTCGAAGTAGTAGTAGTTCTGGGTTACTATACATTTTTCCCAGATCTTAAAGGTCCCAATTCGTGCAGCTGTAACCTCTTAAAAACGTGTGTCTCTGGTCCACAAAACATGATTCTGGATTAATCTGTCGAAAATACAGTAAGCCCGTTTGCTGTGACGGAGTTGTCCCTTCCTCATCTCGTCGCGTCCCAAGAATGGTTGGTTTTGCTAATTTATTCAGAACCAACAGCTCCCATTGGTCGCTGGGGAAGAGCCCGCCCCAGGCTCCCAGCGGCCAATCAGATTAGCGTCTGTGGACCAGCACGCTAGGTTGCGAGTTATCGTTAACTTAACGGTTACTACGCTAAAGAGGACATCTCAAAATGCCTAGACTTACCGAATGCACCTCCGCAGCTGCTGGATCACGTACAGCCGGCGTTGCTCCAGCTAGAAGTGTTAATTTTGTGGCTATAGACAAAATGGTGCAGATAGCTTGTGTGAGATACACGCGCGCAGTATGCAGAAGGAAGCTCGTGACGTCCCAATTCCCAGCCAATTCCCCTCTCGGCAAACGACGCGTTTGGGGGTGTGGCTTGGAGGAGGCTGCAGGGGGACGCTGGATAGGGACAAATCCAACTGTGGCAGTTCTGAGCGTGTGACCACTCATTACAGGGAGGGCTGACAGCAGTATATATGCATTTACAAGTAAAAACAGCTTTTGCACGGAATGGGACCTTTAATGTGTTGATTTGATGCCGTGTTCAAATATCATGGATTTCATATGTATACTCATACACACTCAACTGGCACATACGGAAAAAGGTACAAACACGTATACACAGCACACAGACACAAAAGCAAAGCATACCCGCCGTAGCTGGTTGGTGAAGAATAGTGTCTGTAGCAGGCTGTTCATGTAGCAGGTGGCTCCCTGGTTCTTTAGCCCCACATAGCCGGTGTGTTTCTTGGAGTCCCAGCTGGTTAGAGACAGGAAGGGAGGTGTAGCGTTATAATTCATACAGGAAGGGAGGGGCAGGGTTATAATTCATACGCGGCTAAATGTTGAGGAAGAATTAGATCTGGGGACCACGTTACAGAAAACGTCCTGGCTGCAAAATGCCATCTTACTCGAGAATGAGACTTGCCTGTCCCTTGATGTAGAAAAGCTAGCTGTTGAATTTACATCACAGGGACTGATGTAGAAAAGCTAGCTGTTGAATTTACATCACAGGGACTGATGTAGAAAAGCTAGCTGTTGAATTTACACCACAGGGACTGATGTAGAAAAGCTAGCTGTTGAATTCACATCACAGGGACTGATGTAGAAAAGCTAGCTCTTGAATTCACATCACAGGGACTGATGTAGAAAAGCTAGCTCTTGAATTCACATCACAGGGACTGATGTAGAAAAGCTAGCTGTTGAATTCACATCACAGGGACTGATGTAGAAAAGCTAGCTGTTGAATTCACATCACAGGGACTGATGTAGAAAAGCTAGCTGTTGAATTCACATCACAGGGACTGATGTAGAAAAGCTAGCTCTTGAATTCACATCACAGGGACTGATGTAGAAAAGCTAGCTCTTGAATTCACATCACAGGGACTGATGTAGAAAAGCTAGCTGTTGAATTCACATCACAGGGACTGATGTAGAAAATCTATCTGTTGAATTCACATCAGAGGGACTGATGTAGAAAAGCTAGCTGTTGAATTCACATCACAGGGACTGATGTAGAAAAGCTAGCTGTTGAATTTACATCACAGGGACTGATGTAGAAAAGCTAGCTCTTGAATTCACATCACAGGGACTGATGTAGAAAAGCTAGCTCTTGAATTCACATCACAGGGACTGATGTAGAAAAGCTAGCTGTTGAATTCACATCACAGGGACTGATGTAGAAAATCTAGCTGTTGAATTTACATCACAGGGACTGATGTAGAAAATCTATCTGTTGAATTTACATCACAGGGACTGATGTAGAAAAGCTAGCTGTTGAATTTACATCACAGGGACTGATGTAGAAAATCTATCTGTTGAATTTACATCACAGGGACTGATGTAGAAAAGCTAGCTGTTGAATTTACATCACAGGGACTGATGTAGAAAAGCTAGCTGTTGAATTCACATCACAGGGACTGATGTAGAAAAGCTAGCTCTTGAATTCACATCACAGGGACTGATGTAGAAAAGCTAGCTGTTGAATTTACATCACAGGGACTGATGTAGAAAAGCTAGCTGTTGAATTTACATCACAGGGACTGATGTAGAAAATCTATCTGTTGAATTTACATCACAGGGACTGATGTAGAAAAGCTAGCTGTTGAATTTACATCACAGGGACTGATGTAGAAAAGCTAGCTGTTGAATTCACATCACAGGGACTGATGTAGAAAAGCTAGCTCTTGAATTCACATCACAGGGACTGATGTAGAAAAGCTAGCTCTTGAATTTACATCACAGGGACTGATGTACTGACAGAATCTCACAGAGACGAACATCAAAAGAACTGACCTAAGTCTATAAGACTTAGATTTCTTTCTCTCTCTCAAATTCACACACTTTCAAGGATTTCAAGGACCCATGGAAACCCTGGATAGTATTGTAGAGGATAAGTGAGAGTTACAGAAAACCATAGCAGAGAGAGGGAAGACTGAGGGCTACGTACGCCACTCCATGCGGCGCGTCTGCCTGGACGTAGACTTCGAAGGAGACTTTGTCATCGTCGATGAAGCCTCTCTCTGGATCGGTCACATCCTGAAACGCAACAGAGCCGAGACAGTCGACATTACACCAAAGTTTGTCGGCTACATGTGAAGTTTATACATCAAGAGCAGAGGCCGCAAGAATGGGTAGAGGAGACATATTATATTCATATTCTGAGTAGGGGTGTGCAATAAATCCATATTAATATAGATCATGATCAAATATGCCTCGATAATCGTGATACATATATCCCAGACACAGTCATGGATATCAGCCGATTAATCGGCTTTGTTTTTCCCGTGGCCTTTATAGTGTTGTTAACGCATCAACTGACTAATATTGTAATAGTTATCGTATCGACTGATAGGAAAAAGTATATTGCGATATAGATTTTAGCCATATTGTCCATCCCTAATTCTGATTGGACCGAGCACTCAAAGACACATAAAATCCTTGATTGCATCTGCCAGCCACTACTACAGGCAGTCAATCTTTCTTTGAAGGTTCTTTCCCCATTAGAATTAATGAATGAAAGAATAAATAAATATCAATTTGGACAGTAAAGTAGAGAAATAGGTAGGTGGGCAAAGAAACAAAGCTTCCCAAACTGTCTCCTTGTGGCAAACAACCATCACCCAGTTCCTTTCTAACTGATCCATCCCTCCCCCGCCCTGCCTGGTGCATCTGCCTCGGTACTCACGCTCCAGGACATGAAGTTGGAGAAGCCCCAGTCGTTCTCCTTGTGGAAGAAGAGGTGACTGATCCTGCGGCTGAAGGACTTCTCGTCGTCTTTGTAGTTGATGATCTTCAGCATGGCCTGGGCGTGGCAGGACCATGACCTGAAACACAGGGGCGGCGGCTAACTGTCAGTGTGCGTCTCCTGGACAGTATCAACAAACCCAAAATGCTGCCTCATGCACGTATCTGTGCTTGTAAGTATGCTTTGTGTGTGGGTTACACATGTCTGCACATGTGCATGTTGTATCCAACTAAGTTAAAGTCGAGCTGAACCGAAAAATGACTTTACTTTTCTTTTAGTTCAAATACCTGGGTATGCAGTGCACCTATTTAATAATGTATGCAAACAAATCACAACAATCTAATTTCTTTAGTTTTTCACACTTTTTCACATGAAAAGTTCATTTTTCAAGATTTCATTGATAACAGTAATGTACAGTTTGCTGACGTCACCTAGTACTATCAAATTTCAACCCCATATCAACCAATCATATCACGACATGCAGCTGTCAATCAAATCTTCATTTCAGGATAATTTTCTCTTCCAAATGAAGTAGAAAATGGCACCTAGTGCCTGTCATCTGGCAGAATTCCTATGCCATAAACTAACTACTAACTTGGCCAATTGTTAGAAACATGAACAAAAAACAAATACTATAATCTCTAAGAATGCAAAGAAATGTAACTGGCTCGTTAAAATGCGCATTCCAGGAATATTATTTACATTTATAACGATAATGGTGCGCGCCTCCAAGCCTGACAGCCTCCCTGGCTGTCAGGGGTCGTCTCTCAGAGATTCCAGGCGGGCAGGCAGCACCTATGCATCGGATTGTCCGCTCGCTCCGCACAAAGCCGGTGGCTGCCTGGTGCTCCGCGGATCCCACTCGCGTAGCACGACAACACGCTGAATCCCACCCGGATTTGGGGGTGGAACACGCCAGGATTGGCCAATGCCAAAGCCAGTCCTCAGAATTGTCAAATCAAATCATCGACACGTATATGGTCCACCTCTCAATTTGTTTTCAGTCTGAAATGGACTCAGATGCACGTGACGAACAGGTTCACCTCGACTTTAACACAGTAACTGATTCTATAGATAAAATGGCATCGAAAAGGGGTATGGCGACATTTCTATGAGAAATGTATATTCATTATTTTTGCCCAATAAAACAACTCTTGAGCAGGTGCTTTTTCTTTAAGTTCACCAGACCTTAGAAATTAAGCCAAAAATGTACGTTAATTTCGGACACTTAGTGAAAGTAAGATGGGGGTGGCAGTAGCTCAGGAGGTACAGCTGTCGTCTCGGAATCAGAAGGTTCCTGGTTCGAGGCTCACTCCTCCGGGCTGCGTGTTCTTGAACAAGACACTGAAAAGTCAAGTGCGCGAGACAAGCTTGTTGGTGCCTTGCCTGTCTTAATGCTGCCATTAAGGCATGAATCTAATGTGGAAAACATGCCACAACGTATGCGCGAGGTCGGCGGCACGGCTGGTGAGCCTGCCAGTGGAGCTGGTGTGCAGCTCCCGAAAAAATGTGTCTTGACGCAGCTGACAGCACAAGTATTATTATTATTATAAAAAAAAAAAATCCTTTATTTAACCAGGAAATTCAAATTGAGATTAAAAATCTCTTTTTCAAGAGAGACCTGGCCAATATAATGTCAATGTGAGCTAACAGGAGAGAGTGAAAGCTATGACCAAGTATATGCACTACATTCTCTCCTTGGGCGAACTTCTAGTCATTGATTGATTGATGATTTCTTTTTATTTGTGTCATGTATCCTACGGTGCCCAGCCGACATGGGCTTACAAGACACAAAATACACAATACAACATAAACCAGCCTACAGTGGTACATTACAATTGTCACATTGAATTCCTAAGTGAAATAACATGATTTGCTCATTTTGCTGGGGACTCCCCTGCGACACCCTCGTCAAGCTGACGTCCGAGTATATAGGTCTAGCTGCCGTTGGCAACGCTCCAAGTCGAGACTGATGTTGAAGCATCATGTTTGCAGTATGGGTGTATCCGAATATTCGGATATTTGTTTGTTGGGTAGGTATTCGGTTTCCAAATTTGGTATGCGGATATTCTAAAAAAAACACAAAAAGCGGCTACCCACTAGGATTAAATGCAGACTCAGGGGACAAATTTCATATATGCGAGTACTGAGAAATAAAAACTAGAACGACCGCCCCACGGATATAAGCCTCCGCCAACAAGTGAGCAGTCCATGTCTGTCCAGACTTTGACGTTTGAGCCAAATGTGAAGAAATTCCATGAAGGCGTTACTGAGATATGACGTTACCGAGCTTGAAAATGGTGCTCGTGAGGTCACAGTAACCTTGAACTTTGACCACCAAAATCGAATCAGTTCATTCTTGAGTCCAGGTGGACGTTTGAGGCAAATTCGAAGAAATTCCATCGAGGCGTTCCTGAGATATGGCATTAACGAGCTTGAAAAGGGCATTCGTGAGGTCACAGTGACCTTAACCTTTGTCCACCAAAATCTAATCGGTTCATCCTTGAGTCCAAGTCGGCGTTTGGGGCAAATTGGAAGAAATTCCGTCAAGGTGTTCCTGAGATATTGCGCTAAAGAGCTTGGAGATGGGGTTCGTGAGGTCACAGTGACCTTGAACTTTGACCTTTAACCACCAAAATCGAATCAGTTCGTCCTTGAGTCCAAGTGGAAGTTTAAGGGAAATTCGAAGAAATTCCATGAAGGCGTTCCTGAGATATCGCGTTACGAGCTTGAAAATGGCATTTGAGAGGTCACAGTGACCTTGACCTTTGATCACCAAAATCTAATCAGTTCATCATTGCGTCCAAGTTGACGTTTGAGGCAAATTTGATGACATTCCGTCAAGGCGTTCCTCAGATATCACGTTAACAAACATTGTACGGACGTACAACCCGAATCCATAAAAATAATATAAATTAAATATACAACTAATTTTTCCGCTAGCCCATTCTTAAACTAGAACGACCGCAACGCGGACTTATGCCTCCGCCATTAGTTCATTCTTGAGTCCAAGTGGATGTTGGAGCCAAATAGGAAGAAATTGCATCAAGGCGTTTCTGTGCAGAATTGGATATTTGAGCCAAATGTGAAGAAATTTAGTCAATGTGTTACTGAGATATGGCGTTACCGAGCTTGAAAATGGCATTTGTTAGGTCACTGTGACCTTGACCTTTGACCTTTGATAACCAAAATGGAATCAGTTCATCCTTGAGCCTAAGTGAATGTTTAAGGCGAATCTGATGAAATTCCGTCCAGGCATTCCTCAGATATCGCGTTAACAAGCTTGAAAATGGCGTTCGAGAGGTCACAGTGACCTTGACCTTTGACCTTTGCCCACCAAAATCTAATCAGATCATCCTTGAGCCTAAGTGAATGTTTAAGGCGAATCTGATGAAATTCCATCCAGGCGTTCCTCAGATATCGCGTTAACAAGCTTGAAAGTGGCGTTCGAGAGGTCACAGTGACCTTGACCTTTGACCTTTGACCACCAAAATCAAATCAGATCATCCTTGAGCCTAAGTGAATGTTTAAGGCGAATCTGATGAAATTCCGTCCAGGCGTTCCTCAGATATGGCGTTAACAAGCTTGAAAATGGCGTTCGAGAGGTCACAGTACCTTGACCTTTGACCTTTGACCACCAAAATCTAATCAGATCATCCTTGAGCCTAAGTGAATGTTTAAGGCGAATCTGATGAAATTCCGTCCAGGCGTTCCTCAGATATCGCGTTAACAAGCTTGAAAATGGCGTTCGAGAGGTCACAGTGACCTTGACCTTTGACTTTTGACCACCAAAATCTAATCAGATCATCCTTGAGCCTAAGTGAATGTTTAAGGCGAATCTGATGAAATTCCGTCCAGGCGTTCCTCAGATATCGCGTTAACAAGCTTGAAAATGGCGTTCGAGAGGTCACAGTGACCTTGACCTTTGACCACCAAAATCTAATCAGATCATCCTTGAGCCTAAGTGAATGTTTAAGGCGAATCTGATGAAATTCCGTCCAGGCGTTCCTCAGATATCGCGTTAACAAGCTTGAAAATGGCGTTCGAGAGGTCATAGTGACCTTGACCTTTGACCACCAAAATCTAATCAGATCATCCTTGAGCCTAAGTGAATGTTTAAGGCGAATCTGATGAAATTCCGTCAAGGCGTTCCTCAGATATGGCGTTAACAAACATCCGTACGGACGGATGGCCGTACGTACAACCCGGATCCATAATGCCTTCGGCCTGGCTTCGCCGGCGGAGGCATAAAAAAGCCTATACAGTCTTCAATTTATTTGTTAGAGATATTTCTTTATTATTCATTCAACGTTAGTTTTTCTGTCTGACTTGTGGTGTGTTCTCTGTCTCAACAATGACCTGAGGCGTAATTGTCTCGGATCCGAACTCTGATCCTATTATTATGAGAGAGAAAAAGACAAATTAACACAAGGCGTTTTAACTTGTGACACTTTTATTAAGCCTAAGATTTAAGTTGTAACTTATGCCTACGTTGGAACTATTTCACTTAGTGCAACTGTCATTCTTTTAGGAGTGCGTAAACTTGGACTTAGTGAGACTTTACGCTCAAACTAGGTTAAGTTTGAACTTACGCAAAGCTGGTACAACTGACTGCAATAGTTCAGTCACACTTTCAAATGTTACATTCTGTGTATCAGTAGTTCAGTCAAGGGTCTACACAAGTATTCAGCACCTCTTTCACTAGGCATAATAGTCATAATTCCTTAATATTAATGCACCAAAAAATAAAGATTGTTCAAATCTCGAATCTTTTGAGGATGAATCTCAAGTCACTGTGTGTGCGACTTAAGTGCGACTCAAGTCCAAGTCGCAGGTCCCCATCTCTGCCATGCGCTGCATCAGAGGTGCAATGAACAACAGCCATCAGATGCAAACACGCTTTCGGCGCTCGGACAGAATGACACCCGCATTGTCTTTCTCGTCAATCTGCACTGACGTGAAACAGCTGAACACCTACGTGGAATCGGACTCTGCGTTGCACTGCAGGAAGAAGCCCACGCTCTTCTGGTGCGGCCGGTCGGGATAGAAGCGCGGCATCACCATGATCTTCCACGGGAGGTTCCTCACGAAGCAGGACGGGCTGAGCACCGACTCACTAAGACGGCTGAAACGCTCCACCACGAAGCGGAAGGTCGCCTCCGACCGCCAACTGGTGTCTGCCGGGGAGGAGAGAGAGAGGGGGGAGGAGAGAGAGAGGGGGAGGGGAGGAAGTACTTTAAGTTCAGAGGGTGGAAAGCAGAGGTCACAAGCATGTCTCAGAAGGCTTTACAGGGAATGTGTCTAGCTAGGTCTAGCTATGCACTACCAATGTTGAACAATCTTATATTAGAGAGAGGGAGAGAGAGGAGACTGGGCAGAGAATGTGTCTAGCTAGGTCTAGCTATGCACTACCAATAAACAGGCTTGAACAATCTTATATGAGAGAGGGCAGAGAATGTGTCTAGCTAGGTCTAGTTATGGACTACCAATAAACAGGCTTGAACAATCTTATATTAGAGAGAGGGAGAGAGAGGAGACTGGGCAGAGAATGTGTCTAGCTAGGTCTAGCTATGCACTACCAAAAAACAGGGTTGAACAATCTTATATTAGAGAGAGGGCGAGAGAGAGAGGAGACTGGGCAGAGAATGTGTCTAGCTAGGTCTAGCTATGCACTACCAATAAACAGGCTTGAACAATCTTATATGAGAGAGAGGGCAGAGAATGTTTCTAGCTAGGTCTAGCTATGCACTACCAATAAACAGGATTGAACAATCTTATATGAGAGAGAGGGCAGAGAATGTGTCTAGCTAGGTCTAGCTATGCACTACCAATAAACAGGATTGAACAATCTTATATGAGAGAGAGAGGGCAGAGAATGTGTCTAGCTAGGTCTAGCTATGCACTACCAATAAACAGGATTGAACAATCTTATATTAGAGAGAGAGGAGAGAGGGCAGGGTTTTCCACAAGTGCCAGCTGGCAGCTAAATGGCCAGACATTCAAACATTTCCAGCTGGCTACTTTCTTACCGTCAGTCACAATAACCAACGCAGTGTTTCCCCTAGAAAAAATGTCAGGCCTAGAGGGATTTCGAAACGTACCCTGACCGCAACGGTGGGGGCCCTCGCTTGCGACGCTAAACTTTTAGCTAACCTGTTCGCATCTATGTTCGCAATGGCATCCCAAGTATCATCATACTATTATGGGATGCGACGCGAACCGTTATGGGATGTGCGTTTCCCAGGCAACGACAGGAAAAAAGCTAAAAAAGAAAAGAAAAGAAAAACAACTTTCTTTCTGGCCTGGCGGGGGCGTCGAATGGTAGGGGAAACACTGCAATATTGTAACACCGTGCTATAGACAAGCCAACCAACACCGTGCTATAGACAAGCCAACCAACACCATGCTATAGACAAGCTAACCAACACCGTGCTATAGACAAGCCAACCAACACCGTGCTATAGACAAGCCAACCAACACCGTGCTATAGACAAGCCAACCAACACCGTGCTATAGACAAGCCAACCAACACTGTGCTGTAGACAAGCCAACCAACACCGTGCTACAGGCCAACCAACACCATGCTGTAGACAAGCCAACCAACACCATGCTATAGACAAGCCAACCAACACTGTGCTATAGACAAGCCAACCAACACTGTGCTATAGACAAGCCAACAAACACCGTGCTATAGACAAGCCAACCAACACCGTGTTATAGACAAGCCAACCAACACCGTGCTATAGACAAGCCAACCAACACCGTGCTATAGACAAGCCAACCAACACCGTGCTACAAGCTAACCAACACCGTGCTATAGACAAGCCAACCAACACCGTGCTACAAGCTAACCAACACCGTGCTATAGACAAGCCAACCAACACCGTGCTACAAGCCAACCAACACCGTGCTGTAGACAAGCCAACCAACACCGTGCTATAGACAAGCTAACCAACACCATGCTGTAGACAAGCTAACCAACACCGTGCTGTAGACAAGCTAACCAACACCATGCTGTAGACAAGCCAACCAACACCGTGCTATAGACAAGCTAACCAACACCGTGCTATAGACAAGCTAACCAACACTGTGCTGTAGACAAGCTAACCAACACCGTGCTATAGACAAGCCAACCAACACCGTGCTGTAGACAAGCTAACCAACACCATGCTATAGACAAGCTAACCAACACCATGCTATAGACAAGCCAACCAACACCATGCTGTAGACAAGCTAACCAACACCATGCTGTAGACAAGCTAACCAACACCGTGCTGTAGACAAGCTAACCAACACCATGCTGTAGACAAGCCAACCAACACCGTGCTATAGACAAGCTAACCAACACCGTGCTATAGACAAGCTAACCAACACTGTGCTGTAGACAAGCTAACCAACACCGTGCTATAGACAAGCCAACCAACACCGTGCTGTAGACAAGCTAACCAACACCATGCTATAGACAAGCTAACCAACACCATGCTATAGACAAGCTAACCAACACCGTGTTGTAGACAAGCTAACCAACACCATGCTATAGACAGGCTAACCAACACCATGCTGTAGACAAGCTAACCAACACCGTGCTATAGACAAGCTAACCAACACCCGTGCTGTAGACAAGCTAACCAACACCGTGCTATAGACAAGCCAACCAACACCATGCTGTAGACAAGCTAGCCAACACCATGCTATAGACAAGCCAACCAACACCGTGCTGTAGACAAGCCAACCAACACCATGCTATAGACAAGCTAACCAACACTGTGCTGTAGACAAGCCAACCAACACCATGCTATAGACAAGCTAACCAACACCGTGCTGTAGACAAGCCAACCAACACCGTGCTGTAGACAAGCTAACCAACACCGTGCTATAGACAAGCTAACCAACACCGTGCTGTAGACAAGCCAACCAACACCGTGCTGTAGACAAGCTAACCAACACCATGCTATAGACAGGCTAACCAACACCGTGCTATAGACAAGCTAACCAACACCGTGTTGTAGACAAGCTAACCAACACCGTGCTGTAGACAAGCTAACCAACACCGTGCTATAGACAAGCTAACCAACACCGTGCTGTAGACAAGCTAACCAACACCGTGCTATAGACAAGCCAACCAACACCATGCTGTAGACAAGCTAGCCAACACCATGCTATAGACAAGCCAACCAACACCGTGCTGTAGACAAGCCAACCAACACCATGCTGTAGACAAGCTAACCAACACCGTGCTATAGACAAGCCAACCAACACCATGCTATAGACAAGCTAACCAACACCGTGCTATAGACAAGTCAACCAACACCATGCTGTAGACAAGCTAACCAACACCGTGCTGTAGACAAGCTAACCAACACCGTGCTGTAGACAAGCTAACCAACACCATGCTGTAGACAAGCTAACCAACACCGTGCTATAGACAAGCCAACCAACACCGTGCTATAGACAAGTCAACCAACACCGTGCTATAGACAAGCTAACCAACACCATGCTATAGACAAGCTAACCAACACCATGCTATAGACAAGCTAACCAACACCATGCTATAGACAAGCTAACCAACACCGTGTTGTAGACAAGCTAACCAACAAACACCATGCTATAGACAGGCTAACCAACACCGTGCTATAGACAAGCTAACCAACACCGTGTTGTAGACAAGCTAACCAACACCATGCTGTAGACAAGCTAACCAACACCGTGCTATAGACAAGCCAACCAACACCATGCTGTAGACAAGCTAACCAACACCATGCTGTAGACAAGCTAACCAACACCGTGCTATAGACAAGCTAACCAACACTGTGCTGTAGACAAGCCAACCAACACCATGCTATAGACAAGCTAACCAACACCATGCTATAGACAGGCTAACCAACACCGTGCTATAGACAAGCTAACCAACACCGTGTTGTAGACAAGCTAACCAACACCATGCTGTAGACAAGCTAACCAACACCGTGCTATAGACAAGCTAACCAACACCATGCTGTAGACAAGCTAACCAACACCGTGCTGTAGACAAGCTAACCAACACCATGCTGTAGACAAGCTAACCAACACCGTGCTATAGACAAGCTAACCAACACCATGCTGTAGACAAGCTAACCAACACCATGCTGTAGACAAGCTAACCAACACCGTGCTATAGACAAGCTAACCAACACCATGCTGTAGACAAGCTAACCAACACCATGCTGTAGACAAGTCAACCAACACCGTGCTGTGCAGGTATTGTCATACCAAATCTTTTATTCAAATAATCAAGTCTGTTAAATCCCCTTTAAAAAAACAAAACAAAACGTCCGGGTTCGTCAATGAAAGCTCGCTTTTTTATCAGCAGTCATCAGGAAACGTTCAACACGGCTCCACGTGGCTGAAAGCGATCAGGATTACTTGGCACGGGTGCTGCGTGTCAGGATCGTTAACCTCATTCTCCTTCTCTGGATCAACTGGCACTCGGCATCGGGAGGATTAACGGTACCATTAACGTCGTTATCGATTATCAGATTCTTCGTCAGAAACATCACTGATACTAACTTTACTCTCCCCCTTCTGACGACGTAGTGTTTGCAAGCAGCTGTCCACCGAGAAATCAGCAGAGTACTGTCGAGAGAGGACAGAGTGAGCGTGCTAGACTTTGTTGTCACGGAAGTACAATTTGGTCTTGCAGTCACTTGAACGCATTAAAGCAACGTTCCGCACCAACATCGGTTCGCGAAAACCAATGCGGGATTATTCCCCCTTAATAAATTCAAAATATGCGGGAATTCCAAAAAATATGCGCCCATCCCGCGCCGAACTTCAGGCCCTGCTATGGCTTCCAGACTGTCACTGACTGC
>NC_139644.1:41012375-41347375 GCF_964638095.1 Poromitra crassiceps | reverse complement strand
AAAATTGACGACAAACATCGGATAATAAGAACAGTAATACTTCCGACCGGTAGAGGCAGCAATGTGCCGCAAGGCATCAGGTAGCAACTAATAGATAAGCAAATTATCAGAAAATACGTTACTTTATGATATTTTAATGTTAGTAGACACACGTAACTATATAGATACCATACATCTAACGTTCATAACATGGCGGACCATTTAACGTTATCTATACCGTTAGATAAAGCCTTAAGCCTTCTCTGTATTCAGACCATTGGATTCATCCCAGAAACCGGAGTACGTTATAAACGTTATAAATATAGTCACGTTATAAACAACTAACCAACGCTGGGGGTCCGTATGGAAACAGTGTTAATCAAAATGGTTAAAAGTTCAATCAATTTGGTCATTCAGTGGCATTTTACTGCAATGTAAAGTAAGTAGCGTCAGCCACTAGCATTAGCCAAAGTAGCTGACTACCCATAATGCATTACGGCGATAAGAGAGCAAATTCGGAAACTTCCCCGGCAGCCACTAGGGGTAGCCGCCCCCTCTCCCCGTACTTCCGTGTAGAATTACTCTATTCAACCAATCAACGATGAGCAGGAAGCAGGAGATTCAAGCCTCACTTTCTCTTATCAAATCCCAATCAGCTCGCTATATCCAGATCTTATTAACTATCAATGGTTGCAAATCACTCTTTATGGCAATATTGTCCGTCATTTGGACAACGCTGTGCTTTCGTCATTCTGTGTGTTTTTTTACTCACGTCCACACACGCACCAGACTCTTGTCAACAAGCTGAGTGGCACAAATCAGACAGTGAGTAAAGAGCAGGAAGAAGTTATGCCCGCCTAGTCTACCGCAGGCATTTGCGCTGTGTTAAGTCCGTGTTTGATATTTGCGCGTGTCCTCGTAACGCTAAACCTGGCAAAACGTCTTCTCTCATCCTCTTGTCATCCCGAGGAAATCCATTGAGGAGCCGACAACCAAACGTCTAGCTTGCTAAAGCTAGCTATTTAGCTTATAGCTTGCCTTGAGTTGTGTTTGTTAGGGAAATCCCGGAGAAATCCCGGAGTGGAGTATTTTTGTTGAGTGAACTGAACTGGTAACATGGAAATCCCGAAGTGGAGGATTTTTGTTCCTTTATAAACGAACTGAGAGAACTGGACTGAACTATAAATAACTTTTAATCTACCCGTTTTGCTCTAATGTAATCTTTGAAAATGTAACTGGTGGTGTGGTTCAGTTTGTGTTTCATTCTACTACCTTGCAACTAATTATACATTTGTTTGTGTTGTAAAGAATAGCCATGCATATCTGTATTCTGAATGCATGTATCCTTTGTGGGATTTGACATTGACATTTTAACTGGTTTAACCGCTACATAAATAAATGGCCATGTGGTCATTTTATATAAACTATCAATTGAATTTACAGAAAATCTACTATATCGTGATGTATATCGTTATCGGGATATGAAATGACCTATATCGGGATATGAGATTTTGGTCATATCGCCCGGCCCTATTCCCCTGTTTTTTTTGGATCCTCTTAAAAGGGGGAAAATGCTGAAAAGCTGGTAATCCCGCATAAAGGCAAACAGAGATGACACCGACGAAGATAGGGCAATCGTTTTGTTTGTTTTTAGGAAATGTGTCACATGGTCCTCTCTGCTGCTACTCCACCCTACTGCTACTGTCACCGTGTCACATGGTCCTCTCCGCTGCTACTCCACCCTACTGCTACTGTCACCGTGTGCAGCGTCAACAGCAGCAGCAGACATATCCTCCTTTCCCCTTGCATGGGTTGAAGTGGGGAAAAGCCTGCGTGCTGAGACAGCATGACAAGTCTCTTTCCCCACTCCCTCCCCGGGAGAGCCGGGACACTGTCAAACTCAGCCTGTTTGACAGAGTGAGGGTAACAGAGAGGGGAGGGGGAGGGGGGGAGAGGGAGAGAATGTGTGTGTGTGTGTGTGTGTGTGTGTGTGTGTGTGTGTGTATGTGTGTGTATAACAAAGCCCTGAGCAACATAACAGTAGGCTGGGTAATTATGGACACAATGGAGGATTAAGCTGCAAGTCATCTCTCAAACAAAAACACGCGCACACAGAGGACAGGAATTATCCCGGCCAAATAACGGGATGGATCGGCGCGCGTCCCCCGTCTCGTCTATCAAAACAGCGCCGGTGACAGAATCCCAGGGGGGGGCGTGTTCGGACGGGACAGAATCCCAGGGGGGGGCGTGTTCGGACGGGACAGAATCCCAGGGGGGGGGGCGTGTTCGGACGGGACAGAATCCCAGGGGGGGCGTGTTCGGACGGGACAGAATCCCAGGGGGGGGGGCGTGTTCGGACGGGACAGAATCCCAGGGGGGGGGGGCGTGTTCGGACGGGACAGAATCCCAGGGGGGGCGTGTTCGGACGGGACAGAATCCCAGGGGGAGGGCGTGTTCGGACGGGACAGAATCCCAGGGGGGGGGCGTGTTCGGACGGGACAGAATCCCAGGGGGGCGTGTTCGGACGGGACAGAATCCCAGGGGGGCGTGTTCGGACGGGACAGAATCCCAGTCTGCGAGTGAAGCCTGTGGTGACGACGGAGACGACAACACGGACGATAGACTGGAGAGAAACAGCAGCGCTGATGTGATGAATACCCAGGGAAATGTCTCCTCAGTGCTCAGCAGCTCCGTGCCAAACTGTTACTGTTGTCTGTCTCCCTCAAATGTGTACGGTCGGCCATCTTCCTTCCGAGCTGGCAGACGCCACGGTGTGTGTGTGTGTGGTGCGCCTGTGCACACGTCTCCAGGTAACGTTACTGACTGAACTGCGCCTGTTGCCCAGGGGACTGACCTAATTTCTCCCAAAGTGGATTACACCCTGCTTGTCAACTCTGTGACGACCTCCATGCCCCGCCCACCTTTCCAGGCTCCTCCTCCTCCTGCGACTTTCCCCCAGGAGCACAGAGGCGAGGATATGGTACTAAACAAGTCGCTGGAATCAGTGGGAGCCAGACCCAAGAGAGCCAGACCCAAGAGAGCCAGACCCAAGAGAGCCAGACCCAAGAGAGCCAGACCCGGGACAACAACAACAACGACATGAAGAGGCCTTCATTTGGCTTACTTTACAGTGTTTTATTTTTGAAGACGGATGGTGTCTGGCAGGGCCAAAGCAAAGTGCATCTTAAGTGGTTGAAATAATATTTTCAAACATATGTTTCTAAGATTTGGCAACCAGCACAATAAGCTAGCACAATAAGTGACTCAACGATAGCCTGAATAGCGTATAAGTCTTTGGACAATGGACAGCAATAAGACAACTTGTTACCGTATGCTGTTAACTGTGCACATTTTCCCACCCCAAGTCGGTACCAAAAAAAAAAGTTCTAATTATAATAGTTCATGCCCACTGGAAAACATGGAAGAAAGCCAGGAGTAAAAACTTATCAATAATCATGTCGGATAGTTTTAAGTTAACCGGACCAACAGCAGCAAGAAAAATCTTAGATCTGTGTTTAACCTACAAGGTTACAACAGCAGAGCTGATCCTGTTACAATGACATGGCACTGGAATCCAACGTCATCGGATGTATCGCACCACAGTCAGTCATGTCTCTCTACATTCAAGAGACAACAATATGAGGGAGGATGAGGCAGAAAGTAATTAAGAGTTGAAATTAAATCTGACTTGAAATCAACTATTTACCAACTCCTTATTCAATTTGTACAGCCAAATATTCATAATAGGAGGGAATCTGTGTTTTATAATGAAGGTGTGTGGTTGGAAAGACAGGTGAAGGCCACCAAACAGCCACACCAACCAGTAGGGCTGCCCCCTCCTGAGAGTGGTCGATTTCTGGTCGACCAGGATCATCTTTGGTCGAGGGCAGCCCTACCAACCAGCCTAACCAAACAAAAAAACAGGCTATTAAAAAGAACGGGACATCATGTTTGTAAGTAAGTTACGTTACAATTAAATCCCTACACGCAATTTTCAAACTGCTTATGAAATTTGTTTCAACAGCCCTACTTGGCATTATGGCTGAAATATGTCATTAGACATTTCACTGCAAATCTCTTGTACCTAATAGCACAAATGGAATGAGCTACATGTAATACAAGTCCTTATACCGCATTCAGGACAAATAACTGTTGAATTCAACATATTGGTATAACCTGGGCAAAATCTAAAACAATATAATCACATATTGCATAGTTACACCTCAAATTAGGTCAACAAACACTTTGATGGTGTCCGTCAACTCGGACAAATTGGAGCTCAAAATGATACCCGAATTTCCGACCTGTAATTCCGACTGTTCAATTCATTTTTTACATTTGTTCCTGCGTGCCGAGTTGTCATGAATGCGGTATTGGCCTGTGGTCACATGACGCTGGCTGCAGCTTGGTATTGGCCTGTGGTCACATGACGCTGGCTGCAGCTTGGTATTGGCCTGTGGTCACATGACGCTGGCTGCAGCTTGGTACGGCTCACATAGTGAGTGCATGATGCGTTCTTGTTTTCCCAATAGTTTTGAGGCAGAATTGGTAGGCAGTGATCAATATATCAGGTAGACAGTGAACAATTAGGGCTGCAACAACTAATCGATAAAATCGATAAAAATGTATTATTAAATTCGTTGGCAACGAATGTCATTATTGATTCGTTGGGTCGCGATTACTTGGGCCGCAGGATGGCTGTTTTGTTTCAAAACAGCTGACCGTTGCTGTGGCGCAGAGCTGGCTACGTCACTCCCCGTGTCGCGGAGACTTACTACGTCACTCGCTTTCTCCTCCGTGAGCGGCGCGCGCAGGCGTAGCAACAAACAACAACTTGAAACATGGCGGAGGAGGAAAGTCGTTCGGTCATCCAAAGTATGGGAGTTTGATTTGAAGTGTACGTTGCATTTTGAATAGGGGTGTCAAAATGTATCGTTTAATCGATGTATCACGATGCGGACGTGTGAATCGAATTGAAGACAGATGAATTGTTGATGTTTTGCTTTCTGTTGACATTCATATTTTAAAGCACTTCCTAAGTCAAAAAGGGACTTGATATTTATCTGACTGCTTGTATTAATTGATGAAAAAGTAGCCATGTGCAGTAATAATACAGAAAATTGAGGATTTGATACTTGGAACTGCAATACTTTTGAGCTGTATCGAGATGCATCGTGGAATCGAATCGGATTAATCGTAATCGAATCGAATCGTGAGGCCAGTGAAGATTCACAGCCCTAGTTTTGAAGTGTTGAAATTATAGTTAGTTTTGTTTATCTAACGTTAATATCCGGTGTTTGCTCACCAGGTTGACAACTTCAAGCATGGCTTGTGTTTACGTAACGTTAGCCGGCCCGTCCAGCTAGTTAACAACACTAGTTACTAGGGATTGGGCATTTAAATACTTGAGTACTCTCCTATTATGAATGAGTAACCAGGTACTCGCGGGGGGGGGGGGGGTGTCTGTGTGATTACTATGGTAATGACGGAGCAGGGGTAATCTCTGCTGTGTATGGGGCTGTTCACACATGACGTTTGCATTTTTGCATGGAGAAAGCTCTACCTGGAGCATGTGAGGAGAGGGACTGACTGTGATATTAGGTGAGGTGACGCTAAGCTAATGTCTAAGCCTACCTCAGACAGTATCTCTGATGGTTGGATGGATGGCATTAGCGCTTCGGAGCAGACAATAGTGTTGTGAAACAAGCGAAGGCTCATTTCCAATACATGTCCATTGTCCAGTATCATCCATTTTACTTTATGATCACTGTTACACTAACGTAAATCCACGGATTACAAGGTCCAGCGGTGTTCTGCCAAAAAGTGAAAACTGACCACTGACCAGTGTGATTAACGTTACAGCTGTAGCTAAATAGTGATCACCATGAAGCGATTGTCTCCCAAAAAGTGATTCTTTCTCCACATTTCTTGTGACTAACGTTATGGGAAACGACAGTGTAGTCAGTAAACTAGTGCAAAGTTTTGAATGAGTTTTATCGGGCGTGCACTATGAAGAAGCGTGCATCTGTCTCCTTCGGGAGCATATCTCCAGACCCCAGCCACCATTTTCGGGATGAGCTGGAAAACCTCTGGTAAAAACTTTCAAAATAATGTTACTTAAACAAAAGTAAATAGCTTATTGATGCACGTTGGAGGAGAAAAAGGTATTTCAATGAACGAAGCAGAAAACCTTGTATCAAAATACTTGTGATGTTATATGGCGTGAAACTGTGGCTGTAACGCATTACTCAAAATAAATAAGGCTACGTTATAAGCGTTTTATTTTGAAAGCAACAAAGGGGATGACGTACTTGTACATTTTGGCTGACTTGACGCCCGTGCAGTTCATGCTGCCAGATCCACATGACGATGCGTGCATAGATTTAGACAATTTTTAAAGGGGTGGGGAGTAGGGAGAGTACCCGAACAGCGGAAATGTTACTCGAGTACTGACGTTATGAATGAGTACTCGAGTACCCAAGTACTCCCGCCCATCCCTACTAGTTACGTTAGCTGTGTGTGTGTCTGTGTGTGCGTGTTCTATATACGGAGTGAACTAGGACAAATTTAATTATGCATATCAGATCTGTTATATAAAAAAATTCCTTTACATAAGCAATAATTATCAACTAAATCAACAATGCATGTATTGAGTTGTATGTAAATTGTGCTATTATGCACATTCATACCGTCTCATTTTTAGAAAAAAAAAATACTCATGGCATCTTGATGGGGAATAAAGCGCCATGCACGCCACAGCAACCAACTGTTTTGACAGATAGTATCCTGAACATGCTCATCACAGAGATGGGGCCACTGTCAATGGTTGAAGCTTCAGAGCAATGATCCCCCTCCCTCCACCCTGTTACACTTCCAGGACTCATTTTACAAAGCTGATGGAGAGGAAATATCAAGATATACATTCCAGGAAGTGAAGACTGCAATAAAGGCCATCTGATGGCACTTAGTTTGTGTTTTAGGTTCAAGCAACTGAAAAAATGTTTTGTGTGCACTTTTATACACTAATAATCAATTAAGAAAACATTTTGTTTTTGAATAAATGGGATGGAAATAAAATCTGCGCATTTTTTTATCAGATTAATCGATACTCGTTAGTTGCAGCCCTATGATCAATATATCAGGGGTAGGCACTAGGCAGCGATCAATATATATGGTAGGCAGTGATCAATATATCAGGGGACAAAGAGTGGGGTGAGAGAGCCAGCACTCCAGGGGTTAGGAAGGCACAAAGGGAAGTCTAGTGGATGCACCTGCTCCTAATGTGGAAAGTGGGTTCTCTACAAAAAACGATTACAATTTAACTGCTGCATAGAGCGGTCTCCTGTTTGGAACATTTGTTTGTTGAGTAAGGAAAAGATAAAAGCAACAGTGTGTGTTAACAACAGACCACACAATCACGGACTGAATGACGCAGTGATGCTAAGGGCTTCCAGCCATGCCTAATCCAAAATTGTCATTAATAAACAAATAAATAAATAAATAAAATGCGCCCTGCGGCTGAAACGTTTGCTGAAGGCTGACAGATGTGATCTTGAGTCCAAAGCGGACTAACAAAACAGAGATCATTAAAAATGGCGAGCTCCACGCGTTGGTCCTTCATACAATGAAGCAGCAAATCCCCGCGCTGACTGCCAGTGAAGGCGAGCCCCCATGCGGGCCTTGCTTGCCGCAGCGGCAACTACCTGCCAGCACTTTAACACATTTTACATTGCAGACTGTCAGACGTCAGCAACCTAAGGACCATTAAAGCTAACCCGATGTATAATTTTGACCGTTTATATCGTGATGCTCTGCAAGAACGGTTCAACTTGTTTTAGCACAGCCAATTTGGCAAATCAGGATTGACGCATCTAGCTAGCCATCAAGCTAACATTAGCCACAGCTTCGTCTTCGTGTCTTAATTGGCCAGCTAGATTCACTGTACCAGCAAAACAAGCTATGTTCACATATACAGCTACCTAGTATTAGGGGCGACTGTACAATTCTTGCTTATTTGGGGAAAACATTCAATCTTAAATGTAAACAAAGTTGCACTCGGGGAAAGGCCCGACTGGCTAGCTATAAATCGATCGTTGCAAAACACATACAAGCCACCATTTTGAAACACCACACACACCCCCTTCGCTAGCATTAGCTTATTAGCTAACTAGCATGCTAACCTGCAAATGAACGTGAGCAAGTGTGCCTTGGGGCTAATTGCCCTATCTTGCTGTTAGCTGCCCCGCTAGTTGAGTTATTAGCATAACGTCATTTAATCTGCGTTATTCATGCAAAATGGACTAAAAGATGTCTGGCGCCATCCACACAAAATAAATTGGCTCCACCGACTTGACTTAATGTTTTTTTTTTTAATCAAAATGACAGATCTCACTCCAGTAACGTTAATCGTCAACATACATTGCAGGGCCGCAAGTTCCACAACCAGACATTCACAAACCATTAGACACGATGCTAGCTAACAAGGTACGAGAACGTATTCTGATCGAAGGTTAACGTTACTAACGGTGATATTGTATCAGCTAGCCCAGCTAACGATACACTAGCCCTTACTTTATCCACTGGGTATTTACTCGCTTCGTTGCTGAACCGTAGTGACGTTAACTTGCCGAGAACTCGTCCACATCTAACGTTATCCTAAGTGAAAGTAACAGCATCGTTTATCTAACGTTAGCGACTGGCATTAGCTAATTGCCATGTTCACGTTAATTGCAAAGCCAGAGGCACAACCACGCTGTTTACAAACATTCCATGGCCATTCCATGTAATTCCATGGCCACATTAGTATATTTAAACGACGATTATATGGCAGCCCTATCTGCTAAGTTTGTAACGTTAGCCGAAAACGTGAACAAAAACTGGACAGTTTAGTCAACACGGTTCAGAAATAAAGCGACCGATCGGAATGAATGATTCGTGTGGCTTAACTATGAAATTCCGCGGATGAATATAACCCATTTTCGGGCATTTGCAATTTGAAAAACAGTAAGTATACAGAGCGAAGTAACGCTAACGTTACATTCGCAATAACGCAAATGAGGTCAGCTGCACATAAGTATGCTGCAATGGACGCACCATCAGCAAAATCGTAGCCGGCTATCTCAGCTAAACTTTAGGCCTTGGTGTTTACTGTTAAAGTTGAGCTCAGCTTGCGCCATAAAAGTTCATGCATCACTCACGCAGCCAGGAAATTCGGACAAATCCCGTTTGGAGGTGTTCGTCCCTGTTTGTGGTGACCATCCCTTACCTTCCATCTCCATGTCCTCGGGCTCGCTGAGCTGTTGCTCCCCGGCTTTCTGCTGCTGTTGCTGCTGCGTGTGGTGGTGGTTCATGTCGGCAGTGGCTGTTGTTGTGATGTGCTGCTGCTGCCTGTTATCTTTGTTCCCCTCGACCTTGTCCAGGGTGGGCTCTGTGGGGAGCCGGGTTCTGGGCTGCTGCTGCTGGGGGGTTGTGGGATGCGGAGGTGGGGTAGACAGGTCGAGCCTAGGCGGCTGGGCCTGCTCTATCACGACCTCGGCCTTTGCTGCTGTCAGCGCCGGGGACTGGGGAGGGGAGGTCGGCGGGGGAGCAGGCAGAGAAACGCGGACGTATTTGCTCGCTATTCGCCCAATCTCGGCGCCTTGATGGGTGCGAGTCGCTGACGGCAGGGGATGACCGGGACTCCAAGGAGGGAGGCCCGCTGAATTAGCTCAATCACAACCCGGCTTTAACGGTTAACGTTACCCCGGGAAATGTGGGGCAGCAATATGCGAGGTGGGAAAGCCAAGTCACAGCACAATACCCTGTTTATAGCTAAGCTACCTGACACTGGGCAGCCAATAATGATAAAGGCAACAACAACAATGAAAACAAAAGGCTGAGTCACTATCGACACACATTCAACAACTTTGTCTGCAATATCCCCAGTCCGTGTGCTCCTCCGATTGTCCCTCGTCTGGGGGAGAGCAGAGAAGAAAAAAGCAATCCATTCAAACCAGCTTCTAATATGGAATAGCACTAATTTAGAAGTTCGCGGAGACAACAGTGCCCACGGTCCCACAGCAAAACAATCTCCCCGAGCATCCAAAGCGCCCTAAACACGGTTCAACGAGCAGACGCGGCACCTCGTCGCATTTCTATCCGCTTGTTTTCTACGAAGAAGTGTGGCCGGTCACAGCCTGCGTGCCTCGGTCTGGTCCTCCCGTGCTCTGCTCTGCAAGCTCAAAATGGCGGCTCGTGGTCTTTTCTGAAATGTCACATCCGCATGCATGGAGCTCCAAACACTGGGCCGACTCAGCCCAGACCCACAAACTCTACACATGATATGATGTATATGATATGGATTAGGCATATGAATCATGATCTATCACAAAACGCGTATTTTTTTTATTAATATTTATTCATTCATTCATTTGGTAGGATTGACAGCCTGCTGATGAGCATGATGCATTGGGCCCCCATTCAGGGCTGACAGGGCCCGAATAAACAAATCACTATAATGTTACTGTAATGTTCCTTAGGACAGTGGTTCTCAAACACAAATTACACCACGGACCTAAGATTTGTCCCGGCGTCCCCCATCTGATAATAATTTTGCTTTTAGATGTTTTATTAGCCTACCATAAAATGTATGAAACCCATGACCAAAACAGTCCTACATTTCGTCATTGTGTTACTTATGGATGGAATTATAGGCCTATCTCTTTTTGCTGGGCACCTCCTGGAACCCCCCAAGGACCCCTGGGTGTCCCCAGACCCCACGTTGAGAACTAGTGCCTTTCAGGCAGTATTTGCAGGTTGCAAATGGCATGAAAAATAATTTTCATGCCATTCAAAAATAATCAAGTCTCATGCAATACTTGTTTCCCTAAAACAAGCTAGCTAGATTGGTAATGCGTTTCATCTTTGATATTGTTTTTCCTTTTCTCTCTTGCTACAGTAGGCCTATATTATACTGTATCAAGTGGGGAATGAGGCCATTTACACTTGGCGTTAACATGTGTTTTCTGTGATCAGATTGCAATCAGATTGTGTTTTATCACTTGAAAGTACAGGTGTAAACACCCCCAAAACGCATTGAAGAAGGATTGCAATCTGATCGGCCAAACCACCTCCGGAGGTGGTCAGGGAAGCATTGTGTACACAATTGAACACAAGTGTAAATGCAATGTGTCCTCTCAATCTGGATACAGCAACTTTATGCGGATTGAGAGGACAACCATTTCTGCAATCTGATTGCAATCAGATTGCAGAAAATGCATGTTAACGCCAGGTGTAAATGGAATTCAGGCTCAAGTGAGGCCTCATGGCCTCATTCATTCATTGTAACTTGCATCTTTGTATCTTATTTTGTATCGTTTTCTAGCTGGACATATCAATTTGGACGTGTTGTATCAGGTTTCCAGCTGCCACTGCCTGGCTACTTTCTTTCACTAAGAACTCTGATGCACTCTACAAGAAGGGGCAAAGCCGTCTCTACTTCCTGAGACGGCTGAGGTCCTTCAACGTCTGCCGGACCATGCTGAGGATGTTCTATGAGTCAGTGGTGGCTAGTGCCTTCCTGTATGCTATTGTGTGCTGGGGCAGCAGGCTGAAGGCAGCGGACGCCAACAGACTCAACAAACTGATCCGTAAGGCCAGGGACATTGTGGGGCTGGAGCTGGGCTCTCTGACAGCGGTGTCGGAGAAGAGAACGCTGTCCAGGCTACGCTCCATCATGAGCAATGACTCGCACCCACTCCACGGTGTGCTAGTCAAACACAGGAGCACGTTCAGTGAGAGGCTGATCCCACCTAGATGCAATACGGAGAGGCACAGGAAATCATTCCTGCCTGTGGCCATTGGACTCTTTAACGCCTCACTCAAAAGAGCACCTCAGAGACACTCAGTCTCCCTGAGACTGAGTCAGCCGATAGGTTAACTGTGCCTTAGCTGAGCCACATGTAATGGGCAAGCTGACTTAATATAAGTCCAGTGTGCAATAACTGCAATTTGACACAATTTGTACATCCTACTTTATTATACTTTACTCTACTTACTCTACTTTATTTTTGCTTACTTTATTGCATTTTACTACTGTTTTATTTTATGCTATGTGTGTTCTGAGTGCGAGCTGCTGTAACCTGTCCCAATTTCCCCCCGGGGATCATTAAAGTCTTTCTGATTCTGATTCTGATTCTGATTATGGCTGTCCCGGAGAATAGGAAGAGAGCCATCACAATCATCAATAGCCTCTTAATCAATCATCAATTGCCTCAATCAATAGCCTAATGTAACAACATTTTGATTGGCTGTTGAGAGTTTTGCAACTGTTAGTCTGTTACAGAGGGCTTTAGACCAGGGGTGGGCAACTGGCGGCCCACAGGCCGCATGCAGCCCCCAACCTCACTCAGTGTGGCCCCTGGGTCAATCCCCCCCCCCCCCCCCCCCCCCCCGCCCTTTTTTTTAACAAGGCGGACAGACGCTTTTGGTTAGGTTAGACTAGTGTCCTCTAGTAAGAGAGTGGCGTCAGCGGAGGACCAAAATGCGAGACTCATTAGCCAATGAACAGCCAGGAATGGGTCTCGCCCTACTTTTGCATGCTAAAATAAAGCTGATAATGTACAATTTGATTCAAGGGATGAAAAACCCTTTCAGAGTACAACACAAACTGTCTATTTTGCTGCAACTCGACAGTGCTGCTCTTTTTACTCAAGAGTTCCACTTTCTACTTCCTGGAAAAAAACTGGTCCATTGGAGTGAATGGAGATGTCGGAACTCTTCTATTATACGGCTCTGGGTTAGACCACCCAAATCTGTTTTTATTTTACTGTACATCCCGGAACATGACACTAATGGTGTTAGCAATCTCCATCCACATACTGTTTAATGTTAGCATTTGAGCTAACACTATTGTAACAAACTATATCCAGGATGCACATTGCACATGCAACATTACTAATCTGATTAATATTACATATTTGGGTGATGTACCCCATCAAATTGCTGTAGCGGGCTGTTTTAAAGCTAGAGCAAAGTTGCTGGTGTCATCTGAATGGAATAATTACTCAATTTGAATATGAAAAATATAAATGTTGGTATAATAAACTTTGATTACCAGTCCTTTTCATCAAATTAGTACCGGTAGCTATAATTGGGAGTGATGGTGTTACAGTAGGCTACTGGTGGAAGGGCACGGTCACAATCTGGCCCTCTGGTAGCGGGGATTTTTTTTTTTTGGCCCTCTCTATCATCAAAGTTGCCCATCCCTGCTTTAGACCATGGGAATCATTTGCAACTTAGTTTCACCCTGTAAATCTTATTGATTTTGGAGGTTTTATTGATTTGTTGGTTTCTTTTACATCTTGCCACAAGGGCTACAGTTGAAAATTTGCCAGCTGGCCCTGGCACATTTACAGAAATGTTGATTAATGTGTGCTGAGTGAGAGACTGATTCCACCTAGATGCAATACGGAGAGGCACAGGAAATCATTCCTGCCTGTGGCCATTGGTCTATTTAATGCCTCTCTTAAAAGAGCACCTCGGAGACGCTCAGTCTCAGGGCCAGCCGATAGGTTAACTGTGCCTGGCTGAGCCACGTGTAACGTATAGGGCAAGCCGACTTAATATAAGTCCAGTGTGCAATAATGATAATTGGCACATAATGTATACTTACTCTACGTATTTTGCTTACTTAGACATATTCTACTTATTTTTGCTTCTATCGCATTTACTACTGTTATTCTATGCTATGTTGTGTTCTTATTCTGCTTATTTTGCTTAATATCGCATTTACTACTGTTTATTTTATGCTATGTGTGTTCTGTGAGCGAGCTACTGTAACTTGTCCCAATTTCCCCCTGGGGATCATTAAAGTCTTTCTGATTCTGATTCTGATTCTGATTCTGTCCTTATAAATAAATAAACAAACAAACCCCAGTTTCAACTAAAATTGCATGAAAGTTTCACCCTAAAGCCAGCCTTACAGTACTGTGTGGTAGTAGTAGTCAAAAGTGACTTGACATAGCCTTTGTCAAACTGTATGGTGTTAGTATATTTGTATATAAGGATTTGACATTTTCAGTGGTGGCCTACTCAATAAAGTTAGTAGGAACTTTGTGGTGTATTTCACTATAGCGACTTATAGTTTTGCTCTAAAATTAATAGGCCTATTAAAGTTGATGAGGAGATAGCTGTATTTTCATGAGAAGGGCTGCTACTATTTTTTCCGACACTTTATTTGTAACTTTTTCATTGAAACAGATATGACATTGAGTATACAACTTTCTCGAGTCACAAAAATTCACAGAAAAATAATCCCAAAAATAACCATAGACAGAACAAAACCAAAATCAACATGACCGATCACACACAAAAGAAACATATAAGCGAGAAAACAAAAAAGGTGCACCATAGCATATTCATTATAGGACAGTCAACAGGAATGAGTAGGAGTTCATAGTTCATAGTTCCAGACCAGGTCAACTATTCACATAGTTCATTAGGGCAGAGGTTCTCAAATGTTTTTCAGCCAAGGACCCCTTACAAGATAGAAAATATACCGGGGACCCCCTCATTCTGATTTGTGATTTTGGGCTAAGCTTAATTGTTTCCACGGTAACGTGCTTGACTTTTAATTTGATAGGTTTGTTATTAGAATGTAATCCATGAACCATTTTAGATTTAAAGCATAAACTATTTTCGTTGAACTATGAAGATTTTGCAAAAAAAAATTTTTTTTTTTTTTTTTTATTACATTACATTTACATTACGTCATTTAGCAGACACTTTTGTTTTGTCCAAAGCGACTTACAATATCACAATTTGTCAACAGTACAGAAAACCACTATGCAACACAATCAATGACAGCCAAGATATTTTGATAGACTAGCACCATGTAGGAAGTAGTTTGAGAAGGAATAATTAACATAGGGTTAGGGTTAGCATTTTGGCACGGACCCCTGGGGGTCCGCGGACCCCCATTTGAGAACCACTGCATTAGGGGGTCCCAGGTTTTGTGGAATCTCTTGACAGAGCCATTGGGGGTACATCTGATCTTTTCCAGCTTTATATTCTGCATCATGTCTCTGATCCACTGGCTGTGTGATGGAGGAGTGACATGCAGCCTTCCACTTGAATAATATCAGGCGTCTAGCTAATAGGGAGGAAAAAAGGGCTGCTACCAGGCGCGGACTGCATAATCGGGCACGTCGGGCAAATGCCCGGTGGCCTGGCCTGGCCTGGCCTGAATTTTTTTTTTTTTTTTTTGGTGCCCGCAGTCAGGCCACTCACTGAACAGCAGGCCAGGCGCCGCCTACTGGTTTACTAGTGGTTTTATTACTTTATTCAGGGTTAAAGTGGGTGCATCTCATTGTAAAATTGGACTCGGCCCAAATTGGGCTTCAAACGGCCCAAATTGGGCTTCAAACAGCCCAAATCTGGCTACAAACGACCCAAATTGGGCTTCAAACGGCCCAAATCTGGCTTCAAATGGCCCAAATTGGGCTTCAAACGGCCCACATTTTTCGCCGCCGCCCTTCGGACGCCGGCACGTGCGTCGGCCATATCGGCCTGGCCTGCTAGGTATCTAATGCCCGGCCTGATTTATGATCCCAGTCCGCCCCTGGCTGCTACTATTTAACCTACATTCTCAGTGATACAAATGCAGCTTGAGGCTATATTTCCAGATATCTCTATATTGCATGTTACATGAAAACCTTCAAGGTAAAACATGAATTCAAGAAACGTAGACTATTATGTTAATACCCAATAAGCCTACCCAACCAATCTGTGAGATTGCTATCAAAGAAGGGGTGGGGAGTTCTCAGATACCAAAAGTCAATAAGTCTATCAGTCATGGTTAGAATGGACATTTTCACACAAGCTATGTAAATCTCACTCTGTGTGTGTGTGTGTGTGTGTGTGTGTGTGTGTGTGTGTGTGTGTGTGTGTGTGTGTGTGTGTGTGTGTGTGTGTGTGTGTGTGTGCGTGTGTGTGTGTGTGTGTGTGTGTGTGTGCGCGCATGCGTGTGTGTGTGTGTGTGTGTGTGTGTGTGTGAGTGTGTGTGTAAATGAATAATTGTGGATGGATGGAGCCTGCTGGGCAGCACTGCACAGTTTTAATTATTAAGTGGTTAAATTAACCAGTCCATACACTAACTGTTGGATTTCTACTTATTATTAATATTTAAAAAAGTAGATAAAAACAACTAAATAGTCCTAGACCTAGATTGTCTTGGGGAATATCATACAGCAAAATGATGAATGATATTATTATAGAATATTATAGTAAATTATAGTGTTATTATATATTATAGTGATATTATATATTATAGTGATACTAACAGGAAATAAAAGAGCGGCCTACGAAAAAGTATGATACACTATAATAACCTCACTTGCGTGCTGGGTTACAAAATCACTCATATAAGAATGAGTATCAGACGCTCTGTAATGTAGTCAGTAGTCAGAAGACGCCTAGCTGCAGTGATGAAACAGTTGAAACTATGGTCGAAACAGATGCAGCCGTCACATTGTGCGCCAATACCACCATCTAGCGGAGACATACGGGAATACACCGGCCTGTTGTGGCCAAGAGGCAGTCGCAGTTGGGTTTATTGAGCTGACTCACTCTCGTTTATCTTATCTCATCTTTTGTCTCGTCTGGTGCTCATTATTACAGTCGCCGTATGGTTTTTAATACGCAAATCCTTCCCTAGGAAGCGAGCCCAGACGAGAAATGACTCACATATTCTTGTAATAACCCCATAGAGATTTATATAGTGTCCGTCCGACAACTTCATGACATAATCTTATCGTAGCCTACTTTACGGTATTTAGTTTCTCCTACTACGGCAGCACTATTAGTATTCCAAAACAGGGATTATAATTTAGCTGTGATATCTGTGTTGCTGTGTCCCATATGCTATGAAAAATACGATTAGGCGCTTAAGACATGAATTCATTAGTGATGGTGTGTGTAAATACAATATCTATTCTATTCTATTCTATTATGTTATATTCTATTCTATTCTGTAATAGGTCGCTATTTTATTAGCTGGATAAAGTAGGCCTATTAGAGTAATCGCCGTAACTCCTGCTGAAAGATGGGTGTAGCCTATTTCCTATTATACTATATTTTGTGGAAAATAAATGTGTTTGCTAGTTTGTCTCTAATACCCGGCGCTTCCCCTTCTACATCATTCACAGGTTATGTGCAAGAAGACACACACCTTTTATTTCTAGCAGTGTGTAGTTTATGATAAAACTCGCACTCTCACGCAAGCTTTAATGAGGAATTTTCATGGAGGTTCTTTTGTGTCATTGCAGTGACGGATGTGTCGCTGACCCAATGAAATGTTTCGCTGAGAACCCAGGCCCACCTTGCAGTGCAACTGTAGCCAATCGACGGTGGAAATGTGACGAAAGGGTGGGCTCAACGCAAAACAGGCTAGTTTGCCTTGTATATAGTCCAACGTCGGCAACTAGGAAAAATAGTTAGCGTCTCTTCACAGACGGTAGCGGCGGAGCATACGTTCTTGCGAAATAGTAAAAACACTATTAGTATTAATGCATTTACTCACGTAGTTTTTTTTACCCTGTCTAGCAATTAATCTTTTAGCACACTGAGGCAGGGATTCCATAAGTTTGGGTGCAGTAAATGGAGGAGAAGAAGGAAGACGGGGACGCGGAGATTCAGGAACACGGACCCGAACATTGGTTCTCAAAATGGGAGCGGCAGTGTTTGGCCGAAGCGGAGCAAAGGGAACCAAGCGAGGAGGAGGCCGATAACGACCAGGACAAACTGTGGCATCTCTTCCAGAACTCTGCCACTGCTGTTGCACAATTATACAAAGGTCCAAAACCAGAGCTTTCTGTTTCATAGTTTAGCTAACGTTAACTTCGTAGTTTAGTACCGTTAGCTAACGCGAGTTAGTTAGCAAGCTAGCGTTAGCTAACTTACCGAGGCTACTGTGAACTGACGTTAACGCTGGTTCACAGGAGAAAGCTAACCAACGTTAGCTTGTCAGCTAACCTGTTAGCCAGTGCGACGTAGCAGCTGACTAGGGCAAAGCTAAATTTAGCTTGTGTTAGCTACAAAGAGAACGGATCACAACTGTTTTGCTTGATGGCCACCTTTAGCTAAATTGTCTAACTTAACCAAATGTGGCTAACGTTAGCATGGTAGACATATCCCTTGGTGTCACCAAACGTCGACTGTTTACTAGCTATATCTAGCTAACGTTAGCTAGGCTAAGTTACAAAATGGCGATGGCAACAACAATCATAGCTACGCGACATACCCTGTTGAGATTTCCATAACGTTACATTGTCAGTGTTACCTCCTCCTTAACTGGGGACTATATGTAGCGTTAACAGTTTATTAGCATGGGTTAAAGACAACGTAAATAAGTGGCACTTAGCGCACTTGACATTCAAACGCCTGGTCTGCTGCTGAGTGAGCAGTTTTATAGCAACGCATAGCCAGCGTTATAAAATCGGACAAAATGGCGAGGATATTGGTTGGCTATAGTATGGAATTGTTGATTTGTCAATGTACCATGCTAGTATGACTAACGCCATTTCAAACTCAAGTCGAAGTTAAAGGAACTCAGTTTGGGAAGTGTGTTTGACATGGCTTTGCAACTTTACTGCTGAGGGAGCAGTTAAGTTGGTGTGTCGGTGCTTTCGTACCAACAAGCTGCCGAGCTGGCCATCTAGCCCTGCCTGGCTGACAGTTATTTTTATGTCAAAGCCCGTCTCTGCAATTCTAGATCACGACAAAATGGCGAATGAAAATGGTCTAAACGTCAGCCCTATAATCAGCGAGCTCCCGTGCCTCTCATGTGTTTTGTTGTCATATGGTCGCATTAATCTTTCTATTATGGTAAGGCTGCAGGCATTAACCAAAACGTAGTGTCCACATTAGCCATGATCATGTATTGAAACACATTTTCGCATTGCTCCCACAGACAGAGTATGCCATCAACAGGGCCTGTCATTGTGGGTGCCATTTCAAAATGCTGCTACGGCAGTTACCAACCTCTACAAAGGTAACTACATGTCTCTTCTCTCTCCTACTCCTTGTGTTTTCAGTTTGACTGTTTTTGTTTTGCCACGTACTTGCACAGTTGTTTCGATCATCTTTCTATTGATTTAAGATGAGCTAGCTATCACTGAACTTGTACTGTAGACATGTTTTCATTGACCGGCCCATCCATCAAATGGTAAACAAACCTGGACACTATCTCTGCATATTGATGTGTACTGCAGCAGGGCTTGTTTGCCTTTTTCTTCAACTACTATTGTATGATAAACCTTGGGCTGAAACCTAGATTTGACCAACACTGATGGAGCATTTGGCTTTTGGAATCTATAGTTAGGAATTCTCCAGTGAAAGAGAGGTTGCTTTAGTGGTGTGTTGTGAATAGGATCTAGGTCTGAATCTAGATTTGGCCCTCTGCCTCTGGAAGAAATGGACAGAGGATGCAAAGGTAGATTATGCTAGCAGCGTTAGCCAGTGTTGACTGGCTGGTAGCCTCTGGAAGTGAGTAGCAAAGCTGTCAGTCACGTGTGTTTCAGCTCACACAAAGTTGGGGGAACAAAATCTTTCTCGTGTTCAGATTTGGTAATGGTTTGAGGTAGGAGAAATCTGAATGTGGGCAGGGTTACCACAGGTCTGGAATTTAAGAAGAAAAAATCAAGTACTTGAAAGTACGTGGATTTATAAAGAGGGCCTTAAAAGTGCTTGATTTTAGCCTACCATAATATGAGCTTGAGGCTTGTGCGCATTGTCATCTCAAAATTGCTGGGCCAAGCTTGATACACTTTCTTCCTATCTACAGTATCACTCTGCATCATTTTAAAATAATTTTTCCTTAAAGTGCACAGGGGGGTAGTATTCATTGTTATTTATGAGGATAGTTCTCATGATCTGGTAAATTATGAACTCAAGATTAAAGGACACACTTTGAGTTGTCTAACTGAGCTGCTTTGCTGTGCTGTGCTCGTCTATCTGCTAAATATTCCTGCTGCAATTACTGGTGAGTTTTTTAGTTGTGTGGTTTTACTTTTACTTGCTTCTCTCTTTATAAAAAAAAAAAAAATCCTAAACTAAACTCGAACCACTGTTCCTTCAGGATTTGTAGTTGTCATAGACTGTGCTCCATAGTTGATTGCTCTATTACTGACAAAAAGTGTGTTATTGTAAGTCGCTTTGGATAAAAGCGTCTGCCAAATGACGAAATGTAATGAAATGTAGGACTGTTTCAGGTACAGAACAGATTTGCTTTGCTGTGCAAGATAAATGTTTGTTTTTTACCCACACACAACCCCTCCATCCCCATGCTTATGTATGTTGTCCATTAACACCACAGAGAGTGTGGAGGCCCACCAGAGAAGCTTTGATCTGGGCATCCAGATAGGCCACCAACGCCGTAACAAGGTTTGTCTTATCTTATTATCTTTGTGATGCACCTCACTAGCATTGTGATTATCTGAACAACATCTGCTAAACTTCCCAGCTCATGTTTGACATTTGGGAACAAGATAATAACAAACTACACTAGTTTCACATAAAAGAGATGGCGTACAATGTGGGAAAACGCATAACTGTGGAATTTGTTCATAGTTAAAGGAATATTCCACTGATTTTCAACCAGCTTTGTATCATTACAACATCAGTAGTATATCAGTAAAACTGTAAACAGTTCTCAGGCATTCATTTAGTTTGACAGTTGAGAGTTGATTACTACTGATGTTGTAATGATACAAAGTGTATCATTTTGTGTTCCTTGTAATGAAATGAAATGTCTTGACTGGTGGATCGCTATTGTATTGGCTTACAGGACGTGCTGGCCTGGGTGAAGAAGCGCCGGAGAACCATCCGCAGGGAGGATCTGATCAGCTTCCTCTGTGGCAAAGCACCACCACCCAGGAGTAGCAGGGCCAACCCGCGGCTGGCCATGGTGGCCCCCAGCCGGGCCAACCCGTCACCCGAGACTGGCTCATCTGTGGAGACAGACCTCCAGCCCTTCAGGGAGGCCATAGCGCTGCATGGTAAGGAAAGCCAAAGCCTGCATCACAGTTTACAAACCTGTGCAAAGTCTAAACGGGCTCTCTCCTGCTCCTTGGTTATGTGTCTGGTACTGGTAGTGGTACTGGTAGTGTCTGGTACTGGTACTGGTACTGTCCTGCTCCTTGGTTATGTGTCTGGTACTGGTAGAGGTGTGTGTGCTGTAGTTTACACTTTACATTCTCTCGGGGTCCCCGCGGAGGTCATAAAGTATTAAAAAAGTATGACATTTGAAGTCCTCAAAATAAGGCCTTAAAAAGTATTGAATTTCGTTTACAAGGTTTTCAATTGTGTTGACAAAGGTCTTAACTTTTTTCTTTGAATAAATCAATACCGTAACGTCATAAATAACTGTGAAATGTATAAAATGTTTTTATGGTACGACTAGGATTTAACAGGTAACGTTGAGTGTGTTTACATCAGCACATTGCTTTGACCCTCATGTCATTTAGCAGCCGAGTTGAGGTTAGGGTGGTTCATGTTGGGCATGTAGTGGTTTAGGTTACAGAAATGCAAATTGGTCTGTGTCAGGGCGTGGCAGTATGTCTCCTTTCTCAATCATCAGATGCCTTCTGCATTTCACAATTGCGTGCATGACTTTGTGTGTGTGTGTGTGTGTGTGTGTGTGTGTGTGTGTGTGTGTGTGTGTGTTGGCACAGACAAAGCCGTTTTGATTTTGATAGAAAATTGTATTTCGTATTGACATTCTGCCTTGACGCACGGATTCACACTGTGATTTTCCTGTCTGGCACAAGGTGATCAAAACATCCCCTAATTAAGACATCTGATCTGGTGTAGAGTTCGCAATGTTCGCCCGAACCCGACGGGTACCGCCGGGTCCCACTCAGTCCCACTCAGTCCGACGGGTTTGGGTCGGCACGGGCTTAGATTTTATCTTAATTAGCCGGGTCAGGCAGAGCTCGGGGCTGGGAAAAATATAATATATTGCTATAGGCTATATTTAGGACTATAATACGCTATTTACACACAGAGACTGCACGGTGGTGCTCATGTTTGAGTCAAATAAGAATTAATTATCTTCTTATTATGTTAAATGCAGTTAGGCTATTAACTTTTATTATCATCTCTCATTTGCTGAGCTGTTATGCTGCCCTGCAGCTATGGCAGGATGCTTACTTGCTTGGGGCGGGGAGTTAATGGGGTGACATGACTTCACTGGTAAGAAAGAAAGTGAAAGTTACTGTGAGTGAAGAAGACCACCTGACAAAATGGATGCTAAGACGATAAAGTAAACGTTAGACAAAGGATACAACCTGGAGCGTCGGGAGGCGGTGAGCGTCCGAAGTCTGGAAAACTCTTGATGCTGTGGTGGACGCAGACGGCGAGGCAGTAGGGATACGTCCAATGCAAAGTAATTCAAGGTGCTCTTCAAACACGACTCCAAGACCGGCACCTCTCTTCCCTCAGCCGCCATACCTGCTGCGCTGCCACCCCTTCTTCAGGTCAGAAATCCATGTCTGGTTTTGTCACGAGTAGCCTACAGCTAAAGTCCCTCTCGCCATCAAGCAGACAGTGACGGAAGGGAAGCATGTGTCTTTATGTGCGCCAAGGGGAAAATGACGAATGCTGGCAGAAATAAAGAGATACTCCCAATTATCTCATGAATTATCAGACTAAATTGGTCCGATTTCAATGTAGGCAATATAGATTAAAGAGATACTCGACACCTTTTCCACTTTTTTCTGCTGAAAATCAATATATATTGGAAATTAGCTGTGTTCTTGAGGAATCCAGGTCAAAGTCCTGACATTTACTGTAAATCTGAGTACGGTAATTCCTCTTCTCTTCTCACATACCCACCCATGCAGTTCCATGCAAACCAAAAAGGCAAAAAGGCCAGCTGTAGACTCCCAATTTTCCTCCCTTTCTATTGGCTGAGGTCTTGATCAGTGACGTCCACAAACCCAGCCCGCCCATCTCTCGTGCCTAGGCCCCTCCCAGCCAAAGTTTATAAAAGGTGCTGCACACCATGCTGGGACTATGGAGTGTGGAGAATTGTTGAATAGGGAGAGCGAGAGAGAGAGAGAGAGAGATTTGTGGAGCGTTTTGATTAGACTGCATTGTGTAAATTGTATTTAGTAGTCTAGGTTTAGTTTTAGAGTATGTCAGATAGCCTAGGTTGTTTGTTTGTAAAAAATAAATAAATGTTAATCTGTTTGCATAGGTATGTGAGAAGAGATGAGGAATTACTCAGTTTTACAGTAAATGTCAGGACTTTGACCTGGATTCATCAAGAACACAGCTAATTTCCAATACAGTATATATTGATTTTCAGCAGAAAAAAGTGGAAAAAGTGTTGAGTATCTCTTTGTAGTATGTCATCGCTGTCGCGGCAGGACCTCGAATCTCCAAAACAGCAACTTTTCAGGAAGTTAAAAAAACCTGTTTGCTCTTAAAATACTGAACCAAACGTCAAAGTTGGCACGTGTCTTAATTATAGTTAGTTTCCCGCTGAATGTGTCATTACTTTATTAATATCTTACCTGGATAAGCTCAAATGATGATGTTTATATTATCAGTCCGACTTGGAAGCACTCTCTCCCGGCCAGTCAGGCGCTGATGGCCGCCTCCCCTCTGCACATGCACGAGCCGCAAGCTCCAGGCCACGGGGGCGCACACAGCCGTGAAGCAGTGCTCTCATCCTCTCATGGCCGAAGGAAAGGCTTTGCCATGGGGATGAGAACAGTCTGACATAACGTAACGTTAACGTTACTTTATTCTCGTCAGAAACCACTCCGATTTGTATGTTTGCAGCCTAGGAATAACTGGAAAACATTTTATTGATCTATTCACGTCGGAAGAAGCCAGGATTAAACAAAATTATATCAGAAATACACAGCACGTCTGCCGTGTGTCTTTTCCGGGTTTTTGTCCTGCGTGGGGGGGTACCCCGACAGCTTTGACTGGTGTTGACAATAGGCTCGTTTGAGTTGACTGCCGCCTCGCCTGGAAAGCAGGCGAGCACAGTCAGCCGAGGCGTCAACAAGTCAAACACCCCTGCAGCACACTCACTACACTTTCACAACAATGAAGGCTCAGGCTTAGTTTTATAACTTTTACCTGCTGCTCATGCACATCACAGCACAGGCTAAATGATAAATATACATTATGTAAAGTCATTGCATAAATGTGTTTTTTATTGAGAAAGTGGCGTCAAGTAAGCAAGTGTTGTTGGAGTGGATATCACAGTGTGCAACCATGTTACGTTACATGTTACAAACTACCCATTTCCCTATTCACGTTGTATTTGCGAGGGGTATATATACAGCCAGCCCACTGGTGGATGTGTGTTTCTGTAGGGTTGCCATTTTATTTTATTTTATTTTGTCCAATATTCAAATATTCCTGAATTGCATTTTGTGTTACAAATAAGTATTAGTTCTATCTAACTTTTTAGCCAGATTTGATGGTTTTCTTGTCAAAAGTTAGCGGCTCCAAAGCCTTCTGGGTAATATCCAAACAATAGAGAGGCAAAGTGACCGCCTACTTCCTGCTTCAGCACTGAACCAGCGATTTTCATCTGCCATTTATTTTCCCATACACATTTCGTAAAATGCTTATTAAAAGTTTTACTGGTTCAACTAAACGGTAGAGATATATTTAGAAACAGGGGAGATCGCATAACATCTCACTGGGACCAACACGTAAAAAAAATGCGTGTTTAAGAAAATATATTTTTTATGTTTTTTTAAAGTCCCTGGAAACCAGAAATATTTCTTTATTATTTAGCATTTTGAGTTCATCACATCACAGGACCCTATGTTAATAAGCCACCAGCCAAATTTGAACGATGATGAACGTCGCAAAGTATACAAATTTAGGTTTGACAGTCATGGCAAAAGTCATGAGAATCAATTAGTTTTTAGTGTATTTTCTCCTGCGGACTGTGTGGGCGTGTCCCGTCTGCAGCAGGGAAATTTCTCTCTCTCTCGGAGGAGGAGACCTCTCGGAGAGAAGGAGAGAGAGAGAAGGAAAGAGAGATGGGGTGAGTGTGTGTGTTCGCGCGTTGCTCCGCGCATACCGTACTGAGAGGAAGAGATCTCTGCTCTGCCGCTGCGAGTGCACAGCGCTACTGTGTGTGTGTGTGTGTGTGTGTGTGTGAGTAACCTCGCGTCACCAGGCTGTGTGTCGAGCGCTATGCTGCCTGCTCTCTCTCTCACTAGTCCCGAGAGAGAGAGAGAGAGAGCAGGCAGCATAGTGCTCGACACACAGCACACAGAGTGGGAGGGAGACAGACAGACACTGAGCGAGCGCTGTGGGGCAAAGAACAGACAAAAGGAGGGCGGGTTGCGCGCGTGTACAAAGGTTATATAGAGCTTATGACGTCATAAGCTCCTGCATTTTAGCACCTCGCGCACTGCTCTCTTCAATGAGGAAGTGGACATCCAGACCTTGTAGAAAAGTGTCGATTTTAAGGCTTTGGGTTGAAAGTAATGTATCATAATTTCTGAGCCACACAATTACTAACATAAGACCCTAAATAACATAGTTAGAACGTTTTTGTGGATTTTGGTTTCCAGGGACTTTAAGTTTTGATCAGAGTGAAATGTTCTATAGTCTCTCCCGATTATAGCGTTAGCTGAACCGTTTGGTTCGATGAAGTAAAATGGTATGCTGGTGTTTGGACTGAGAGAGCCTGGTGACGCGAGGTTTGGACAGGAACATCAGCAGCAGATCCAGTCACAGTGCTAGCTGGCTTTAACTGAAACTACACATGCGCGAGCAGGAACTGCACAGAGCTCTGCCATTGGCTCTGAAATTTGCCCGCCCCACAAAAGTTCATCCTATCCAAATGTGGAGTGGGCGGATTCGAAAGCCTGAAAACTCCCTGCCCTTTTTTGAAAAACGGACAAAATCTGACCCAGACTTCTAGATCTCTTTTAATAGAAAGGGATTTAAAAAGGCTGATAAAGAAAATGTGTGCTGGTACAACAAAATTCAACTTGAAACAGAGCAGCGTCACTCAGCGCAGCGGGTCGGGTTCGATTTTTTAGGACCGTTGACAACTCTTAATCTGGTGCACAGGTGCACATGGCCAGTTGGTATGTTCTTTCATAGCCTCTCACCATTGTGATGAAGGCAAGTTTTAAAGGATTTTATCGGTTGGATTTTAAATAAGAAAAATGGCACCAGGAAAGCAGTTTATTGCCAACTAGAAAGTATTTTCCTGAACTTTACATTTGGGAAAATGAGCACATTCATCAAATGGTTCCTTGATTGGTTTGCTGCAGCCTGGTTTGATGTGGCACCTGTCACCTGCCTCGTACGGTCTGGTCTAGGACAGGTCAGACACTCACCTGCCTCATATGGTCTGGGACAGTATGTGTCTAAAAGGCAGGAATTAACACAGGTGCAACCAAAATATTAACGAGGACCCCCCACTGGAACTGGAAGTTGGAAACCCTCATTCATGTTTTGCTTGCATCTGAGTTACTTCCTGCCTTTTAGACACAAAATAGCTGCTGTGAAAAAAGGTCAATGAGGTAGCTTAGCTCAAGCGGAAATCATGGTCGGGTGTCAAACCCCTTGACGTACGCACGGAGGGCCGGCAGCTCCCCTAAAATGTGACTCGACAGCTGACGTAAACAGCGTAAGTATACTAATGTAGACGGGGAGATAACAGGAGAGAGGGAAAGCTATGACCAAGTATATGCACTACATTCTCTCCTTGGGCTAACTTCTCTAGACATTGAAATCCTTTTGCATGTTTCCAGCTTCAGCTTATCTCTCCATCCACTAATGTGCTTTGTCTGTTGCTGCTCTCTCCTCTCCGTCCTCCCTCCCCGTCCTCCCCCAGGTCTGAGCGGAGCCATGGCGAGCATCAGCGTGCGTTCCGGCGCCCCGGGGTCTCCCACCCACGTGAGCGGGGGCGGCGGCGGCGGCGGCAGCAGCAACGGAGGCGGCGCCGGCGCCGGTGGAGGCAGCGCGGTCTCGGGACCGGTGTGCCGCAGCCGGCGCAACGGGCTCCACGACGTGGACCTGAACACTTTCATCTCCGAGGAGATGGCGCTGCATCTGGACTCTACAGGCTCCGCCTCGGCCGGAGGGGGAGGGGCCAGGAAACGAAACTCCACCCAGTGCAATGATGTCATCACGGACTCCCCCACTCACAAACGCAACAGGATGATCTGATCTGCTGCCTGGCTGCGTAAGGGGGGCTGAGGCTTGGAGAAGGGGCGTGGATGGGCCTATGACAGACATGCTGACGGACAAGACGTTTGGATGGCTGGCTGTGCAGAGCATCTGGGCTGGAAATGAGAAGGGGCATGGAAGGCTTTCTGTGTCGTGTATTTAAATGGTGGACGACTCCTTTTCCTTGTCTCCTTTCCTCACTCTTTTTAGTAGAGCTCACTGATCTCACATTAAAGCACTTGAGTGTGGTGGAGGACGTCACGCGCTCAAAGAACTTGCATTGATAAGAACTGAAGGCTAATAGGTTGTTCCATTGCAACATCAGCTCACAGCAAATCCACCATTTTGGCCTGAAAGAGACTACCTCTGATTTGCTGTCATGGTTCTGTGATGTTGTCCCCCCCCATTGCCGCAATGAGGCGTTTTCTCAGGCCAAAATGGCGGCAGCGGCTGTTGTCCAGAAAGCACCGGAGCTCCATCTCTTGCCTTCAATACTCTTTGGTGCGGTCCTCCCGTTAACCCGCTGATGGGGTCAGACGGCCGGAAAGGAGACAACGAAAGAAGAAGATACCACACAGACTCATTCTGGGACGCAGATCTTCTCAAAGGGGTGAAAATGCACTGTGTTGCTTTAAAAGCCACTGGACCCTCGACACACCTGTGCCCTTTGACCCTCGACACACCTGTGCCCTTTGCTCATCCTCACCCACCCCCTTAATAAGGAAATGAGGGCCATGATCAAATCATCTCACTCAAGTCAATTCAGTTGTTTCGCCAAACGTCGGACCCAACTCTTGTCAGAGACCATCTTCAAACCGACCCACCTGTTCTTTCTGTTACGTCAACCGTTATCGCAGTTCTCAACTGACTGCCTGTCAGCGCTAGAGGTACATCGCCCGATAGCAGCACGTCCGCGGCGTCTTCCCGACTCATCTGCCGCCCGTAACCAGTTAGATCACTACTGGCTGCTCCATCGACGGCTCATCTACCAATAGCAGGCTATTGACGTTTTGATCTTTAGACCTTTTTCTCTGCTAACTACTCTGCTTCAGCAGTGGTTAGATTTCTTACGTTTTGTTTTGTGTTTCAACCACCAGTGTTACAATTCTAGGTTTGTTGCCACAGTTTGCAGCAGTTATAGCCAAGTTAATTGCACGTCCTTTCTCCACCCCCTGGTAATCAAAAGGAAAATGTTTCTTTGTCAACACAGCTTCTCAGACCTGTTTACAGACTTCACCCCCCCAGTCTTATTACAAAAGCAGCTGCTGTTTTATGTGATGGTGTGATTATTCTAATGAGAGTTGCAATAATGATTTTTGCACTTAGCTTTCACCTCTAACTCATGCAAACAAATCAACTCTTCCATTGTATCCCAGTTGTAGCCGTCTCCGGCCCTCAACAGGCCCCCCTTGTGGTCGATAACACGTGTTACTCCACGATGGACGCTTGGCAAAAAGATGTACAATGAAGAGAAACTGAGCCCACGTGCGCCTCCTCCCGGTGGCTGGTGGTTGATGTGCCGGAGCGTCTTGTGTGCGCGTGGGCTCTGCTTCTATTCATCCAGCCCCGACCCGTACAGACAACCCTCATCCTTGAAATGATTTAACTTATTGGAAGATAATCGGTGCTGTTAGAAAAGCATAAATCACAGAAATGTTCTTGCAGAGGCAGCGTCTCCCAGCGACCCCCCCCCCCCCCCCTCTTTCCCCTTCTCCTCCTCTCCCCTTCCCCGCCGAACATATGAACTAGTGCACATGAGCCACTCTTAACTCAAGCTAGAGTGGGGGCTGGGGGCGTGGGGGCGCCACCTGCTGTTTGTATAAGGGGTGTGTGCATTATTGAGATGTGGATCGTTTGATTTTTGCTTTTTGGTCCAGAAGATGATTGATTGATGCAGCTCGTGGGCTCGTTTCGCCTTCCATCCTTTTTCTTTTGTGTCGGGAAGAGCAGAGGAGCGCGAGATGCTGTCGTCGTCGTCATGCCAACGCCAGTTAAGAAATGTGGGCGTGTTTTGAGGATTGGGGAAAATAAGGCCTAGTGTTGCTGCTGTACCATCTGTGGCATATTTGAGGGTGTCAACGTGTAGGATTCCACTCGTTTGTGGGCATAATGTACTCGAGTGCATCATGGAGTATGCTTTCTTTCAGCATAGGCAATCTTAAGTTGGTTACCCAATTGGTAAACAACATTATTCTAAAGATTTCCAGTGATGCTCTGCCCTCGTAGTGCTGCAGTCAGTTTTCACTGAGCTGTTTGGCAGGAAGTTAAAGGAACACTCTGCCCATTTTCAACCAGCTTTGTATCATTAGAACATCAGTAGTATATCAGAAAACTGTTTTGAAGTTTGTCATTTAATTTGACAGTTATTGAGTGCTAAAGTGTGGACCAGTGACATCACTGGTCCACACTAACTCAAATTATTAACTCAAATCCAACTCTCAATAACTGTCAAACTAAATGAATGATGAATAGTTTGACAGTTATTGAGTTGATTTGAGTTATTAATTTGAGTTAGTGTGGACCAGTGATGTCACTGGTCCACACTTTAACACTCAATAACTGTCAAATTAAATGACAGACTTCAAAACCGTTTACAGTTTTCTGATATACTACTGATGTTCTAATGATACAAAGCTGGTTGAAAATGGGCGGAGTGTTCCTTTAATATTTGCAATAGCCCCCAGCCCCCCCCCCCCCACAACTGACTTGTGAGGTGTCACCGTTTCCTTCTCTGCTCTCCTGGTGTTTGCTGACTTGTTCACTCGCCTTCACGTTTCCCAGCAGGAAAGTGGATTTTCCTTCTTTGTGTTTTTAAGCATGCCAGTTTTCACCTTCTGTTACATTTTTGGTCAAAGATTTCATGTCTGTGTAGGTTGGCTTTTGTATTCCTACATGATCGCTGGGTAGCCAGTGAGGGGGGGGAAACGAAGGCGGGTTAAGAGACGTTCCTCGACTGTCAGAATAAAGAACGTCTTTAGGGTTTTCTCCTCGCCTCGTAGTGTAACCACCGAGTGAAATCAAGGAGAACGTAACGGCATCATATTGGGGGAAATGAAGACCTAAGGAGTGAGGTGGAGTTAGCTACAGGGGAACCCAACCGCCTTGGTTACTGTGAAGGAGGGTCAACAAGTAAACTCAACAGTGAGGCCGTTTGCATCATGTCACCACTTTGACAATATATCTTTTGCAAAACAAAAAAATCTCGCTAATTCTTTCCCAATAGCTTCACAACTGTTGTGAACAACGATAACATAGGAAGGATCCACGTTTGTTAGGAACGTGGCTGTAAAAGTGAAGCCGTTTTGAAGCCAGTGCAGTTGAACCAGTGGGGCTCAACCTGGCAATAGTGCTCATGGCAGGATCATCTGCGTGGAGCAGACGCAGGTCTGGAGATGCAGCGGGGGCGAATCCTTTTTTTTTTTTTTTTTTTTTAGCAGCCATCTCATCCATGCGTTCTGCATTAAATCAAAGGAATGTATCTTGAATTTTTTGGTGGTTTCCTCACCAGATACTTGGCACACTGCGTCTTTATGTCGAACATTGCACAATAGCGTTGGTAGCATTCCGCATTGAAACCAAACGGCATGGTTAGCTACAAACCTGTAGCTATCGCTTTCCCCCCGCGGTTTCAATAAATGCTCCCAGCTCAAGTAAAGGGAAGCAAAACAACAAATCTCCCCAGTGTAAAGTGCCTGGTGAAAGAAACCAACTCAAAGTCAAAATATCAAGAGTAGCCCTTTTTAAGAGGCCATTTTATTTTCTCTATCCTTGACTGAAGACTTGACCACAGGCCTGTGGTCTTTTAAACTCGACATCTCTGTATACTTTGTGTGTGAAGACTTAATAGCACAGAAGGAGATGGTGCCATCTCTCCAACACCACTGGTCCTTCCTGCCGCTAAGACCCCACTGACTAGGCTGTTCTAATATAGGGGGGAGGGGGGGGCAGCAGCGTGAGTGTTCCTGCCTCTCCACCAATCACAGAGGGGGGGCAGCGTGAGTGTTCCTGCCCCTCCACCAATCACCGGACTTCATCCACATTGTTGAAAAGGCTGACACTTGCCACGTCTCTCTGGAGCCAACACTATTATCAGCTGTTTCTTGATACTTATTTGTTTAAAAAGTAATAAATGGCTAATCTATATACTTAACATTTAGGTGTTGGTATGATATATGTGGTTCACATTGTAAAAGAAATAAAACAAAAACCATTGAATTGCAATTTGATGTACTATGTTTCATTAAAAAAGGAAAATGACAAGTTTGGTTTCATTTGGTGGTTCTTTGTTCCTGTATGTGCCTGGAAGTGATGAGATAATAAATGTACCTTGCAAGTAGGGGTGCACCGATCGATCGGCAAGCAATCTGTATCGGACGATTTTGACCTGAAATATGCGATCGGCTGATTGCCGATATTTTTTAAATAAAAAAAAGCCCCATCACTAATCAGGCTTTCCAACAATATAAAATACAATGCCAATTGGTATTATTAAAGGGGAGAAATAATCGACCGAAATAACGTTTCCTAACTTTTTTTGAGGAGTTTATATTGATCGGTGATCGGTCGATGATCGGTTGGGCAGATATTTCCCATAGGTGATCGGTGCACCCCTACTTGCAAGTGTTTGAGAGAGAGTGCAGGAAAAGCAGCCATATTTGCTATAGAGCTAGAGCGACTGATGTGGCCCAGTTGACTGTCGCTTAACACAACAAATTTAAGTGCTTGAATTTAGCCTCCTGAAATCTGTTGAGTTTGAGCGTTGTGCGCGCCATCATCTCAAAGTCACTGGGCCCAAGCTTGATACACTTTCTTCCTATCTACAGTATCACTCTCCATGTTGTGCCGTCTGGTCCAGATTGCTTTGAGTTTTTGTTGTTGAAGTGCTAATTATTCATTCCGATATGTAAGTATGACCAGAAACAAATGTGCACTGGAGGAGTTAGGAGACTGGCTACCTGCCTGGTATGTGTGAACATCTCTGAATGATTGGCCTGTCATTTTGAAATAATTTGTCCTTGAAAAGTGCCTGAAATCTATCATTACAAAAGAGTGGCAACCCTGAGAAAGGAAGCTTGTGTTGAGGTGAGGGATCATGTGACGTCTCAAGATGATCAGAAATGTGTTCTCTTTGTCCAACTCTTCTGATGCGACACTCACCGAGCACTTTGTTAGGAACACCTTATTACTCCCACCCAAAAATAGTCTCAGCCCACCCCATTTTTTTCCCCCTCTCCAAATCCATGGTGGTCATTAGTAGCAGTTTCTGTTAAAATTATATTTATTTATTATTTATTTTTGCTTTAAAACTATTTTTTAATTTTCTGCTTAAAGTTCATGAAAAAAAGTGGCATTCTTGTTTTTTCCCACAATAATTTCATAATACCATTTGTAATGCCACCGTTGTAGTGCTGTTGTTCAAAATTACAGTACATTTTCTCAGATTTATTGGTGTCTTTCTAGTCACACAATTTAATAGTCAGTGTTTCCCATACACTGATCTATTTGTGGTGGTACACCCTACATAGATTTTGACCCCCCCAGATACTGCCACATATTAATTTCAACTAGTTGACTGCAAACTCCTGCTTTAGTGCTTACAGTATATTATTATCTTGTCGGAATATTATTCCAGCCAATAAGTTAGGAAGTTCCCTTTTGATTTCATTTTACTTTTGTTTTGCCTACAAAGCAAAATGTTACTTTACTTGAAACTCCCCTGAAGTGATTTTGGTATTATTTATGCAAGCATAATTCTACCATATAGTAACCTGTATGCAGAATATATATAGTATATATAGGGAAACAATAATTTTTTCATCGCTGTAAAACCACAGAACGGTAAAGAAGATATTGATGTGTGTAGTTCTTCATAGATCTAGTCTCTTCATTTTGATCTCAAAGTGCGCCAGTGATCCATTTTTACTTGAAACTGTACAAAATTTTCTTCCGGGGGGGCATGCCCCCGGACCCCCTTAGGGGTTCGGTGGTCCATGACCTTTGGGTGGGCTGAGCCCACCCAAAGCTCTGATGCTAAAACCGCCCCTGACCGATATTAACATTGCTGTTATTTTGCTCATTGGACCAATAGCGGTTAAAAAATGAGTAAATGACTAACATCGGCCTATATGGATATGGATATGATTGCCAATATATTATGCGTCCCTACTCAAGAACGTGATAGAAACATCATACTCACGCCACAGGTAGCAGGTAAGTAATGTATGCAGTAGATGATCTGATTAGATTTTGGTGCATGAGGGGAAATCACATTTTCTTTAGTCCTGCTGCACCTCACTAGGGGGCGCCAGAGGAGAGCATCAGAAGGACCAGAGCATGACTTTCTACTGTATTATGCATGTCCCAGGCTGCTGGAGGAAGGATAAAAAAAATAAAAAAAAGCTATATAGATTTCTATCAGTGTACAAGACAGAGCCAGGCTCATCTCAAGCAGATTTTTATGCATTTATTTATTTGCTGTACTATATGAGGTGTTGGCTGCTGTATGCACACACAAAGCGCCAGAAGCAAAACATACAGGACCCAAGTATGCAAACGCAACACCAAATAGGCAAACAAATGTTACAATTAATTTGATCGTCTGAAACATAAGACGTAAAAATACACACGGTATTAAATAATGGTTTTGTGGCATAACATCACACGCACAACTGATCTCCTTCATCTTTGCTGTCAGTTGGTAAATGAACTGGATGTAAGGAACTCAGATGTGCAGTCATCAAATGCAACCGCTGCTGCTCCTGTTTGGTCCGTAGAACTTGAGATAAAACGTGGCCGCGTCCCGACAGTCCTCCTCGACCACCTCCATTCCTCGCCTCCTATCCTTCCTCCATCTCCTTTCCTTCAGCCCAGATTTCCTCCAAACTTCACAGTTAGACACAAACACACGTGTTTCTCTTCTCTCTGCGATTACCAGCAGCCATGCAGAGGACCTCGAGTTTCTCCATGTCAAAATGGAATGATGCATCAAACCTACTTCATAAAAAAGACAATATTCAGCTTTCAACCTCGGTCCACAAGACCTCAATTTAAAGTTGCACTAGGGCAGATTTTAATGTAAAAATGAAGACAGATTCACCTAATTTGCCTAAAGATCTCATTCTTTCCCCTCTCTTGTCCCTTTGTTAGAGAGCATCACAGACTGGCTGGGGTTGGTAAACATGAGCGAGCTTAGTGGAGTTTACTGTCGTCACCTTACATGACTTCTGGGTGTTAAAGTTGAACATTTTCAAACAGTTTCCATTCAAACACACATGTTGCCTAGTGCAGAACTAAAATGAGAGAATCTCTGGGCTTCTGGGTGCTGAAGGAGAGGAGGTGAGATCTCAAACAGTCCATGACAGTCTGATGAGGGATCCTGAACCCCGCGATGGGATTGGCTGAGTAATGGGGGTGGGGCTAGTAGTAGTTGAAGGTTAGGGGGCGGGACTTAGATCTGACTGAGGGGCAGGAACTTCTGGTAGTAGCTCTTGGTTACGTCAATCATCAGGTCCTGAGTGCATTCTGGGAGCTCCCCTGAAAACAGACCTGAGGAGGGAGGGAGAGAGAGACAGTGGAAGAGAGAGATGTTAGGTTTTGCTTTCTTCTTGACACTGCGTGTGTGTGTGTGCGTGTGCGTGTGTGTGTGTGTGTGTGTGTGTGTGCGTGTGCGTGCGTGCGTGTGTGTGTGTGTGTGTGTGGTATGGTGGACCTGGGCATCCAGAGAAGACAGTGAAGGGAGGGACCACGGTTTCAGGAGGAAGCACAGTGTTGTCTAAGATCTTACAGCAGTCCTTCAGCACACACCGTCGACCCTGCACGGAAGAACCAATGTGGAAGCAAAGCAAGTCGTCAAGTTTCTGTACTTAACTCATTATCTATGTGATCCCAAATCTGCCTCTGCAAATGTTTATTTATTTGTGTGTTTGTATGGAACCGAGCTAAATGTATCAGGCAGATTAGCCTGGTAGCCCCCGACGGAAGTACACCGCGTCATACAGCATGTATTACATATTACAGTCCGACAAGGAAACACGTTCAGAGTAGGGCTGGGTATTGGCAAGGATCTCACGATACGATACCGATCACGATACTTGGGTCACGATACGGTTGTATCACGATATATTGCGATGCGATACATATTGCGATATATTGCGATATTCTACAGAATTTACTCAAAATTAAATAATAGAGCTAAAGATACAACACACTGTGTACCACCCAGGTAGTGTAATAATATGTACATCACTTTATACTGATAAGTTAGTGAACAAATTTAGTCAAAACTACTGAGTGTTGAGTGTTACTGAACGCATCGATATGGGAAATATCGATACAGTATCGATTAGGGGTGGGAATCACCAGATGCAGAGGCCTGGCATGGCCTGCAAAAAAAAAAAAAAAAAAAAAATTATATCGTGATACTTGGCGTCCAAGTATCGATACAGTATCGGGAAATAAAATATCGCGATATATTGCCGTATCGATTATATTGCCCAGCCCTAGTTCAGAGTGGACCACCGTGAAGAGAGAAGTGATAAGGGAGCGACCAAAAAGTAGCGATAGGCTGTCTTGCAGGAAGAATGAGTGGGTAAGATACTTCAACGGCTGCGTTACAGAAGGTGTGCCAGGTCCACGGCGTAGATGCTCTCAAGGACGTGCAACAATTGTGTTTGTTGCAGTTGGTTATGGAGAAGAGAGACATCCTAGCTTGTTGTCTTTCAGGCTTGGCCAACCCTTCGCCGATCATGTAGGGCTTTCCCACTTCACTATATCACATTGTATTTGCGAGGGGTATATATACACATATATACACGCGCATATACATGCACCGCCCACGAGGTCCGTGGTTGGTCAATTCATATGTCTGTCACGTATGCTTTTTTCCCCCCCTTGGGGGGTGGGCGTTCACCACTTTTGAGAGTTGTGCTCCAGACGTAGATATGATCTACGGCTGGCACTGTGAGACTAACTCTCATGTGACTGCTCAACCCCTCCGGCACAGGGAGGATAACAAATGTCCTCTCTCCCTGAGTATATATTTATATCTCTCTGGAGATCAGTTTCTAGGTGTGCGTGTGCGTGTGTGTGTGTGTGTGTGTTTGTGTGTGTGTGTGCGTGTGTGTCACTCACTATGACACAGTTCTTGCCAATGTGGACATAAGAACCTATCTGTGCCGCATTGACCACACAGTCCTCCTCGATGAAGACATGGTCTCCGATATGCAGGGGGAAGAAAGCCACTCTGGAGAGAGAGCGAGAGGGAGAGAGATGGGGGTCAAGGCTTTGTTAGATAGGCATGCGACAAGCAGAAAATAGAATAAACTATCTTTCTGTATTCCAAGTTCTATACGGTACATGCGTACGTAAGTAAAAATGACATTCCTTGTACAGCATATGAATTGTTTATCATGGCGGTATTACAGCCAGTTTAACGCCTGGGTGTTTTGCTATGTAGAAAACCAGAGCAATTAGCTACAACAACCGTAGACATTTAGAAGAAGAAGAAGAAAAAAGTCACTCACCCTTTGCTGAACTTTTTGAAAGGTGGACGGATTACACTGCGGCTCTTCACAACACAATGTCTGCCCACCCTGACGTTAGCCAGGTCTCCTCTGATGATGCAGTCATTCATTACAATAGTCTGGAGAGAGGAGAACATACACACAGCTACGTCACAACGTCCAGTACAGATCAAAATAACATACACACTGCTACGTCACAACGTCCAGTACAGGTCAAATACACGGCTCCAGAGGAAAGCTGTAAAATCTATTTCCCTCTGTATTTATGGACTAGGCCAGTGGTTCCAGAAAAATTAGAGTAAACACACACACATCTCTTCTTGTAGGTGCTGAGTCCAAAGTGGTTAATTCATCAAGATTAAAAAAGACTTGCGACACTGATTAGCTCCCAATGTTTTGTTTAATTTTGCATTTTAAAAGACAATGTTTCGAGCCGTTGCAGGCTCTTCGTCAGGTCAGGCAGCAATGGTTCCCAATGTGGGGTCCAGACGAGATCACTGGGTCCTTGAGGGGGTTCCAGAGGGGGTCTCCAGCAAATTGATGGAATGTTCAACTTAACCTAAGCATTCATTTATTTATTATTTTACCAGGTAGTCACTTGAGATCAATGATCTCTTTTTCGAGCAAGACCTGGCCAAGTTAACATGATTAGAGATTGACTGAGTGTTTTGATCATACATAGTTTGACTGTTGTCTCTACCTACAGTACAACACTTTTTTTTCGTTAGGTATGATTTTGTCCAGAATTCCATGACTGTGTTTAACACAGTCATGGAATTCTGGACAAAATCATACCTAACGAAAAAAAAAAAAATACAAAATAAATCTCAGATTTGGGGCTGAGAGACAATCTCATCAAATGGAGGTTCATGGTAACGGTTTGAGAATCACTGGACTAGCCTTGACAGGTATTTAACGTTGTTTTCCTCACTTTGCCATTGAGGACGATGTTCTGACTCCCACACAGCACTGACTGTCTGCTCACTTTGTTGCCAGACGCCTGAAATGAAAAGACAGCGACCATTGCTTTACAAGTGTGTTTTATGTTAGCATGCTGAAGAAAGGTAAATATTATATAACGTTTCTATGTATCTTTTTGCCCACCCAACGACCCGTCGACTTTTACATTAGCTACGTTAGCTAGCTAGCAAAGTAGCAAGTGACGTTAACGTTAGTGGCACTGGCTAACAGCTCAATTAAACAGCACATTACCGTTTCAATATACTCCGCTTTGTTGTACAGTATTTCAGATAATTCCATGGCGGAGGATTTCGTAGATTATCTGTAAACGATGTGCAACTGTTTTGCTCCCAACCATGGATGATGCTCTCAACCGCTCCCTGCTTCCGATTCATGAATGGCTTGACAGTCCTTACGAGTCAATTGCAAAAGCATCGATGGCTTTAATATGTCAAGCCAAATAAATTGGTAGATGATAGGACACAATCATGTTGGTATATTTCAGTGACATCGTGAACGGGTTATCATACTTTAATTTCATTGTACGTTACAAACCATAGCCAGTTAATTACTAACCAAAAAAATACATAATAGTTCTAGGATCCATTGGTCTTCCCTGTGCCACCGTCTATCCAGCTCTGTTCTGTATGTCTGTAACCTCACTGCTATTTTATTTTTCCTGTCATCAAGGAGTCCCTTTAGATTGAGTTTAATGTTGTATTCTTGGATTATTATTATTTTAATAAAGTGTACCGGGGGGGAATCCAAAATCAAAACATAAACTTGGGTTCTGACGTGCGCATGCGCGCTAGCAGTCACTTGTTTCTTCTTCGCCTAGCACGCTGGGAGCCGCCAGTAAGTTCTCATCATGGCGTCCCGTGTCCTAGCGCAGTGTGTCCGCTCTCTTGCCCGGCCCTCGGGGAGGCTTTCGGCGGGTCACCTCCTCGTCAGAGCCGCTGTCACCCCGGCCTCAGCCGCCCACCGGCCGTTCTCCCTCGTGTCAGACAGCCAGAGGACGCGGTGGCTCGGGCAGAGCCGGGTGAGTCTTGGATAACATTGAGCTGCTCTCCTCTCACCGTCGCGGCCTAGCGGTAGAGGCTGGCCACTGTGACCTACCTGCGCCTTTCACATCTGACAAGCTAAGCTAGCCGCTGTGCTAAAGTTCATGCAGCCGCAGGCATGAGTTTTGTTTTCCCTGCTGGGAAGCACTTGTTCTGCAAACTCTGCAGCGAGGTCACGGGAAACGCTGGAAGCTTGGCGGGTTTTCATTGCACAACGACCCGGGTTGCACTTGTTAGCTAACGTTACCCAAGCTAGTGAGTTCATTGGCACTGCTAGCTTGTTAGCTTCTCTCCTGTATTTTGAGTCACTTGCACTTGGATATAACTAACGCTAGTAACAGCTGAGTTAACCCAACGAATGCTGACACATTATTATAAGTGGATTGAAAGTCCCTGCCTGTCAGGCATGAGTGTGATATGTCCAATACTATTGCTGCAGTGTGTGTAAGAGTTTGTTTAACTTGCTAGTTTTAGTTGTATCTCCCAGACTTTCCCATACCTCCTCACAACAATAATAATAATAATCAACAATAACAATCCTGCTGTAGCCTACTCTGCTGTGTATACTCAGTGTGTCTGTAGTAAGCTTTAGTTTAGGGCTAACTGTAGCCTACTCTGCTGTGTATACTCAGTGTCTCTGTAGTAAGCTTAGATAGTTGAGGGCTAACTGTAGCCTACTCTGCTGTGTATACTCAGTGTCTCTGTAGTAAGCTTAGATAGTTTAGGGCTAACTGTAGCCTACTCTGCTGTGTATACTCAGTGTCTCTGTAGTAAGCTTAGATAGTTTAGGGCTAACTGTAGCCTACTCTGCTGTGTATACTCAGTGTCTCTGTAGTAAGCTTAGATAGTTTAGGGCTAACTGTAGCCTACTCTGCTGTGTATACTCAGTGTCTCTGTAGTAAGCTTAGATAGTTTAGGGCTAACTGGTGGGCTGTTTATCTCTGCAAACCTAAACCTGTTCACTACCTCTCACCCGCTATGCCTGCCTCCCTCCCTCTCATCATTCCTGCTTCCATCCTCCTCAGATCTCCTCAGTGGGTGTGTTGTGCCGACAGTATGGGGACCTGCCCCCCCTCACCCTGGAGACCATCAAAGAGCGTGTCATGTACGTCCTCAAGCTTTACGACAAGATCAGCCCTGAGACGGTAAGAACAGCAACTCAGACAGTCAATAGTGAAGTAGTAGTCAGGGATGCAAAATGTATGGATAAGGAAAAATGTGACAGGTACCAGAGTAGACATTAAAGTACTCAGAGATCCTATTTTGGGATGAAAAAGGTGACTGTCACCTAAAGATGACCAGTTTTCATCCCAGAGGAGTACTAAAGTCCACTTGTTGAAGAAGTGGAATTGAGCTTAACTTGCCTCTCTTGCCTATAATACTCTGGTTCGTTAGTAGTGGCTCGTCGAATGATTCAGGGGGGAAAATAGTATCTAACGTCAACGTTGGTCTCTGGTCCTCAGCTGCAGACCTCGTCCCACTTTATGAAAGACCTGGGTCTGGACAGCTTGGACCAGGTAGAGATCATCATGGCAATGGAGGATGAGTTTGGTGAGTCTCTGTCAGCTGCTCTGTCTCACTGTGTGTATTGTCTCTATTCTCTCTTCCTGTCGGCATGTCTGTCTGCTCCATAGACTAGCCATTCCCAACCTGTGGGCCACGAATGTATTGCAAGTCGGCCGCCAAATCATTTGCAAAACATAAAAAAAAAAAAAAAAATTGTATGATGTATGAGAATGCATTTCTCCATTGTTGAATGACCCCGTTATTTAATTTGTTAGACACAATTAATGAATTGGCCTATTGCAGACAGCCCATCACTTTTAGTTTCAGATTTGTGTGTGGTGCTGATGGACAGCTCCTTTTATAGTTAAAATAAAAAGTGACCTGAGAACACATTATTTGACCTCCATACTGTTTATGGTCGGATGTGGGCCGTGAACATTTTAGAGATTTTCAAGTGGGGCGTGAGTCAGAAAAGGTTGGGAAGTGCTGCCGTAGACCGTATAAAGTGGACATAGGCTCCGTGACATCACCATAGACTCTATAAAAACATTGTGACATCATCAGCGATGTCATAAACAAACACAGATGTCACTGTCACTGATGTCGCAATGTCTATGCATGGTGATGTCACTTGAACAATTGTGATGTCATCAGTGATGATGTCATCGGTCCCTAGTGGCCACGCCATCAAAGTGAAGTAATAGCTATGCTATTAGTGTTTTTTGTTTTGTTTTTCAGCTGCAACCAGCAGCTCTATACTGTAGGAATCTGTCGGTCGGTCGGTTGGTTGTTTGGTTGGTTGTTTGGTATACACAAATTCGCATATCTGGTCGCAGCTATTGTGAATTATTGCATGTTTCTTTAAGCGGTGCAGAGAAATGTATTTACGCCAGGTGTACGAGCATGGACTGGGCTAAAAACAGGGCTATCCAGATTAGGGATGCACCGATTGCAATTTTCTTGGCCGGTTCCGATTTTTGAATAGTCTGACTCGTGTGTGTGTGTGTGTGTGTGTGTGTGTGTGTGTGTGTGTGTGTGTGTGTGTGTGTGTGTGTGTGTGTGTGTGTGTGTGTGTGTGTGTGTGTGTGTGTGTGTGTGTGTGTGTGTGTGTGTGTGTGTGTGTGTGTGTGTGTGTGTGTGTGTGTGTGTCAAGGTTATAATAGTTTTGCATTTTTTCATTAGTTTTTTTTTTCATTAGTTTTGACTTTGTTTTCAATTTCAGTTTAGTTTTCATTCGTTTTTAAGGTGGGTTTGATTGTTTAGTTTTTATCTTTTGAAAATGCTTAGTTTTAGTTTAGTTTTGATTAGTTTCAGTGTTAGTTTTAGTCTTTTTTGCCCCTTTCCTCTTTTTTTTGTAATTTGGGGTGTTTGTCAGGGGTGAGATTCAAAGGGTCATAAAAGATGACAGATCTAGGAAAATAGATTTCATCTCCACTCAAAATACTAGGCTTATTATGTATGAAATACTGTAAACTCCCAAGGACATTTTCTCTTCAATTTGATTTTATTTTAGTTAGTTTTGTAAACACACAATACCGTTTCAGTTAGTTATCGTTTTTTTGTAAAGCTTAGTTTTTGTTTTTATTTCAGTTTATTTCATGTTTTTTCATTTCTAGTTTTTGTCTTTTCGTTAACTATAATAACCTTTGTTTGTGTGTGTGTGTGTGTGTGTGTGTGTGTGTGTGTGTGTGTGTGTGTGTCCCCTGCAGGGTTCGAGATCCCAGACGGGGAGGCAGAGAAACTGATGAGTCCTGAGGAGATCGTTCAGTACATCGCAGACAAGAAGGATGTCTATGAATAGTCTCTTTATAGCACACTTCGAAGGCAAGGCTCTCTCTCTCTCTAATTTTCCAATCAGGGTACAGGTTAAAGCACACATGGGCAAAATGCGGCCCGCGATGGAATTGCATCTTTTTTTACAGTGCACCTGAACTCAACATGCAAGATACCTGCTGAATAAGTGTCCAAATGTTCATGTCATTCTGGCCAATACTCCACTTCTGTTATAGCATTTCAGTCTAGAATATGGAATATCTTTCAATAATCTATGACTAAAAGGCTAAAAGTTATCTCATGTGTAAGAAATGACTGTTCTACATTGAAGTAGAAATTTAAATAATTAACTTGTTGGTTTAGGATTTATTTAGCTTCAAGAGTGCATTTTTGTTTGTGTGACCCTCAACACAGGCGTTGAGAATCCCGGGCCACTTACTGATACTTATGCTTAAATTAACCCATTCATATTCTGGTTTATTTCAAGAAAAATATTTCGGCTAGTGGAAATTCGAATTGGCTGGTAACTTTAAAACCTAGCAGCCATATTGGCAGGTGGTCAAAACAGTTAATTTCAAGCCCTGCAGGGAGAGCAGGTGGTGACATAGGAGTGAGTGAAAAAAGGATCAAATATTGGTGGTTAAGACTGAATAATGACATCACAACTGTTAATTTAAAATGAGTTTTTCCTCTAAACCTGGCTTCAAATGCCCCAAATTCTTCGCGCTGGCGCCGTTCGGCCCTCAGCAAAATCTGGTAGCGAGGATTTGTTTTTGTGGCCCTCTCTATCTAACCTTGCTTGCAAGATGGATAACCTTAGTGAAACGTAATGTGAAGCTAAACTGTCCATCTGGCAGCGTCAGGTTACTCTCTATCATCAAAGTTGCCCATCCATGGGTTACGGCATGACAATATTTGTTCGGCCCCCGGCAACAATCTGGGTTTCTCATGTGGCCCCCCATGAAAAATAGTTGCCCACCATTTAATGTATTTGGCTGCAGTATTGTAGCACATTTTTACAGGTTAAATATTTGTGACTGTTGATTGTGTCGTTGGCTACTGTGTTTAGGGCTGTGGGGAAATACTTAGTTGGCCTAAACTCAAGGTGACGCTAATTTAACTACTAGACAGTTGGGGAAATGGATGCTTCCAGAGCCTTAGCTATTTAAGAACATGACATGAGTTTGTTGAAGGTGAACTTGTATTGTATTCAAATATTTAAGTATTTTGCTTAAAAATATATGTATATTCAAGATTCAAGATTCATTTTAATATCTATCTGTATGTATGTATGTATGTATGTATGTATGTACGGTATCTGGAATAGCCTCCCATTTGTTTTCCCTCTCTCCTCTCCCACACAGTTTGACCCCAGCGTGACCTGACCTCACAGGAAGGACTTGTGAAGCAGACGGGCACTTCCATGGTCCTATTCCCTCTCCTTCGGCTCTTCTGTCCTTGTCATTGTTGGTGTCAGCTGCCTTGTTCTGTTTCTTTTTTTGACTATTTAAATGAACATGTCTGTATACTTTGTGAGCTTGGACACAAAACAAAACAGTAAATACCATTTAAAAACCGCCACTGGTTGAATTATTTTTGTTAGTTTGTGTTTTGAGTTCCACCTCCACCTTGTGGTTCTAATGTATAATTTCTCATGACTAGATCAATAAAGACACATGCTGTATAGTTCCAAGTTTGCCACCTGTCCAATTAGATTGCTGGTGTTCTTTTCACACACAATCTTTCAGACCCTCCCCCTCCCCAAAGGGTAAACAAAAACAGCCTAGGTTTCAGCCTGACACGGCCATGCATTTGAGTTTATTTTCTGAGCCTAAGCCCCCGTTCACACAGTACACCGAAGCAACGCTCAACCGAAGCTGTACCTACGCTGAACCCACAAGTTTAATTTAGGCGTCCTTGTCAACAGGCGAAGCCGTTCACACCACCCGCCCGCGTGCCACGCTGACGCCTTGCTGAAGCCACGCTCACGCCGATCACTCAGGATGGACGCCGAATTTCCAAGCGTGAAGCTGAAGCCGTGAAGCATGAAGTCAATAAGAGTTGTGGGCGGCTTCAAGGCGCGAGAGTATTCGCTGAGAGGAAAAGAGAAGGCGTCTTGTGTGAACGGTAAGGCGTACGTTCCGCTTGTGCCTGCGTCAAGCTTCAGTTCTGCTTACGTTCGGCGTCCTGTGTGAATGAGGGCTTAAGAGCACATAATCTCCAAAGTTACAGGAGTAACTCCGAGTTACAAAGTTGTCACCAGTGTTGGGGAGTAGTTAACTACATGTAGTTTAGCTACATAGTTTAACTACATTTTGCAGTAACTTGCTGGTAGTTCAACTACATTCATATTTCCGTAGTGAGTCAAGCAGTTTTTGGACATTTTTTTGTAGTTTAACTACTCAAACTACAATTTTGGGCAATACAATTCAATTAATATATACAGTATATTTATTTTATCTTATTTTAGCATTACTGTTGAACCAGAACGCCATTTGACAAGACGGACACTTTTTCTTCTGTCCTGATCGCTTTGAAGGCAGCATAGACCGTGAAGACAGCCTACGCTCCCTCTGATTGTTCATACAAGGCACAGGTTGAAGAGCAGTGTTAGCCAGGCTAAAAAAAAAACAGCTGTTAAACATTTTCAGAGACTTTCTGAGACGTTCTTTCTCTGCAAGGAAAGAACCCGATATGGTCCTGAGCCACCGCAGCCCTGCTGCTGAGAAGAGACTCCATGGCTGCACCATGGACATCACACATCACACACATGGACTTAGACCAGGGCTGGCCAAACGTTTTTGGTTGTTGGCCGCATACAGAAAAATATAAGGAGCGACTCAATATTAAGTTTGGCAGTTTTCAACCTGTTTAGACTGAAAGTGTGTGTGTGTGTGGGGGGGGGGGGGGGGGGGGTAGACCAGAAAACGCCTTGCGCCATGAACATTTCTATTTCTACCTAAATAAATATATGACATAGTTTATTGATGTGCTCACCTATTACAAGGGTTTTTTCTGTATGATTTGAAATGTTCTTTTCCTGTGCCAACAGGTTAGATAATTTCACCAACATTCAGTATTGAAAATGTAAAAGAAAAAAAATTAATAGACCATTTTTATTACAAATCAAGGTACAGTTGTACATTGGTAAACAGTAAAGCAATCATATTTTCATCTTTCTACAAGAACAACGATAACATGCAATTTAGAATGTACAGCTCTCCTTTCTCCCTTAACACCAACACACAAAAACAAACAAACTCAGACAGAAAACAAACAAAACAAAGAAACACACTCCGATATTACGTGGTGATCTTTTTTTACACATGACTTGTTTAACTAAAAGTGTATGACTTGGATTTGACTTGGGACTTGCGAGTGTTGACTTGTGACTTGACTCGAGACTTGGGTGCAAAGACTTCAGACTGACTTGTGACTTGCAAAACAATGACTTGTTCCCAGGAAAGGGTGCCAATGTTATATATATATATATAATACATTGGCACACCTTTCTCATCGTCCTGGTTGGTTTGGCAATCTTCTTTTGCCCCCCCCTCCCCTTTTTGTTTACAAAAGTTTGGATTTGCTGCACCAATACAAGTTTCTGGAGGACAGCCTGTGTTTTCAACTATTCACCACTAGATGGAGGGCTAAACTAGGTCTAGGCCTCAAGGAACTTTATATGGAACATAAAGTTCACACAGAAACCAAACTTGAATTGACCAAAACATAAATTTATTGGTAAAATAAAGAAAGTGAAAGAATTGGTGGGCGGGTGCTCTGTCTGACAATGGAAATTCTTACCTATCACATCAAGTAGCACCTCGCCCAACACATAGATAACTAGAAAAGTGCACTCGGTGGAGTGCAGATCTCCGCCAGGACCGTGTTTTCCCCCAAGCTGATCCATAGACCATGTTTTGACGAGACATAGTCTGAATGCAATGTGGTAGTGAGTGTTGTCATACTGGGATGGTATTGTAAATCATATATTGTTATTGTCTGCTTTTATTTTAGTGTTTTGGTGATGTATTTATTATGATGGGTTTATTGTATGTGTTGTAATGCACGTATTTGTGTTTTTGTCAAGTCTTTTATTGTGCGTTTGTGTTAGAATAATTGTGGTTTAGTTTTTTTGATTAGGGGATGAGGTTACGCGTAGAAGGGTGCATCTGGGTCTGAGCAGCACACTCCCCAAGTTTGAAGTCAATCGGACGAATGTTTCTCAATATAAACTGCTTTTTGTGTTGACAGTAGGTGGTGCTATGCCAAATTGCATGGAATGCAGCTCCCTGCACTCCGTTGCGTCCCCCTAAGCGCACTCCCCAAGTTTGAAGTTGATGGGACGAACGGTTGTCAAGATAAACCACTTTTTGTGTTGCCAGTAGGTGGCGCTGTGCCGAATTGTACGAAATTCGGCACTGCACTGTGTCAGTTCCCATCAGCGCACTCCCCAAATTAGAAGTTGATCGGACGAACGGTTGTTGAGATAAGCATTTTTTGTTGCCAGGAGATGGTGCTATGCCGAATTGCAAGATATTTTTTTTGTTGCCAGTAGGTGGCGCTATGGCGAATTGCCTGGAATTCAGCTCCTTGCACTCCGTTGGTTCCCCCTAAAGGGCTCATTATACTCGAGCAAGGCTCCGCGAGGTTATGTTATCAGCATGTTACATTGTACAATGGTAATGGTGAGAACAGCCTGTGAAAAGTCGCAATCAAATGCTATTATGTGCAGTACTGAGTGCGCTTTCACTCTCAAACGACCATATATCAGCACATGAATGAATCACCAAACTTGTTTTTACTGAATAGCCGTTTCGGTTCTCAGCCGATAGCCTACTCTGTGCTGCTTTTAATCTCTCTCAACCATGCTCTCAACACAACACATTTACTTGGTGAAATGACTAAAAACAAACAGTTGCAAATCAAAGTTTAGCCTACCACATGGGTCAAGAAATGTGGTGAAAACACAGCTCAGTGGCTCGAAAGCATCCATGTTTGCGTTTGGAGAGAAGCCGTGCAGAGGTCACGCTCCTAGAAAAATCTTCAGCTACGCGGCCGGTGGGCGGCCTACGGGGGTCGCGCCCAACAAATTGAGTAATTTGACGCTCGCGTCCCTTGCTCCTCCCCCGCGCCCTTCGCGGCACGGCGAGTATAAAACAAGCTTAACTGCACTCCCCGAGTTTGAAGTTGATCGGATGAGCGGTTCTCAAGATAAACCAGTTTTTGTGTTGCCAGTAGGTGGCGCTGTGCCGAATTGCACGAAATTGGGCACTGCACTGTGTGGAGTTCCCGCACTCCCCAAATTTGAAGTGGATGGGATGAACGGTTGTTTGAGAGAAGTTGTTGAGCTAAAAAAACATTTCCAGTAGGTGGTGCTCTGCCGAATTGCATGAAAACAGGTTTGAAGTTGATCCGACCAACGGTTCTCGAGATATTGAGATAAGTTGTTGAGATATTGAGATAAGTTGTTGAGATAAAAAAAAAGAAATTGCCAGTAGGTGGCGCTATGCCGAATTGCACGAAAACAGGTCACTGCACTCCGCCACATACTCCTTAGCACACTCCCAAAGTTTGAAGTCGATCCGACCAACGGTTCTCGAGATACGCAAAGGCCAAGCTAGAGGAGAGGAGGAACACACAGACCAGACAGGGAACACACGCACGCACAGACAGATGCAGTCGCAGGAAACATGATCTCCTGGCGTAAATAATAATAATAATAATAATAATAATAATAACAATTTAACAAAACGTAGAATTAAAGTATTTAGTTGTGCGTGAGAAACACCATCATGGTGACAGGAGGCGGTTGAGAGGGAACTGAGGCTGCTTCCGCCATCTCTGTGGAAACCCGGAAATCTTGTAGCCGGGAGTAGAAGACGAGGAACCAACCAGCTACCGCCACATCACCTAACTCGCCAACGAGCTGCACCTGAGAAAAACAAAGACACACACGCGACGGCAAGATAATGCTCGTGACGCGGCAGAACACCACGGAAGTGGTAGCAGTCTGACGAGGTAAAACCGGAAGAAGGAAACAGAACCAGTCTATATTTTAATAATAATATGGACACCGGCCATATTACAATAAGTCATGCAAAAATACAACATAAGAAATATAAGAAGAATAAAATAAGCGTTATTTATCCTGCCTGATAGCATGTCATGCTTGGTAGCAATAGATGCGTTAGCTCTTCTAGTTTCATATGATATCTTCACGCTTTAAAACTCAGCGTACTACAGCCTCTGAAATACAATCATATCAGCCGCAGACAAAAAGGGCACTTGGATATCAAGGAGCAAAAGGGCAGGTGCTTGGGCACCCTCAGCACCCCCCTCTGCACGTGCCTGAGTTTCAATGCCAATGTATCTGAGAGTGGACATGTTGTGTTGGGCCTTTGTGAAGTGGACAGCTACAGGGCTGGATGGATCATGATAGATAGGCTAGCACACCTATGTTTGGTGATACAGGGTTTGAGAGCTTTCAATGTTTTCTCAATGTAGGCAAACCACAGGGACATTGTAGCATGTATGTATGTATATGACATTTTGTGTTTTACACTTTATAATTCCTTTGATGTCAAACATTTTTCCAGAGTGTGAATGGTTTAGTTAAAGGTCTTGGTTTTGAACTGGCATTGCTGACTATTCACACATCTGTAATTGCCAAGAGGGGCTTGACTGAAAAGGGGAGGGGGGGGGGGGGGGGGAGGAGGCAGGTCTGATCTCACAAGCATTACAAAGATTCTGTATTTTTACACAACACGAGGGAGGCAGGATAGGGGAAACTATGGGGGCTTGGGGACTCCATACATAGAGTCTGGGACCCCATAGTCAAGAACACGTGTGGCACCCCCACAATATATATATATATTTTTTTTGTCAAATAATGCATTTTCATTTGAAGAATTAGTATTATTTATGTTCATCTTGCACATTTTATCTCACCAACTCTGTAACACATGCCTATGATGTGTTTTTTTGCTATTTCCAAGCGAGAAAAGAGATCCTCTTTTCCGCATTGCTCTCCGTCAAACGAGACCATTGACAGTATAAAGAATGGATAAAGCCAGCTGTGAGTGAAATGTATTGATTGATTGATTGATTGTTGATCATTATTGTCTGTGTTCAGTGTTGGTGAGTGGTCCTTCCCCATCTGAGAGATGCTGTGGTTTAAAAAAAACATCATTAATCCCACCCAAAAACATTCCCTTAGAATTTTATTTTGTGGGAAATTGTGGAAAGCTGAAACAAACAGAAAGCTTTTTTTTTTTATAATCAAGACAAACTGACTTATTAAGGGTTAAAATTCTGAAAATGAATAAACATTTGGGTATGTATGATGTCGTCTGAAGGTATAAGGTTTGGCACACACACACACAAAAAAAACTTCACCGGTTTATGTTTAACATAATAAGTGACCAAAAATGGTCACAAATTCAGTCAACCGGGATAGGCGATTATTAATTAACCCATCATGAGGGTTAAGGCATGACCTTTTGGAGGCAGTCAGTCATGTCCCGGAAAGGACGCTTATTTCGGGGGCGCTTGGTGAGATCCCCTCTCGTTTCTCGACCGAGTGGTGTGTTGCTTAAATGTTCACCCCCGCCCGCTTGGGACGCAGCGTGAATGAATCTGGATGAATTAGTGGACGTTACAGTGGCATTTTTGGTCGTGTTTTGACTTGCATTGGCTGTGGGGAAATGGATACTATGGTACAGTCTAATGCCTGGGCCTGATGTGAGCTGGCTGCGATCAAACTGAACAGTCAAATGTTCCATAACAGTAGTAACGTTAGGCATATTTATGATTTTTGATGATTTTTATGATATTTAGTTACATTATCCACACAAGACGGTAAAGTAATTAGTGGAGCTTCTTGGTGTTAATCGATTATCTATATTAGTTAACCGCGTTTAGCATCAATATAACTTTAAACAGGCAGCCTCACAGCAGCTAACACAACAATCTGACACTAATGTGCTGGTGTTAGCTGGATGCGACCAAACGGAAGAGATCTGTTACTGTCAATAAAACAATCAGTCAGTCAAACAATGTTCCGTGACATAAACATAACAGCTGTTATTCATTAGTTAGGTACTAGCGAACGTAATGTTAGCCTTCTTCTTCTACTAATGTTTTATGGCGGTTGGCAAACACCATAACATAAGCCGTGTTACCTATTAGGGTATGTCTGGTGGTTATATGGTTACTGCTCCTGATATCAAGACGGACAAGGAAGTCCAAAGAACGAATCCACCGAACCTGATGATAATGTCACCGACTTTACAGCACAGGTTTGTTTTTCAAGTTGGACAAATTTGCCAGGGAAGTTCAGATGAGAATAAAATTAAATGCGAATAGATGAAAATATTCTGGGTGAAGATGTAACTCAAAAGTAATTAGGCTATACCATAGAAATGTGATCTAAATGTAATCAAAAAGTACATATGGAATCTAAATGAAATCTGAAACTACTACTAGCCTCCTACTTCACCCTGACATGAGACTGTATGAACTCCTTTATGATGGCTATGCAAAATAATAATTAGTATTATTAATATTAGTATGTTGGTGCTTAAGTTAAGTTAAGTTAAGTTAAGTTATCCTTTATTTATCCCCATGGGGAAATTCATCCTCTGCATTTGACCCATCCTCTACTAGGAACCTTCCTAGAACTAGGAGCAGTAGGCAGCCGCAGTGCAGCGCCCGGGGACCAACTCCAGTTCTTTTGCCAGTGCCTTGGTCAGGGGCACTGACAGGAGTATGAACCCTAACATACAGTACATGTCTTGGTGGTGGGAGGAAACCCACACAAAAACAGGGAGAACATGCAAACTCCACACAGAAAGGACCTGGGATGGGCTGGGGTTCAAACCGGGGATCTTCTTGCTGTGAGGCAACAGTGCTAACCACTGAGCCACTGTGCCATCACCATGCTCTCTCTAACAATAGACCCTTCTCACGGGGGCCATACATACATGCACCTGTATTTATTCTGCCTTTTCGACACAAAATAGCCCCCATGAAAAGGGTCTATTCATAGTATTCCGATGATGTCACAAGCCTTTTTCCTACCAATATGGTGCTACAATACACACAGCTCATTGGCTGTAAGTGTCACTTGATTGTAATTGATCACATTGATCACATTGTTAATTGATCACAATCACCTGTTGTTTTCCTACCAAAATGGCCATGTGGTGATGTAACAGAATACTATCAATAGGACCTTTGAATCAGAGATAAGACTCAGATCCTCATATCGTCTGATGTCCACACCTTTCATTTATTAGTTTACATTTCACAATTCATTAACTTGCTGACTGACAACTTTCCCACAGTGAACACTGTATGTGACAAATAAGGTCACTGCATTGTAAACAAGGGTAAGTCTGTTAGGTCTGCTTCCTTCATGCTGTCCATGAAAGTGTAAGAAAAAGAAAGAAAGAAAGAAAGAAAGAAAGAAAGAAAGAAAGAAAGAAAGAAAGAAAGAAAAGAAACGTAATTAGTTATAGGCAAAATTTTGGCGAGGGAAAAAATTGGCATAGCCATTTTCAAAGACGTCCCTTGACCTCTCACCTCAAGATATCTGAATGAGAATGGGTTCTGTGGGTACCCAGAAGTGCCCCTTTCCAGACATGCCCACTTGATGCTAATCCCATGCAGTTTTTGGCAAAAACCATGCAGTGTTTTGCATGCAGTATAAATGTGTTATTTTTGCCTATTCTATTTGAAGACTTGGAATTGAAATTTAACTGGAAAGCTGAGACTTGTGGAGTCAATGAGCCCAATTGTATTAATGTGTCACGATGTTATTCCCCATAGTAGCTGTTTCATGATATCATTTTTCTTGACCTCACTGTATATATATATATATATATATATATATATATATATATATATATATATATATATAATTTTTTGTTTGTTAGTACATTGTAGCTTACATTTTTCTGTCGTATGTGTTGTTGAGCCTGTACTTTACTTTTTGTTTGTTAGTACATTGTAGCTTACATTTTTCTGTCGTATGTGTTGTTGAGCCTGTACTTTACCAATAAGTTCATGTAAATCGGTGGTCTTTTGACATAGTCAATTTATCCACCTCATTTTTTAATGCCCTGCCCTGGCGGGAAAAAAGTCACAATAGATAACACTCATTTGACGACTTATTTGAGGGAATGTAATAGTTGTATCTATCACATCCACTATTTCTGTTGCTCTTTGAACAACTCGGGATATTTATCGACGAGATTTTTGCCAACCTGGATGCGCTACAGGCTACAGTATGTCTGTCAGCAACGTAACGGCGGGGGGGGGGGGGGGGTGTTACACCGGAAGATGCACCCATATTTCACGTAAGGGCCTGTGTCCACCTAGCTTCTTTTTCCGACGTTAAAAGCTGGGAGTGCGCTGGGGAATGCTGATCCCAGCGCACAATATACAAGGAAGCAGTCTGCAAGTAACGTTAGTTCAGCTTGATAGCTGACAGCTAGCATGCTAACAACACAGGTAGGCTACGCTATTAAAAGCAGTAAGCACAACACTCACCAGAAATATTAAGTGTCTAGCCGATCTGCTCCCACAATTGAGCCGTTCTGTCTCTGTTGCGATAGTTTTTCCATATAATTAGTTACCAGAAAAGGAGCAGCCGACACCAGCGTCTTTCTGAAAGTTAAAATATTTTCAGCTGGAAGCGCTGGGAGCGGGCGCACAAAAACGCCGAAAAAAGACGCTGGGAGTTGTGCACTTTCTCTAGACGTCCGTGTGCGCTCGCATACGCTCTCACCCCATTGGAAACAACTGAAAAAAGACGCTGGACCTGAGGAAAAGACGCTAGGTGGACACAGGCCCTAAGGCATCCTGGCAGCTGAGCTAGAAATAAGGTGGATTTAAAAAAGTAAATTAGGAGGGGGACACTTCAAGTGTGGTCACCCAGGGGCACCACATTGTGTTAATCTGGGACTGCATGTTATTTTTTTTTATAAATAAATAATTATGAGAGAGGTGCCCTTTTTTCACTTGAGCACCTGCCCCCCAAAATGTCTGTGCACGTCACTGACACACTGTATTATACGCTACTTGAATATTGGGGGGATGTATCCTTTATCTAGATTTTGCGTCACTCCATCCGTGGCTGTACCCCATCTAGCCACAACCGAGGGATGCCTGCCTCCGCGGTTGCCACACGCCGCACGTGGTCCTGGGCCGAATTTGCCTTTACAACAGGGCGAAGGTCATTAAATATGCTTTTATACACAACATGACGAAGGTCATTACAATATTATTTTTTATGCGGTGATTAACATGACATAATGAACAGTCAAAGGACAGTTGTAGCCCACTAGGACCATACAGTACATTAGAGAAGGTTTGATGCTGAAATCCTTGTTTCTACTGTTGTAGGTGTGAGGGTATCCAGTGAGTACAGTAGATCCAGAAAAGTTCTCTCCTCAGGAGTAAAGAGTCAAGGTCGCCTCCCCTCCGGGGGCAGTGGACAGTTTCAATGCCATTGTATCTGATAGCTTTTAACATCAAAAGTCCCACTAATACTGTAATATCAAAGCTACATGGAAAATTATAAATCAATTACTGCAAAAGAAAAAGGTATCCACAAATTTTTTTCCTAGCTTTATAGATGGGGAAACAACCATCACCAACCCATTTGATATTGCTTGCAAGTTCAATGAGTTCTTTGTGAATGTGGGAGCTTCCATATCTAAAAGATCTGGAAATACCAATGTTAATCCAACCGATATAGACCTTATTCGATTGACGTCACTCACGTACGGGCATGCCCACTGCCGCCATGTTGTTGACATAGCGCAGCCGCTTTAAGTGACAGCCTATGTAAGAGCAGAGTTTATAGGAAGCTAGCCGCCGTTAGCGTTACCTGTATCGTTCAAATTGTGTTCGGATGGTGACCTGCGTTACACACGGCTGTAGTAATGACAGCAATAAAGTCCCCGTGGTTTGTTTCTATCTCTACCGTCCACAGACGTGAAGGGAGCGAGACAGAGGATACGTCAGCAGCATAGGAGATGTGTGGATAGTTAGGAGAGACAGGTGAAACTTTCTGACAGCTCCTCACAGCAAAGTCTGTTCACCTCGTTTTTTCTTTTGTTTATTATTACAGGCATTAACGGCAGCATACAAACAACTCTGTTTTTTTTTTATTGCTGTCATCACTATCGCTATTTTGTAATGGAACAGAAACGACAATAATCATTAGAGGGCGCATGCGCACGCAGCGACCACGCAGCGAGTAGACGTCTGTTTGTTTGTTCCGTTTTTATCGTCCTTTATGTTTTAAAGTGTTCTTATCTGTTCACCGTTTAAGTTCCTAAGTGTCTCGTCAACCGACTTTGTGCTGGCTGAATGCCAAGAGTGCAGCATGTATTTTTAACCTTTTATTCACTACTGACGAAGAGCGCAAGGCAAAGCAAAGACAGCACGAGAAAGTCTCCATAAAGCAGGAACCCTCTGACATACCCAGAGCCTGAACTCTCTTGCTTGAATTTCAAGCTTGCTCTGTGAAGTGGCCTCAGCGAAGCCAAGCCTCAGCGAAGCTAAGCTAACCGTGGCTAGGCTAACTGCAGCTAGACGGGGCCGTCTTCAGAGTGTCTCATCATCAGGAGAAGCAAGAACTCTCTGTTTCAGAGCTTGACAACTTTTCGGCCCGGATTAAAGAACTTAATCATGGATTCCTTTGCCCTGTTTCTGATGGTGATGATGTTGGTAACGCTTTAGAATACAGCCCGCAAATAAGCATGTAGTTAGAGTATAACAACGGGGTTTAGGGCTGTAGTTATAGTCTAACTACGGGGTTTAAGGAGTGAATTATAAGATCTGTACTTATAGTCTAACTACGGGGTTTAAGGAGTGTAGTTATAGTATAACAACTGGGTTTAAGGAGTGTAGTTATGGTATAACAACGGGGTTTAAGGAGTCTAGTTAGAGTATAACAACGGGGTTTAAGGAGTGAAAAAATACTTTAACTAGAGGGTAACAAGATCTGTACTTATAGTCTAACTACGGGGTCGCGGGCTGTATTATGAAGCAGGGGACAAATGTTTGTACTTATAGGCTAATTACGGGGTACCACACTATACTTACAGGGTAACTACGGGGTTTAAGGAGTGTAGTTAGAGTATAACAACGGGGTTTAAGGAGTGTAGTTAGAGTATAACAACAGGGTTTAAGGAGTGTAGTTAGAGTATAACAACGGGGTTTAAGGAGTGTAGTTAGAGTATAACAACGGGGTTTAAGGAGTGTAGTTAGAGTATAACAACGGGGTTTAAGGAGTGAAAAAATACTTTAACTAGAGGGTAACAAGATCTGTACTTATAGTCTAACTACGGGGTCGCGGGCTGTATTATGAAGCAGGGGACAAATGTTTGTACTTATAGGCTAATTACGGGGTACCACACTATACTTACAGGGTAACTACGGGGTTTAAGGAGTGTAGTTAGAGTATAACAACAGGGTTTAAGGAGTGTAGTTAGAGTATAACAACGGGGTTTAAGGAGTCTAGTTAGAGTATAACAACGGGGTTTAAGGAGTGAAAAAATACTTTAACTAGAGGGTAACAAGATCTGTACTTATAGTCTAACTACGGGGTCGCGGGCTGTATTATGAAGCAGGGGACAAATGTTTGTACTTATAGGCTAATTACGGGGTACCACACTATACTTACAGGGTAACTACGGGGGTTAAGGAGTGTAGTTAGAGTATAACAACGGGGTTTAAGGAGTGTAGTTAGAGTATAACAACAGGGTTTAAGGAGTGTAGTTAGAGTATAACAACAGGGTTTAAGGAGTGTAGTTAGAGTATAACAACAGGGTTTAAGGAGTGTAGTTAGAGTATAACAACGGGGTTTAAGGAGTCTAGTTAGAGTATAACAACGGGGTTTAAGGAGTGTAGTTAGAGTATAACAACAGGGTTTAAGGAGTCTAGTTAGAGTATAACAACGGGGTTTAAGGAGTGTAGTTATAGTCTAACAACGGGGTTTAAGGAGTCTAGTTAGAGTATAACAACGGGGTTTAAGGAGTCTAGTTAGAGTATAACAACGGGGTTTAAGGAGTGTAGTTAGAGTATAACAACAGGGTTTAAGGAGTCTAGTTAGAGTATAACAACGGGGTTTAAGGAGTGTAGTTAGAGTATAACAACGGGGTTTAAGGAGTCTAGTTAGAGTATAACAACAGGGTTTAAGGAGTGTAGTTAGAGTATAACAACGGGGTTTAAGGAGTCTAGTTAGAGTATAACAACGGGGTTTAAGGAGTCTAGTTAGAGTATAACAACGGGGTTTAAGGAGTGTAGTTAGAGTATAACAACGGGGTTTAAGGAGTGAAAAAATACTTTAACTAGAGGGTAACAAGATCTGTACTTATAGTCTAACTACGGGGTCGCGGGCTGTATTATGAAGCAGGGGACAAATGTTTGTACTTATAGGCTAATTACGGGGTACCACACTATACTTACAGGGTAACTACGGGGGTTAAGGAGTGTAGTTAGAGTATAACAACGGGGTTTAAGGAGTGTAGTTAGAGTATAACAACAGGGTTTAAGGAGTGTAGTTAGAGTATAACAACAGGGTTTAAGGAGTGTAGTTAGAGTATAACAACAGGGTTTAAGGAGTGTAGTTAGAGTATAACAACGGGGTTTAAGGAGTCTAGTTAGAGTATAACAACGGGGTTTAAGGAGTGTAGTTAGAGTATAACAACGGGGTTTAAGGAGTCTAGTTAGAGTATAACAACGGGGTTTAAGGAGTGTAGTTATAGTCTAACAACGGGGTTTAAGGAGTCTAGTTAGAGTATAACAACGGGGTTTAAGGAGTCTAGTTAGAGTATAAGAGAGGGGCAAAAAACCAGCACTCAAAATAATTCCTTTTGGGTTGTTTTATTTACCTTCAAGCAAGTTGACAATGACAATGAACGTTTCGGCGTGGAGCCTTCCTCAGCATTGTGCTGACAGAAGACGGACATGACGTATAAATAGTGTCAAACCGGAAGTACAATCAATTACATTATCAAGTACTAGGAAATATCTCACAACATAAAATAACAATGAATATAATATCAAAAACATCAGAGAATATCAAAAAAGAGATAAAGGTACAATTTTAAACAGTATACTTGTATATAAGTCTGTATATATTACACAGCAGGAATGCAATAATGTTTTGCAGACGAGAAGAATGAGGCTGGATGGCCACACTTGTGTTAAATAAGCACAGATGAAAAGTCAACATATTAGAATAACAAAAATCAGTAAGAAAATATTAAAATAGAATTAGAAAAATACATAATAAAATGCATATAAGTGAATGCATCGGATAGAGATACTGCAGGTCCACACATGACGCTCCCACACTGCCTTACAGTGCAAGAGCATCATGCGTGAACCCACAGCACATCCACCCGACGCACCCCCTAAAGAAAACAACCTAGCAAAAGTTCTTCATTCAAGCCCTTGGGGTGTTCTGTCTGTAAGGTATGTATCCAAAATGCCTCTCTTTGTAACAAGGCCTTGTCTCTGTCACCCCCCCTCTTCAGTGGACTGACCTGTTCTATACCCTGGAACCTGAGGGAACACACGTCGTGACCAAACTCATTAAAATGCCTGGCGACAGAGGATTTTATATCTCTGTTTCTAATGCTACTCTTGTGTTCTGAAATGCGAGTTTTCAACTCTCTGATAGTTTTTCCAATGTATACTAGCCCACATGGACACTTCAATAGATACACAACAAATTTAGTTTTACACGATATCCTACTCTTAATTGAGTACTTTCTTCCAGAGTGAGGATGGAAGAATGTCTCTCCTCTGATCATAGCATTGCATTGAATACAGTTAAAGCAAGGAAAATTACCATTCTGTACATCAGACAAAAAATGGGAGGGGCCAGGGGGGCGTGTGTAGCAGTCAGCTCTAACGATCATATCTCGTACATTTCTTGCCCGTTTTTGAGCAAACAAGGGAGGCTCGCCAAATAAATGGCCCACTTGGGGGTCACTTTGTAAGATATTCCAGTGACTTAAAACACATTTTTTTATTTCCTGAGAAGCAGGTGAAAAAGTAGCAGCACACACTATTCTAGACCCTCGGGCAGGGGTGGACTTCGGGACCAACAGGTCCTCACGTTTCAACCCCCTAACTCTCTGTAGGCTGTTCTCAAGGATTGTGTTGTTAAAACCTTTTACCCTGAACCTTGTACATAGTTCAGCAGCCTGCTCTTCAAACATGTGGTCAGAACTGCAAATCCTCCTAATCCTCAAAAGTTGACTGTATGGCAAACCTCTTTTGAGGCTGGGGGGATGATAGCTAGAGTAGTCCAAGAAACTATTCCTGTCTGTCTGTTTTCTATACACCTTTGTCAGTAGTTGTTCAGATTTGTTTACAGAAACATCAAGGAAGGAGACAGTGTCTTCACTGTATTCTAGAGAGAATTTAATAGATGGTAGTCTGGAATTAATATAAATATTGAACTCCTCTAGTTGAGAGTGTGTCCCAGAAAACAGAAAAAATACATCATCAATATATCTGAACCAACACTTCAAAAAAATGGAGAAGGGGTTGTTATTATATACAAAGTCTTCTTCAAACTTTCCCATAAAGAGGTTTGCATAATTAGGGGAACATGGACTACCCATAGAAACTCCCTGGCATTGAAGATAATAAGAATTCTCAAATTTAAAATAATTGCTATTAAGGATCAATCTTGACAAATCAACCAAAAAGTCAGTCGGGGGCTGAAGCGTCGATCTTCTATTCAAAAAATGTGTTAGAGCTTGTAAGCCCTCCACATGAGGAACATTAGTGTATAGACTGTTGACATCCATGGTACATAAGAATACATTCTCATCAGTGAGCTGTACAGCACCTAACCTATTCAAAAAGTCAGTGGTGTCTTTCAAATAAGAAGGAAGATCAGATACCAACACTTTAATGTGTCTGTCAAGATATTGAGAAATAGGCTCAGTAAGAGATTGTGTGCCAGCCACAATAGGCCTACCAGGCACTGGCTCAACACAGCTCTTATGGATTTTAGGTAAAGTATAGAACACAGGTCGCACAGGGTGCTTCTGTAACAAGAATTTGAATTCGTTTTGGCTGATAAGAGAATTAGCAAGGGCTGTACTAAGAAAATGCTCAACATTCTGAAAAAATTTAAGTGTGGGGTCACCCATTAGGGGAGTATAAAAATCTGTATTACCAAAGTGCCTTTTAAACATGAACTCTGGATCATGTCCAGCTAGAGAGAACAGGATATTTTCAGGTTTTGCCTTTCTAAACATGAGGGGTCTTTGTTAAGAAACAACTGGATATGAGCCGTTTTTTCTGCCAGTGGGCGGCCGGGGGGGGGGGGGGGGGATCGAAAACAAGAAATGTGATAGGAAACAGCTTTAGCTATGAGGCAGTCAAAATAGTGGTCGCACCGTCGTCAATCACTGTGGGTGATTTATTTTACAAGTGGCAACTAGTCATATCTGACTAGTTTTAAATGTATTTCTCCCCACAAAAGTTTGATAGCCTATCAGTCCGTCAGCTCCTATCCTCTCCGCAGTGTGGACGCACAGTCACACAACACTGCCTGCCTCACACAATAGAATTGGCTGCATCACGTTAGCGACAAATCTGGAGACTTCAAAAAACGTGCCGTTTTAACGGAGTCCATTCCAACGAGGGGTGGCAATGTGCCAAAAATGAGCGCTTCGCCTAGGTTACCTACATAAAGCCGCCCAGTCAAAATAGTGGTCGGACTGTCGTCAATCACTGTGGGTGATTTATTTTACAAGTGGCATTTCAAGTCATATCTGACTAGTTTTCAATGTATTTCTCTCCACAAAAGTTAGGCTTTTTCTGACATGGGAGCAAGCAAGCAGCGCAGCAGTAAGCGTCCCTCCTGATGCAATGGACCTGGCTGCCTGGCTGCAGCTGAAGCGCGTTGGGACCACACGGCCAAACAATTCAAGCCCTTTTTGCAGCACTTGAGGAAACCGTGAGTTTGCACGTTGATATAAGCGATTGCCCGAACGATTCATTAATTAATAAACTAGTGAACGTGAAGTGAAGTGAAGTGAGTCACACCCGCCCACTCAGATCTGCGGATAATGACCTGCCACTGTTTAACATGAGGTGCGATTGCGTGGAAGCGGATCTTATACCGGTGGTCGAGGTAGATAAGATACGGAGTCGCGGGAGTGCGCGTAGGCCGGCTAATTGTTGTTTAACATGCAGGCCAACCGGCTAGGAGCAGGTTATAATACGGATTCCACTGCATGTTAAGAAGTGGCTCAAGTTGTCTCAAGATCTCTGTTGTGTACGCTTCTTTAGTCTGGATGACAACAGCGCCCCCTTTGTCGGCATGTTTTATAACAATAGTCGAATCAATAGAAAGTGCACGTAATGCTTTCTTTTCTTGCAACTCTATATTAGAATAGAGTCTCATTTTATTTTTGTACAAGTGTACCTTTGTAGCTACATCCTCTTCAACCAGTCGGCAAAAGGTGGCCACGGAGGGGTTCAGGGCAGGCGGAACAAAAGTAGCCTACTTTTAGCCCTCAGGCCTGGTTCAGACGTGGAAATAGGAACAGTCTGTGAAGGATTCAAACAAGGACGTGAGTGGGGGGCTCCCTTATCAAAGAAAGCACGCAGTTTAATGTTTCTCAAAAATTTAAACATTTCAATCCTAGTTCTAAAAGAATCAGCTTTAGCAGAGGGAATAAAGGATAAAGCTTTTGAGAGGATGGATGCTTCTTGTGGAGACAGGGACCTGCTGGATAAGTTGATCACGTTTTCCCCCTCTGCCGCCGATTCCCTCTCCCTCTGCCGGTGCTGGCGGTGTCGCTTGCCTCCTCTTCGGGTTGGGCGGCGTTTGAAGCCCATATTCTGGTCTGGTACCTGCGTTGTGGGGGTACGCCTAAAAAAGGCTCCCGTCTGGAGCCCCTCATTGGCCCGTCGCTCCCCGAATCCTCCGTGGACAGCCCGTTGTAAGCTGTGTGTTCTTCTCGTCTGCGTCGGTATCTCTGATAAGAACCTGAGCCGTCTGATGACAACCAGGAATAGACACGTATAACATATATAGAGTATAACAACGGGGTTTAGGGCTGTAGTTATAGTTGTTATACTCTAACTAGACTCCTTAAACCCCGTTGTTATACTCTAACTAGACTCCTTAAACCCCGTTGTTATACTCTAACTACACTCCTTAAACCCCGTTGTTATACTCTAACTAGACTCCTTAAACCCTGTTGTTATACTCTAACTAGACTCCTTAAACCCCGTTGTTATACTCTAACTACACTCCTTAAACCCCGTTGTTATACTCTAACTACACTCCTTAAACCCTGTTGTTATACTCTAACTAGACTCCTTAAACCCCGTTGTTATACTCTAACTAGACTCCTTAAACCCCGTTGTTATACTCTAACTACACTCCTTAAACCCCGTTGTTATACTCTAACTACACTCCTTAAACCCCGTTGTTATACTCTAACTAGACTCCTTAAACCCCGTTGTTATACTCTAACTAGACTCCTTAAACCCTGTTGTTTTACTCTAACTACACTCCTTAAACCCTGTTGTTATACTCTAACTACACTCCTTAAACCCCGTTGTTATACTCTAACTACACTCCTTAAACCCCGTTGTTATACTCTAACTACACTCCTTAAACCCCGTTGTTATACTCTAACTACACTCCTTAAACCCCGTTGTTAGACTATAACTACACTCCTTAAACCCCGTTGTTATACCATAACTAAACCCTGTTGTTATACTACAACTACACTCCTTAAACCCCGTAGTTAGACTATAAGTACAGATCTTATAATTCACTCCTTAAACCCCGTAGTTAGACTATAACTACAGCCCTAAACCCCGTTGTTATACTCTAACTACATGCTTATTTGCGGGCTGTATTCTAAAGCGTTACCGAGTAGATCACAGAGTAGATGTTCTCCCTCTGCCCGTGCCGTGGTTTTCCCAGGACCCAGCCGCCCGCAACCGAAGCCCCAGAGGTGGCGAACGAGAGGCGGCCGTCTGCTTGCTGCTTTTGCTACCGTCCTTGTTTACCGGACCCCATTCAGCGGGTTATCCATCCCAGTTGTTTTGAATAGTTAAAAGTACAGTAAAACTATCTGGTAAGTAAGTGCAGTAACTAACTCAAAACGTTTTTGCAAAGAAGTCAGTAACGTTTTTATGTACACCAAACTCCATTGAAAAAAATGTCAATTTTTAACATGATTGGTGATGGATCATTGTTATCTAGTCATTAGCCTACTGTTCCCTAAATTGGCCTTCAGCCATCAAAACTTTGATAACCCCTGGTTTAAATTAACACAATAGGTCATATTTATCTCTAGATTACAATTTTAATCATTAAAATTGCCTTTTAGTATTAACATGGTTTTTTAAATTATTTTGTCAGCATTTAATATTAAATTAGCAGTTAATATGGTCATGTGGCCATTGAATACTTGAAACTGGTGAGCAACACCCTAAACTCAAGGAAAGTGTTTACTGAGGTAATAAATCACTACTGTAATGTTTTTGTTTTGTGGAAATAAATTATCCACCAGTTGGTGAGGTCAAAGAGAGAAGTTGTCCCTCTCTATGTTCCTGCCACTCTACACAATACACCAGTAGCCTATTTCCCATGAATTACCTAGGCTGTCTAATTTGTGGTAAAATGTGCCAGATAACTAGTAACCATTGTAAACTGCTTCTTTTTCAATTGTTTCAAAATCACAAAGTTCTTCATAGATCTAGCCTCTTACTTTTGCTCTCAAAGTGCACCAGATTTATGCATTTTACTGTAAAATGTACACAATTTTCTAAAAGCCGGGGGGGCACAGCCCCCCCTCGGCCCCCCTAGCAGACCACAAAATGTCCCCGATTTTCATTTGGGAAATCTGGTCACCTTACGCTACAGCCTCCCACCCGCCCCAGCCGTATTCAATACAGCAGAGAGGCCTTACTTCGCTGGAATACACAAGACCCTCCAGTGGACCTTATTCTTCCCAATCCAGCGGATCTACTGAGACCCGACTACCAGAACCCTCCCGGAGGACAACAACATAAGATCAGGAAACGAGGGAGGAGAGGCGGTGTTCGTTTGAGGAAAAGGCAATCCCTTTCCCGCATACCGCTACCGTCAATAATTCTTGCTAATGTTCAGTCCCTGCGTAATAAATCCGATGAGCTTCAAGCTCAGGCCCGTTACAATCACGACTTCAAGGATGCCTGTATTTTAGCTCTCACCGAGACTTGGCTGTCTGACAGGGACCTGGACAAGGACCTGGAGTTGGATGGATTTGGGGTGCCTATCCGGCTGGATAGAGACGCCATAAAAACAGGCAAGTCTGCGGGTGGCGGGGTTTGTTTGTATATTAACGAACGGTGGTGTAAATCAGTCATTGTCCGTGAGAAACTCTGTACTGCTGATGTTGAATTGCTCTCAGTCTCACTACGTCCCCCATACCTGCCTCGGGAGTTTCCCCAGTTATTTGTGACTGTCGTTTACATCCACCCGAAGGCAAACGAGAAGAACGCCTGTGAGCTCATCCATCAAGTAGTACAGAGGCTCCAATCAATATCTCCTGACGCTCCCAATTTTGTGCTTGGTGACATGAACCACTGCACGCTGAAGAGAACTATAATAATAATACATTTATTTTATATAGCGCTTTTCAAGAACTCAAAGTCGCTTTACAGAATACATGGGTCAAACATAAAACATAACAGAGACAGACATAAAACACAGACAAACAACAAAAGGAAAGGAAAGGGGGGGGGGGGTTGGCCATAGCAACCAGAGAGCAGCGGCAGCCAAACGCGCCAGCATTCACTCAACCGGAGCAGAGCCAACCTCTGAACATAAAACATAACAGAGACAGACATAAAACACAGACAAACAACAAAAAGAAAGGAAGGAGAGGGTAGGACTGTATGTGGGCCCAAGAGTCATTTGAGTTATAGTTATAGTTATAGTTATAATTAGAACTTTGAGTGATTTCCACCAGTATATCACATGTCCAACCAGGCACAACAAAACTCTGGACTTATGCTACGGATCTATCCAAGGGGCTTATAAATCGATCCCCCTCCCACCTTTGGGTATGTCTGATCATAACTGCATTCACCTCATTCCTGTATATCAGACTGCATTAAAACGTATTAAAACGGAAAGTGCAGTCGATCTTGATTAAAGACTGGAATGATGATGCCTGCTTGGCTCTCCAAGGTTGTTTAGATGCTACAGATTGGGACATGTTTATAGAATCCTCCTCGAATATTGATGAATTAACCGATGTTGTCAGTAGCTGCTCATAATACTGTGAAAATATTGTCATCCCAGTGAAAACTGTTAAATTGTTCCCCAACAATAAGCTCTGGTTGTCCAAGTCCCTCAAATTGCTCCTTAGCAGGAAGAAAAAAGCTTTTAGAGAGGGTAACCTCTTAGTCATGCGTGACCTGCAGAAAGAGATTAAACGTGCAATCTGGTCTGGTAAAAATAAATATAAAGAGAAAATTGAGTCTCAACTCCGAATAACTTAGGATCAGTGTGGGACAGCATGAAAACAATCACTGGGATCAAGGAGGGCGGCAGGAGAAACATCCAGTTAAATGGGTACAACTCCGATGTCCAGCTGGCTCAGAGTTTAATGATTTTTATGGTAGATTCGATGTTCATGATTTTAGTGAGAAAGACCAGGAGATCAGAGACAGCCTCCGTCTAGCTCCCCCTGTAAGCCCCTTCTTTGATGAAAATGATGTTGTCAAGTGCTTCAAAGCGTGCAAACCCAAAAAAAGTCCTGGCCCTGACAATTTGGGTGGGCGACTTTTAAAGGTCTGTGCTGACCAACTAGGCCCTATTTTTAATTATATTTTTAGTTCATCACTTTGCCAGCAGAGGGTGCCATCCCTATGGAAACAGTCCACTGTGGTTCCGGTTGCCAAGGGCAACAAACCCAAAACCTTGAATGACTTTAGGGCAGTAGCCCTAACCTCGCTTGTCATGAAGCAGTTTGGAAAGTTAGTAAAAACTGAGCTCGTAGCTAAAACTGAGTGCTTGCTCGACCCCTTTCAGTTCGCTTATCGTGCGAAAAGAGGCGTGCAAGACGCTACAGCCACCTTGCTGAACCTCCTGTATAAACACCTAGAGGGCAGTAAGAATCACACCAGATTGCTTTTTGTTGACTTTTCATCAGCATTCAACACCATTCAGCCACATGTTCTTGTTGAAAAACTAACTGACAGCTTTGGTCTAGACTCTAGACCCATGTTTGGTTGGCTGGATTTTAGATTTTCTTACCAACAGATCTCAACAGGTAAGAGTAAATGGGATACTGTCTAGTTTTTTAACATCCTCGACTGGCTCGCCTCAGGGTTGTGTTTTATCTGCGTTTCTGTACATTTTGTATACCAATGATTGTCGTAGTCGCTATGCCGATAGATTTATTATCAAGTATGCTGATGATTCTATTATCGTCAGCCTGCTTGATGATGATGAAGTCGGCCATGGCCAAGTCATTGACGACTTTGTATCCTGGTGTGAAGATGCCTTTCTGCAACTCAATGTTTCAAAAACGAAAGAGATTTGCATTGATTTCAGACGCTCCCCCCCTGTTCCGAAAGGTAGTATTGTTAATGGTCAGATAGTTGACCTGGTCACTGAATATAAATATCTGGGCACTGTAATTGATAGCAAGTTGAAGTTCGATCTAAACACAGAGTCGCTGTGCAAAAAGGGTCAGCAGCGCCTTTTTTGTCTCCAGAAACTTGCCAAATTCCAGGTAGACAAGACCTTGATGAAATTGTTCTACAGCGCTTTCATTGAATCTGTTATCACCTTCTCTATTGCCTGCTGGTATGGCAGCCTCGACATCAAGAATAGGAACTCCCTAGGGAGAATTGTGAAAACGGCTTCAAAAATAGCCGGAATCCATTTTGGGAGCCTAGACCACATTTTCAACTTGCAGTTGCTGAAAAAAGCAAGGGCTATCTGCTCAGACAATGCCCATCCGCTGAGCTCTGAATATGAGCTGCTTCCATCTGGCCTTCGTCTTCGTGCTCCCTTGGCTAAGAAAAATAGATATAGGAATTCCTTTGTGTCTGCTTCGATTCAAGCTTTAAATGCTACTTAAGAGAATATAATGTAACATCTATTTGATGTTTTTATTTATTTTATGTTCTCCAATAGACCCCTTATACGCCTACGTCACAATGACAACAAACAGCGTCAGATGCGCATGACGGAGGCAGAAAGACACAGTCCGCGCAGCCCTGGAAGTAGCTGATCTGCGGCTGGAACCTCAACATGTCTTCGTGTTGTGCAGTAGGATGCCAGAATCGGAGATCTATCAACAAAGGACTAAAGTTTTACCGTATCCCGTCAAATCATAGTACTTTTAATGCTAATCGTAGGCGTCTTTGGTTGCAAGCGATTAGAAGAACTGATTGGAACGAGGACACGATTAAAAACGCCTGACTTTGCAGTGCTCATTTCCCATCAGGTAAGCTGCTAACAGCCACATCGCTTGGTTAGTTAACAACCAAGTAACGTTAAATAATGTCATTATTGAGTTGTCTGCATTATCAACATGACGATCTATCTTTGCAAGTTACAGAATAACTATCTACTAGCTTGTGACAAAGTAGTTTTAGCTAACACCTTGGTTCAATTTTGCTACGTTGACTTGTTGCTAGTAGGCCTACTACCATGAGCCATATGGACAACTCAGACCAACGTTAACTGTTACAATATAATATATCATACTGTCATATCTTTCACTAGAATAAACTTTATTTGTTCAGGAGAGTCATCGATGGACTCCAGCAGTCCCGACTTTACACCGTCTATCTTTTCCTACTCAACCCAATGCAACAAAGGCGATGCAAAACTTGAGAGGTAAATATGCCCACATTTGCTTGATTTAGTTGCTCACTATGCCTTGAAGTGCATGCCTTGAAGTGCAGAGAAGGTCTGGCGAGTAATTTAATGTCACTATCTTTTTTCAAGATTATCTGTTAGACCAAATAGTTTCTATTATGTCTGTTGGGGTCATGAAAAACATGTGGTTTACCGATCAAATTAACTGTTTTTAGTGACTGTTCTCTTCTCTGTGCATTAGATTTAAGAGAATAAGGATACGGGATGGAACCACCCACAGACCACCAGCTGATGGACATCAGTCCACCAAAGTTACTGATGAGGTAACATCGGAATCCACAGATGCCTGCCTGTCTCCAAATGATTGCAGAATGGAGCCCGGTGCTGGTCCTTGCACTGGTAAATACTACTGTAGGGCAGTCAATTAGATCATCACATTTACACATTTTGTCAATTCAGCATAACTGTGTTGTTTGAACGTATTTGGAAGTTGGAACAGGATACTGTTTGGAACATACAGTCTAAATGTCTGAAAACATCTGTATGCAATAATAGAGAAAATCAGTAAAGTAGGAATACATTTTTAATATGAATAGGAACATACAGAACGTAAGCATTTAATCCAAATAGTCTCATTTGAAACAAATGTGACAGTGCATCTTTAAGACGGTGAATGCTAAACTATAATCTTAATCTATATTTCAGAAGCCACTGTCCCAAAGGTTCTCCATGATGATCTCAAACAGAAGTACAGCCAACTTTCCACAGAGTGTGAGAACCTGCGTTCGGACATTAACAAACTCAAATCTGAGAATGAGCAACTCAAACAAACACTCGGAAACACACAATTTTCATTTAGCACTATCAAGAGCAAAGCAGTACAAGTTCTGTTTTTCACAGGTCTGACAAGTGTCATGTTTGAGTGGTTGATCCACAAACTTAAAGACAGTGTAGAGGTTGTGCGTAACTGTATGAGCCGTGAGGACCATCTATTGGTTATCCTAATGAAACTCCGATTAGGGCTCTGCAACAAGGATATTGCATTCAGATTTAATGTTACAGAATGTGAAATCTCTAGAATTTTGAGAAGTTGGCTCCCTGCTATATCTCAGAAATTAAAACCGCTCATCAAGTGGCCAAGCAAACATGCAATATTAAAACATATGCCAAAATGTTTTAAACCTAAATACAAGCGTTGCAGGTGCATTATAGACTGCACAGAAATTTTTATGAACAGACCCGCAAATTTAACGTCCAGAGCCCAAACATATTCGACTTATAAAAGCCATAACACGGTTAAGTATTTGGTTGGAATGTCACCTGCAGGAAGCATTACTTTTCTGTCTGCAGGTTGGGGCGGGCGTGTCTCTGATAAACAAATTACAGCTGAATCTGGATTTTATGACCTTCTAGAGGTAAATGATGAGATATTAGCAGATCGTGGTTTTACCATCAGAGATGAGCTTGCCGCACATGGTGCTACCCTTAAGATCCCTCATTTTACCAAAGGTAGGAAGCAGCTCTCTGCTCAAGAAGTGGACACATCAAGGCGTTTGTCTAATGTGAGAATACACATTGAAAGAGTAATAGGTAGATGGAAAAATTACAAAATTCTGACAACTGTTATTCCAATTTCACAGGTGGACCTCCTAGATGATATGGTGATTGTGTGTGCAGCATTGACAAACCTTTGTAAATGTATAGTCCCTAAAAGATAACTTGGCACAGTGATTCTCAGCACTTTTCATATCAGTGACTCCTAATTTAGTCCACATTTGAGCCATGGGACACCTATTTGATGAGTTTTATCTTCCAGACAATATTTTGTCAGATATGATTTTGTCAGAATCCCATGACTATCTGTATTGTAGATAGAACAGTGAAACTATCATCACAACTGTTTTTCTTATACATTCTCTAATTGTGTTAACTTCATGTATATTAAATAATGCTGAAGTTTCACAATTAATCAATTTGCTGGGGACCCCCTCGAGGACGACTGAGAAACACTGATAAAATATCTAGCCAGTTATACATCAAATCTACATTTTCCAGAATGTAGTAAAGTCAAAGGTGAATAACAGTTGTATGTAATGCTGTCACACAAGTATGTATTAGAAAGCCATATAAATGAGATTGAGACTACTATTTTGTACTGTATTGTACTGCAATAAATCATTTGTTTCCAAGTAGCCTACATTTCATTCTGAATTCATTTTGGGCACTGTTCACAACACCAATCCCTAACCTTTCTTTTTATCTTTGCACATGTGTAGTGGAAAGGGTCCTGGCACTTGACACAGTTGATCATCTTTCCAAATGCTGGCCTTTCGCAGTGTGAGCAGACTGTAGGTGCTTGTATGAGTGGATCCATGCTGCGTGTTAACAGCTCAGGCAAAACACTTTGTTTGAAAAACACTTCAGCTTTAGGCAGGACTGCTTGCAGCATTTCTTCATCTCTTTTTATACGATTGATAATTACTGCTGGCTTTGTCCAAACCACAAAGTCACAGTACTGGACGTCGCATACAAACATATGAAGTTGAACTTGGTGGTAGTATTCATGTTTCTTCTTTAGGTGTAGTGATTGGTCTAAACAAAACTGTGTGTCCTCACTGCTCCCTGTCAGACTATCCCGATATTTGTATGGGCACTTAATCTCTACAGTTGCTGTTCCACAGCAGGTACAGTTTGCCATTCCATCAGGCGATGCCCCAAGATGCGGTTTGTCTGGCCGCACAACGAGACCGCAGAGTTTCACGTCGAAGTTCTGATGTTTTGCTTTCATTATTGCTGTATATTTTATTCTGGCTGTGTCTTCCATATCTTTTCCCCAAAGTACTGCTGGGACATGGGACAAGTCTTTGTTGTTGTAGTGCATTACCTGTTTGAGTAGGTTCATTTTTGCTGTCTCAGTTACTACAGTGCATACACGATGTAAGGTGGTGCTAGTGATCCTTCCAGTTCTGTGTGTATGCCAGGCCTGGGATTGGGCCTGATTTTTAGTGGTAAGCTCAAGATTTACACACTGCTCATGAGTTAATTTTTGCTCCAGTATGGAAAAGGTCTCTTCACTCTTCAGCTTTATTTCATTTGGGCAGAGGCCTCTCAGATTGGCATCATACAGAGCTACCAGTGGCTCTGGCAGGTCTCCGGGCTCTGTGTCAGATTCTGATGCAGAATCAGTATCACTACAGTCCATGGCAGTGAGCACAGCTGCATTCGGTGCCAGTGTTTTCAGTTCTGCCATGTCTTCATCTGTCAGCTCTGAGTACATAAGACACATGTTTCATAACTCAATTTGTTAATACAAATTGCAAGCAAAGCTTAAGCTGTCATTAACTTGTTACATGTCACTGGAAATAATTACTATAAATTCTGTGTTATAGTAATGAATGACTTTAACCTACATGTAGGGTATTAAAATAGGCTACTTAGAGTATACAATAGCCATATACCTTTGACATTGGTGTTTCGACGCTTTGCTCTGGCGGGCTGCAGTTGGGTGTCTGTCCTCTTTGGCTTTCTGAAGCTGATTTCACTCAGTCTGGCTGGCTTCACCTCTCTCTTGGATGTGCAGATCCATGTATTAGTTCCTGAAGTACAGGCATTCTCTGTTTTTCCTAGTCTGACCCACAGCTCCACTTTGAACATTAGGGCAGCTGCATGACTGCAGCAAGACCCTAACCTGCAGGATGATGAGAAGAGAAGAGATGTATTCATGTATCTAATGTATTCAACACATAGGTTTAAATGGCGATTTAGCCTATATTATCTCAATAAATACAGCTGATTGCAGCAAATCAGTAGTGACATTTTGTTAGATGGAATGTATGACACTGACTGAATTGGGTAAATACTAGCTGGAAAGATAATATAATTTAGTAAATTAAACTTACCCGGCCATACAGGTGCAGTTCGCAGTTAGAATGCAGTTGTTTCTCTTGTTGACAACAACCCATGGCTTGTACAGATCGGTCTTCTTGCCCTGTCTTTGGCTAGGCAGCACCTCAGTCATCAGCACTACGAAATGTTGGACTTGATAATCGTGAAATTGTATGTCTTGGACGTGACCACAAAGAACAAAGTTGTATGCGTCAAGAGACTTGTATGCTTTTAACTTCTCTCGGGTATAAACACTTGGAGTCTCGATCAGGTAATTATGTATTGCTGGCCACTCTAGGCTTGGCCATTTCTTTTCGTCTTTTACCCATTGACTTGGCGCCAATGCATATGGGTCTGTAAGGTGAATCCCATTAACTAACGTTAATTTTGTGGCATAACATTGCTTATCACTAGGTGATAAGCTGTTGTAGTAAGCTGAGAACTGCATTTTAAAACGCAGATGGGCGCAGAGCAGTCCTGACAGCGGCGTCTTTGACACAGCTCTGTCTGTGTCAATGAGGGACTCCCCGTTTTTTGCCTACGAGTTGCGCGCGCAGCTCAATGTTGACAAGCTGTATAAGGGGTCTATACAATAGTTATATTGTAGCATTTATTTTCTGTAATATGTAGCGCTGTGTGGCTAAGTGTCCTTCTTAGACTGGCTTGCATTTGCACTTATCGGCCATGGCCTCTAATGCACTTTAAACTACACTGGCACTTTTGAACTGAACTGCTACTTTGTACTACGTTGTGGTCTATTGTGTCTCCATTTTGTTTTTATGGTTTTATGGTCTTTTTATGGTTTTTATGGTTTTACGGTCTATTTGTGTCTGCACTTTGTTTTCATGTTTTTATCTCGAGTCTTGTGTGATTTTATGACTGTTTTATGTTTTTGCTCTGCTGCAACCCAAAGTGCCCTTGTGGGACATATGAATAAACTTGAACTTGAACTTGAATAAGACCGTTACTATAGTTGTCAGCTGCAGGACGGTATGTCAACAATATGGCGCTGTCCGGGGTTAGCGAATAAGGTCTATAAGAGGCCCTGCACAGCTCGTCACCACTCGGCTCTATTTGTTTCGACCCGATGGATGTTTTGTTTCCACCGCTGCTCGATCTGCCCCCGCCCACCCCCGCCCACACCTGGTCATCATAGCGACCGCATATCTGCTCTCTGCCCATAACCGAAGTAGGGGGGGGGGGGGGTTATTTTGGGGGTCGGCAAAACTCTGATGGTGAAATAAGTTCGCTTGTCACACAATAAATCACACTTGTTTGACTTAACACATTCACTGCCAACAGTTTTTTTTAACTGTAGGTAGCTTCTGCCAAGGTTTTTTTTTGAGGATTCTGGCTCATCTTTCAAGAGCCGAGGATTATTTTCTGCTAGGATTTTGTGAACACAAAATATCTCAAAAGAACTAATAGAATGTGTGCTTTCTCTGTCTAAAAGAGTTAGTTTGTAGAGTTAGTAGTTATGTAGGCATTAGCAGTTGAATACAGCATGGTTTCAGCGTCTGAAAATGAAAGGTGAGAAAAATGCCTTTTTGTGAAATTCGATAGAACAGTCACTTTAACCATTTATTTTTGGCATCAAAGACATCAGACATCTAAACAATTTGTTCTGAACAGTATTTTCCTCCATAACAGCACCCGCACCCCCCTCTCCTTCAAACTCCTCCCTCCGTGGGCGTTCTCCTCCTCCCTCCTTGGCTCTGCAGCGGGTGTGTCACAAGCGAGTTTCTGCTGCCTGTCTGCTGCCTGGCGGCCCCTCGTTGGGCGAGCCTGGATGGGGCTCGCTCGTTTCTTGGGGTTTTGGTTGAGAGCTTTGATGAAGCTTTTGCGATTCTGGGCTTTATGCTGCGTGTTTCAAAGTGTGTTGCACCCAGTCTATTTTTGGAACCCCCCACCGTTGTGCGCCACCGTTGTGCGCCAGCGCGAAAGCGTTTTCGCCAAACCATTCTACAGTATGAGAATGGTTTCCTCACGCTTTTCCCTGCAGTTTTGGCTCGCTTTCTCTAGTCTGGAGAGCACTGTCGCCACTTAGTGGGTCGGTGGAATGGGTTGTACACGTTCGGTGGCTCCCATATTTTTATAGGAGACGTAAAAGGGTTTGATCCACGTCCCACCGTCAATTTTTTTTTTTTTTTTTTTTGACGAGTTGACTCGTCATTGGCAGTCAACCGTTGGTTTCTGCTTGACGAGTTGACTCGTCAACGGCAGTGAACGTGTTAAGAGTATGTTCTATCCTTCACATTCGCTCATTGGCTGCAATGCAGAGTAGTATCCAGGCAGCGTCAAGCCAGCGTAATAAACACAGCCGATTTCCCCCCTCCCCTCTCTGCTCGAGAGAGGCCAGTCCTTCAGTCCTCCGCACTTCGCAGCAGCCTGACACAGAACAGATACAGTGAGAATGGCAGCAGCTTGCAAGCTGCCCAACGCTTGTACTGTATGTAGAGAAAGCAAATGCACGAAGCGAAATGTGGAAGTAGTTTGCTTTGATGTGCGCGAATGATTAGATGATGCACGCTGGAAGTGAACGTTAACAACGTGTGTATACACCTCGCCCATGAGAGAAGGACCGGCAAATGACTGGACCCGTTTCACACTTGTGTCCCTTATCGCGGCATTCCGCTCTTCTGACTGGCTCGAAACTGATGAAAAGTCCGCGATGACGGGGTCGCGCTTATACCGGAAAACAACTTTCACACTCCAAGGCATTAGACCGCTTTCCGGTCATTTAACGGTAAAAAGCGCATGTGTGAAAACGGCTTAAATGACCTACAGTGTACATGGGCAAATGTGACAATCGGCCAGGAGAATGGATATCACTTTGTTGTTAATCAAACTCACATGCATGTGCTGCGCGAGGGACGGGGGTTGCGCTACAGAGTGAAGCCTCTACCCCGGCGGCCTCTCACCAGGCAAGACCACGGCTTCACTTACCCCCACCTGCGGCCTAGCGCAGCCGACGCTGCACACAACTACATGAGCTTCCTGAGCAGCGGACTTTTTCTCTCTCAAAACAATTGAAAACCATGTTAAAGCTGAGTAAGGAGATCGATTTTATTTCACCAGAGGCGAAGGCAGCAACACAAAAGACTGATGGAAATAACATAACAGAAGAGAAGATAAGCCCCACTAAACTGGTATGCATTGACAGTCAGTAGATAGAGTAAACACGATTCTGCCTGACCAATCAGTCGTCTGCAGTGTTTTCACGTCACCGTATGAACCCGGGTTCACAGCGCTAGAACCTCAACAGAGCAGGGACCAAAAGCAGCATGACTCAACCCCAACTCAACCCGGGCTGTCCACGTTTTTGATCGGTGGAATGAGACAAAAAAGCGAGACGAGCTGGGCGGGGCCGCGTTGATACCAGCGGTGGAAATGGGCCATAGGAGAGCTAAGATTCAGTGCGGGGTGCCTCAAGGCTCAATTTTGGGACCCCTACTATTTCTTATCTTCATAAATGACCTTGCAGCAGTGTCAAATACAATATTTCCAATATTATTTGCAGACGACACCAATTTACTGATCTCCAATAAAAATGTGACCGTTCTCATGAACGAGGCAAATAATGCTAGCTAGTGTAGCGGCTAACATAGGTTAGCTCCGTTAGCTCGTCTCCAGTTGAGAGCCGCGGCTAGGCTAGTTAGCTCCTCCGTCCCAGTAACAAACCACTCAAAGAAGCCACAAAAGAAAAAAGGGAACCAAGAAGTCAAAAAAATTTCCTTCTATGGGTGCACTAGTCAGGACCTCGATCGTGCTGATAACTGGTTGCGACGGTTTCGGCCTCCTCTGGCGATGTGAACCGTTTCTTAGTCTCATTTTGGAGTGTGATCTGTAGCCGCGCTGGGTATAGCAAGGACGGCTTGAGACCTAGACCATACAGCTTCGCCATGATATCTCGATACTTTGCGTGCTGTTCGAACACTTCAGGGGTGTAATCTTCAAAGATGTGCACAGCCGACCCTCGATATTGTAATTTACCGCGTTGCTTTCGGGCCTCTCTGATGATCCGGTCCTTGGATTTGATATCGATGTATTCTGATTATTACAGGCCGCGGTCTCGCTCCGTTTGGCGGCCTGGCAGTGAGAACTCGGTGTGCACGATCCAGCTCTGGAGGGGAGGTGAGGGTCCGGTCCCCCAGCAGGAGCTCCGAAAAGAATTCAGTGGGTCGAGGTCCCTCAATGGATTCGGCGAGGCCGACGATTCTAATGTTGTTGCGACGGCTACGTCCCTCCAGGTCCGCCGTTTTCGCCATCAGCCTCACGTTGCTCTCAGCCAGGGCGTCACACCTTTGTTCCAGCTTAGTGATACGCTGGTCTTGGAGGTCGACATTGGATTCAAGAGAGTCGATACGTTGTCCATGCTCTGTCTGTGTGTGAATCTCTTAATTGAGTGCTCTGTTGTTGTTGTGTGTGAACGCACCCCCGTGGTGACGTCGCTTTGTGCACATGCGCACAGCTCCAGAAAGACAGTCGGATGGGAAATGGCAACGAGACGAGCTGTGTCGTGAGAATCTCTGCCTGAGAACGCTATTATTTATTGCTTTTTGTTTATTTTGTATCACAGTGTATGGAACAGCTTAATGTTTTATTTATTTTATAACACAGTAAAGAGTCTGAAACCCACTACTGCTGCCTCCTGATTTATGAATGTCGCCACACATGTCTCTAGCCAGAACATAATGCAGAGGAAAAACACACGGGTTACATTGGTGCCGTGACCTTCTGGGTTTATCTGTGATCGATGTCGTCTCGGTCGCCGTGGGAAGCTCAACACACTCGCTTTGTTGCACGTTGGTCACTTTCGGCCGTGTGGGACATTTTGAATAGAGAGAGGAACTGCAGCTGGTGCAGCTAAAAGACCTAACGTTAGCTGGCTAGCACCGCACGTGGAGTGAAAAGGTAGCATTGCTGCTGCAGGCTAGCCGCCGTCGACTTTTCCCCAGCGAGGAGGGCATGGCGAGAAGCGTCGGACAATGACGGAGGGAGGGGCCAAGGTGGCGGGAGGGGGGGGCTTGGGTCGTGAACCCCAGGGTAAATCTTTTTGGGGGTTGCGGCTCACAAAGGTGGTACCACTGTAGGCTACTAATGGAGAGTGACCCTCCAGTGGATAAAATGTGATGCAGTGCTGTAAAGGGTGTCCCTACATACATCAGAGTCCGGGGAAGTTTCCTATGGGTTTCCCTCCAGTGGAGAAACCATGATGTTGTGCCATATACTGTATACTGTAGGTGCCCTTATAAACTTGATGTTCCCTACAGGTGCCTATCTGATGAAAAACTCCTGAACTGCCCTCTCAGATGCCGAATAAACACCAAGTACCCTTACAATGGAGATAAATAAATCACAGTAAAGAAAATGAGATGCGCTGCCCTACACTCCCCCCCCCCCTCTAGGCAAACCTTCCCAAAGTGGGTGCTGTGACGACAGTCTAGGGGTGCCACCAAATACTTTTTGGGGCCGTTGTGCAGAATGCACGGCAGGGCCCTTACATTCCACTCTGTCGCCCAGACCATTTTAGCACGGATTCAGGCAATGTAATGTCTTTCCGCTTTCCAGTCCGGTAGGTGGCGGTAATGCACCTCTGGCTAATATTGTGGCTAGCTCGTTCAGAGAGTTCCACAAGAGCCGTCGTCGGACATTTCACCGTCTGGTGCCTCTCTCGATCCGACTAGGAATTTATTGATTCGATTTTTGAGGAGTTGACATGTATCGTCTTTTTTGTCCTAATGTAAAGCAGCTGTGAATGTGACAGCATTCGGTTGCGGCTGCTCCTGTCCTATTCCAACAACTCAACTTGTTGAGAAGAAGAATGCAAAGAGTCGCATTTGGAAATATCAGTCCCCAAAGTCCCATCTGCAAAAAGTGTGAAAGGGAGTTCCAAACCAAACTGGGTAGCACATCCAATCTCGCCAAGCAGCTGAAAGACAGGCACCCAGACCTGTTCAAATAATTCAAGGTGGGTTACTTCTTTCAAACGGTGTAAAATAACACGTTTAACAACATATCAAACAGACCTTATCCTGTCACATTCGTTTTTGAGATAGCTGGCAATGCATTGTGTAATTGTGTAACCAAAAAACGTTTGCGCTCACGTTAACGTGTTTTGTAATGGAATCATTATGGGACCCGGCTAATACCTGGTACAGCGTTAGCTAGCATAGTGTAACACGTGTGCATGCAATGTTTGTAATGGAAACATTATGGGACACGGCTAATAGCCGGACTTAGCCATAGTTCAACATGGCATCAAAATAAATACAAGCTTCTTTCGGGTGAAACATGTCCGTGTATTAAAACTAGCTACATAAAATTGCTTGCACTCTACATGTGTGTATGTGCAGTTGTCTTTATCATCTCTTTATTTTAGTAAATCTCACTGACGTTACTTTCCATTTAACAGTATGCGAGAGATGAAGATGAAGAGGAAGGCACAAGTCGCGGAGCCCAAAAGACCACCCAGCAGACAATTCCTGATGTTTTTGAAAAGCAGAGGAAATATGACTCGCATGAAGCAAGAAAGTGTGATAGGGCATTGGCAGAATTCCTATGCATCGATCAAATACCAATATACACCGTTGAAAAAAAAGGATTCCAGCAATTCTGTGAAATAAATTAAATTATAATATTTAATATAATAATAAAATTAAATACTTGAGGGCTACATGCCACTGGTGTTGCACTGTCTGTACTCACTGCCATACAGAGTTGAATGTAAGAAGAAGTAAGCAGAAGCACATTGTTTTGTTTTAAAGTTGAAGGCTACATGCCATTTGTTCATTGAAAATGGTTGCATACTTTAATAAAGGAGAATATGTTCAAGAAATATCAGTCTGTTTTTTTTACCGTGGTACCGAAATTGGTACAACGGCCCTATGCCAGGTTTCGACCTGGCCTTGTTGAAATAGATTTTGAATTTACATATTTTGCAATAATTCACTGTTTACAATCAGAGGGCAAACATTAAAATATGCAATAATTATTGGGGGAGGGGGGCTGGGGATGTGGTGGCATGGACTCCCCTATAGACGGTTTTCACCAGCTGCAACCCCACAGCATTTCCTTTTTCTCAGCTTCTTCTTCTGTGTTTTATGGCGGTTGGCATCCTTAAATGTTGCATTACCGCAACCTGAATTGTATCAGCTTCACAGTGCTAACTATTTACAGTGTCCACTTTCTCAGCTATTCAGGGGGAAACACTGACATAGCCTACTTCTATTTCTATTTTTTTTTAATGTAAAGATATGCCTATGCATGCAATAATGTACTGATAGTCAGTTTACTCTGTAACATGTAACATGTAGCTTTTATTAGCCTCTCAGGCTAGCTCCGGACCGGACAACAACGCTTCCTACTACCCAGCGTGTGCACGTCTTTCCGACAGGGGTGGTTGTTATGGCAACTATCATCAACAACAACAACAACTAGTAACTACTACAATAGCCTACATAAAGACCGAAATAGGCTAACTTGTTAATGTGTCTGTGACTGTCGGAGACACGGCCTAACGTTAACATTTAATATGAGCCGAATATCAGCCTGCGCTCAGCTATGTATACAGGAAGTAAACCGGATATTCAGGTGGGTTGTGATGGTTGTTATTGTTGTCAAGTTAAAACCGTCTATAGGTGTTTTTTTCCCACTGGCTGGCTATGCCATCCTTGTGGAAAGCCCTGCATCATACCTGATGCATCATAGCTTTTCCCATGCTGTGGGGCCCCATGTTGTCCCTTTTCCAACAGCCTGAGTCGGCCACTGGATTTTTCATTGGAATGGTTGGGGATTCCAGCAGTTAAACATTATGAATTGTGGTCCAAGGTACACTGATAAGTTAGTCAGTCTACTTTTTGGAACACAATTCACAACAGTAGTTTCTCTTTCATTTACATCTGCTCCGCCTATTCTGAACTTTATTTATTATTCTGAACCTGCCAACAAAAATGGGTTCACGTCATGCCACCTTTATAATAACTCAATAAAAAACAGCATATAAAAGTTCAGCATCAGAGTCATACATTCTCATCTTCAACTGGCAACAACAGAAGTAACTTCAAGCAACACTCCAAAGGTAAGATGACCAAACATCACTTTCTGTCAATAATTATACCAATCTACTGACCTCTTCAAATTGCACATTTTCATTACATGTTCATGTTTATGCTCGGATTGCGTTACAGCATTCCTACCCAGCTACCACTTTTTCCCAATTAAGTGGCCGTAGTTAACCTATCTGCACTTTTCGCTATGGACACTTTAGCAGTATAGCGTCTAACTCATTTATAAGCCGGGTGTGAGGACAACACGCTCAACTCTCACTGCCAACTATTTCCAAGTTGAACCTGCTACCGCTTCCCTAGAGGTCATCCGTGACCTTTGATACCTCTTATGGAAAGCCACTTGAATTAACGGCAGCTGTCCTGACTGTTTGCTGGTGTGGCGTTGAGATAGTTTCTGGTCAGAAATATACTTTTCCGGGCCAAGGTTATATTTAACTTTCTAACAGCCACACATTATGTTATCCAATGACGACATACAATAGTCTTATGCCTCCCCTGTCACTGTAGTCGAATGAAAACTAGTGTTCACCCCTAACCAAATTAACCGTTAATAATGTTCATCTAGTGCAGGGGTCCCCAACCTTTTTTGCATGGCGGACCAGTTTAATACTGACAATCTTGCTGCGGACCGGTGGGGGGGTCGTGATATTAGACACACAGCACGTATAACTTGCACTTTATTATACAACCTAAAAACATTGTAACTTACCAATATGGGAGCCCTGGGCTGTCTGCAACAAGACAAGACATCATCGAGGACGTTATCTCATGATATTTAGCCTTGACTTTGATCGGGAATGCGGAGATGTCAAACATAGCCTACTTTTCAGCCCACCTCATTTGCACGCGTATATGACAATTTGAAAGCTTTCCTTTCTTTCTTTCTGTTCATCGTGCGGCCGCGGCGCGGGTCTCCTTTTATCTCCGCTGCCTATTCTGAAGAAACTCTCAAGTGACGTTTCTCAAACTCGCTGCACCCCGCACATCAGCAGGCCATCACCATTTAATTAATTACCTCCGTGCGAGGTAATTTAATTAATTACCTCTTGTTGTCTTGTTACCCTGTAGTTACACTATAACTACAGTCTTCTTACCCTGTAGTTATACTATAACCACAGTCTTGTTACCTTACAGTCTTGTTACACCCGTAGTTATAGGCTACTATAACTACAGTCTTGTTACCCCGTAGTACTATAAGTACAGTCTTGTTACCCTGTAGTTACATGGTTATTTGCGGGCTGTATTCTAAAGCGTTACCGAGATATCTCACCATAAATCCTAATATATTGTAGCTTGAGTCCACTTAAGTAGAATTTATACGTGAAATTACTGCAATAAATCCCTCTCCAATCAGCATTCAATGGTCTCGATTACCCCATTAATATATTTATCCAGAAAAGCTTTCCTCTGAATTGTGAATTCTTAATCTAATTTATTTATGGTCAAATCCCATCGCAAATTATTTTCTCTGGCTGTTATTTATAAAATACATAATGCAAGTAAACTATTCTTGTATTATGTATTTTATAAATAACAACTCCGGGTTAAATTGTAAATCACTTTCTTAAATGTATCTCAAATTAAATAATTCATATAGCATTTATAATAAATGGAACTCTTTTGGCCCCAATTGTAATTTCCTATTTTAATTTATCTATGCCTAGAACATGTCATATAATGTTTATTTTATAGAAAACGGCCTTTAAATGGTAAATGGTAAATGGATAATAAATGGATAAATGGATAATAATCATGCATTTATATAGCGCCTTTATCCAAAGCGCTTTACAATCAGTAGGTACATTTCACCCATTCATACACCGATGGCAGCAGGCTGCCACGCAGGGTGCTGGCACACCATCAGGAGCAATTTGGGGTTCAGTATCTTGCCCAAGGACACTTTGACATGCAGACTGCAGGAGGCGGGAATCGAACCACCGACCTCTTTTATCCAAAGCGATTAGTGGACGACCCCCTCTACCTCCTGAGCTACAGCCGCCCCCTACAGCCTTTACTAAATGCCAGGGAATGACGGCATAGACATGGCCTCGATAAAGCACCCTGAGTTATGAAAACAGTGTCCTAATTTATATCCCTTCTAATCCAATTGATTTAGGCTAGAACAATTCCTAAAATACACTCATGAATTATAGAAACCCTCTAATAATTATAAATCCTCTATTCAAAGTATTTCATACTAAAACAATAATTGACGCGGTCAACCCGAAGCCGTGCGGCCCTGCTGCCGCTATAAAGTTATTCATCAGAGCCCATATTTAAGAGCTGATATACAATGTTTATCAAGCAAGCCATTCTTATCACAGGTGGTGGTATCCAGCCAATTTTCCTATACCACAAAGGGAACCAAACATTTAGCTTCGTAGGGTGGCTTGAACAAAAATGATGTTACAGACCACCGCAAACTTTTGAGATAAATTATCGATAAACAATTAAAACTTCTCTCCCCACCAACCTATCCCACTCTCCATAGAACATCTATACCTCCATATGATAATTGTTCTCCCAACAGAATGTTCTTGATCCCAGTCAAACCTAGGTTTCACCACGGAGGCCCGTTGAAACCATCCGTTTCCTCTTTTGATAAGAACCATACAATCACCCACTTCATTTAAAAAGGACCACTAAATTAATAATACTCCACTCTACATCAGCAACACAACACCCAGCACAACTGTCATTTTTACAGCCAAATAACAGAGGCTTTTCTGATTAATTTTTCATTTCACATTCACATTTCACATTTTCATTTTATTGGGTATCATATTCTACACTTTCACCAAAAAGTGTATAAGGCTGCTCCTACCTGGTGATAGATGAATAAGCTTCCCTAGATGTCATGGCTCCTCTCCTCTCCGTCAGAATCTGGCTGGCTGGCTCCTGTGGTTCAGGTCAAAGGTCGGACGTAGCATCCACTTGATATGGAAAAGTCTCTTGCCTCCCCCTGATTTGACACCCCTTATATGCCCCTTTCTATCTACGTCATTATATTCTTACCCAACTCTACTTATATTTCCCCATCCTGATCATTCTCCTGTTTCCGCCACAATTCTGTACCTTCCCTGTTCCTACACTATACTATATTTCACCATCTTTGATCCTATCGGAACACCTAGAGCAGGGGTGGCCAAACTACGGCCCGCGGGCCAACTGCGGCCCGCTGCCCGTTTTTAAGTGGCCCGCCATGAATTTATAATTTTTTTTTTTTTTTTTTTTTTTTTTAACATTTTTCCGTTTTTCTGTTTCAAAGTTTAAAACGGAAAACGAAAACGAAAACGGGGGAAAAAGCGGAAAAACAAAAACATTAAGAAAAAGAAACTGAAAAACAAAAACAAAAAAACGGATTCCCCCCATTTCGTTTTTTCAATTTAAAACCATTGAAAATGGGTTATACTTGGGCACCCTGACATGGTCTATTTATAAAAAATAAAAAAAATACTGAATTAATGTTTAATACTAATGTTATATTAAATTATCTCTGTCTTAACCTGTTGGCACAGGAAAAGAAAATTTGATAACATACAGAAATACCCATTGTAATAGGTGAGCGCATCAATAAACTATGTCATATATTTATTTAGGTAGAAATTCAATTTTTGATGGCACAAGGGTTTTCTGGTCCAATTTTTTTTCCGCGAAAACTGCCGCGCTTAATATTGTTTGGCCCGCGACTCCTTATATTTTTCTGTATGCCGCCCACAACCAAAAAAGTTTGGCCACCCCTGACCTAGAGCCACTCTTCTCAGAGGGCTCTCTTCCAAATAATCCAGCCACATAGCTACATCCATTCATGAAATGATTAAATAGCACAGGAACATTAATGGTTTGTAAAGTGCCATTTAACCACCCGCCCACTCATATCCTTCGGTCTCACCACTATGTGATAGGTGTCGGGTGTCGGAGGGCACACTGTCCCATGCTTTTTGGTTTTGCCCTTCACTATCAGGATTCTGGGCCAAAATATTTGACTGGTACTCTAAGGCCTACAAAATAACCCTCCAACTGGAGGCGGAACTCCCCATCTTCGGCTGCTCGGAGTCCTCTTTGCTCCTCCCAACGGCCGTGCAGCAATCTCTGACACAGGGAATGACAGTTGCCAAGAAACTAATTTTGAAGGAATGGAAGTCCTCCTCTCCACCTTCTTTTCAGCTGTGGCTGACAGACATGGGTCCCTATCGTTGCATCGGCGCTGTTTCTAGGCCGAACGCCTGGCGCAGCTCAAATCAGTGGGCGTGGACCAGCGCACTTGATATCGTCGTGCTGGCGCTAGACGCAGCCTCAACCATTACAACCACGCCTTTTAAGCGTAAAATTATGCACCGTCATGATCATTGGATAACTGCAATAAACGAATCGCACGCTTGCCTTTTTAGCTCCAATTCCAGTGATCCCGCAAAACCAGACGAAAGCCACACGCTCTGCCCCCCCCCCCCCCCCCTCCCTTCATCCAGTCTTGTCTGTCTCCATTATAGGCTATTATTCCATATTATTATGCTTCTCAAACCAATCTAACTGCAGTTTCAATACTGCAAGCATGTAAATACGCTACACAGCAAGATCAAAGTGAAAATAATGTTCTAAATGCATCAGCTAGAAAAATATAGCCTATTAGATTGGTGAAAGTTTGTCCAGAAAGATATCATTTTCTCTCGCCTGCTGCAGGAAGGATGATGCACATAAATATAGCCTACATTATGTAAAGTCATTGCATAAATGTGTTTTTATTGTAAAACTAAATGTGGAGTAGGGCCAAGTTATTGGAGCGGACATCACAGTATAGCAGATGACAGTAGAAGCTTCCGAAGCGCGTTCCGCTGTCACTTATCTAAATCACGTTAAATCCACACAGGGTATATATAGGCTCAAGAGGACATATATGTTTCACATAGGGTGGTGTTTCATTTCGATGTTTTATTTGGTCCAATATTGAAATGTTGTACAATTGCAGGTTGTCTTACCATTACACATTATTTTAGATCTACCTTTTATATCTATTTCGGCTCATTTGGTTGCTATTTAGTAGCGAAATGGAGGACCCAATTGCATGCTGGGACAGGGACATTCACAGGCAGTAAACTTACAACTGCTATTTCCTATGGGAAGCTGGGTGCTGCTATGTGTTGTGTCTGTCTGAGCGAGGGAGTCAGAGAGAGAGAGAGAAGGGTGACAGAGAAGCGGCAGAAGAGCACTGGCGCACTGAATAGGCCTGGTTTCAGAGAGAGACAGAGAAGGGTGACAGGGGAGAGGCAGCAGAAGAGCACTGGCGCACTGAATAGGCCTGGTTTTCAAAGGCGCAAAGCGCTAAATTTACGGCAGGTGCGAAGATAGCAGTACGCCGAGATTTAAGGCCGACACGCCCACTTTGGCCCATTCTGGGACTGCGCCACGCCCATTCGGCCTAAAGCGCATTTGGCAGCGTAAAGCCATATTGATATCGTCCCAAAACAGGCGCAAGGCACGTTTTTTTGCGTTTTTTTGCGTTTAAGGCCCGTTTTAGCGCCGAAGGCCTGTGGGAGAATAGGGCCCACGATCTCAGTTATACGTATGGAGAGACTCAGGCTCCAGAGGACTTCTTTAATTAATTTTTTTGTTATTTGTGACCCGTTCCTGACCTATTTCGATCAGGCTAAAAGCGGTAATTGAGTTTCTTTTGGATCCTTTGCACAGTTTTTTTTTTTTTTTTATCGTTTTGTAAGCACATTTTCTATGACTGGTAGCACCATTTTGTAGCTTGTAATGTTGAATGTATGTATAAATGTTTTTTCTTTTCTTTTTTCCTGTTCTTGTTTTATTTTCTTTATGTTCTGAAAAAGTAAAATAAAAACAAAAACAAAAAAACACCCGCCCACTCAGACATACATGATCCGGAACATGAACTGCTGCTGTTAAACAACAGCCGTTTTGCCAATGATGTGGATCTTGTACTAAGGGCTCAAATGGTAATGAGCCGCACTTGCGGGAGTGCGCATAAGGCAGATAATTGTTTCTAAACATGCAGGCCGACCGGCTAGCAGCTGGTCATAATCCGGATTTCACTGCATGTTTAGAAGGGGCTATACTGTTCCCATCCTGTGTGTATGTCCCTGTGATCATATGTCTGTATGAATCCACATGAGTAAGTTTGTGTGTGTGTGCTCGAGCTAACAGGCCCGCACTTTTCACACTTCGTTCCACATAACTCTATGACTGGACAGTAATTGTTATACACTTTGATCACTTCATCTGAACTAATCACCCACACCTTATGTTTCCTTACTACTTTAGTCACATACTAAGTATTTGTTCATGTGAGTGTGCACACTCTGTGTGAAATCACTCAGCACTCCAGATTCGTATTTCCACACTAATATTACTTCATCAGTCCCAAGCTGTACTGCCTAAACACACACACACATTAGTTACAACAAAACTCCTGACTCATTACCAATTGACACAAAATAAACCCAACCTGGCTTCTACTTATAATTAACACACAAACAAAATAATAAACAAAATAATTAATTGATACACAAACAAAATATTAAACAAAATAATTAATTGATACATAAACAAAAACTACAACCTAAAATCAATTGATACATAAATGCAATAGCCTCTAGCTTCCTCTTTTCTTCCTGCTCCAATGCTATTTGGCTGCTGCTACCTGAGCAGCATCAAGCCGTGGTGTCCTATAGATGACATCACTCCTCCGCTGAATGTGCTCGTTGGATTGGAGGATATGTGATCCCAATTCACAGGGGGGGGGGGGGGGCGTCCCGGTTCGAGGGGATGTGCGCAACCGTACTAATTTCGACAACAAGTAAAATTGTTAGCTCCGAAATTTTTACTTAATCAATAACATAAAAATGTGCGCAAAACAAACTTTTCATTTTGTTTTTCTGTAGGCTATTTAACATAGTAGGCCTATAGCCTGCATGGGTGCATTGGTTTTATTGAGCTACTATTGTTCTATTTTCTATATAACTTGTCTGATACATGTAGAGCTACTGAGCAACTTGGTTGTTCATTTTCATGCTCTATGTGTGACTTGAAGTAAACAATTAGAGTAGGCGTACCACAGGAATGAGTTCGGAAAACATGGCTGCTAAGTTCATACTTCGGCTCGTAGGTGTAAAAGGCAATGGGATTTTTGGATGGAATCGGAATGATAATTTCGTTTTTTTTCCAACCTGGACCCTATTTTCCCCACTATATGGGCTCTATTGTCGCAAAGACGATAATTTAGCGTTAGCGCCCGTTTTGCGCGGGAATAGCGTCACTGCGCTTGCCGTCATCCCGTGCAAACCTCCATATAGGCATGTTTATGCCCAAAACAGTATTCAGGTGTGAGATCATGTCCACACCCCCCTTAAAAGCCACAGCGTTGCGTCTGTGACAGCAGCTTCTTTCTTGCTGAGTGGGGAAGCAGAGGGATAGAGTGACAGAGAGAGAAAGAGAGAGGGCGAGAGAGAAAAGAGAAATGGGGAGAGCGAGAGAGGGGGAGAGAGAGGGAGATAATTGGAGGATGAACCAGTTTTGAAACACACAACTACAGTTGAACGGTCTCACTCCACTTTACAGGTCCGTTACAATGTAACTACATATGAACTACAGTTGAACAGACTCACTCCACTTTACAGGTCTGTTACAATTAGGGGTGTCACAATACACTCAGTTCACGATACGATACGTATCACGATACTGGGTTCACGATAACGATACGATACGATACGATTTTAACAATATTTTTTTAAACTTGAATAATGACAATATATGACTGGAAAAGTAGTATTTTATTTGAAATGCACAAATACAAAACATGCTGTTGTGGGAAATTGTTATTACAATAACAACTAGAAAAAACATGAGATTGGAGATAAGGCTTATCTTGAAATAGAATTAGTTACACCGTCACTTAGATTTACTTTGAACTAAAAGGTTTCTCAGCAGTATAAATTCTTATTATGCATCTTCAGTTTTTCTTCAAACTCAAACAACAAGACTTTTCTTAATCTATTTTTTATGCATCTTCAGTTTTTCCTGTCAAGTAAACAGTTTTGCCAGAAACTCAATTGAATGGTTTCTCTCCTGTATAACTTCTCATGTGTCTCTTCAGAGACTTGTTCAACTGAACTACTTTCCACACATTGAACTTCAACAAACAAAGACGTTTCTTAGTCTATTTTTTGAAAAAAAAAAAAAAAAAAAAAAAAAAAAAAAAATTGCGATATGAGATTTAATCTCAACGATACATATCGTGACGTTTTACTATCGCGAAATTTCGTGGGACGATATATTGTGACACCCCTAGTTACAATGTAACTACATATGAACTACAGTTGAACAGACTCACTCCATTTTACAGGTCTGTTACAATGTAACTACATATGAACTACAGTTGAACAGACTCACTCCATTTTACAGGTCTGTTACAATGTAACTACATATGAACTACAGTTGAACAGACTCACTCCATTTTACAGGTCTGTTACAATGTAACTACATATGAACTACAGTTGAACAGACTCACTCCATTTTACAGGTCTGTTACAATGTAACTACATATGAACTTCATTTATAACTATTGGTAATTACTGTGTAATTACATTTGGTGTTACTTTACTTTACTTTACTTTATTGCATTTGGCAGACGCCTTTGTCCAAAGCGACTTACAACATCACATCTCATCAGAATACACAAGAAATACACAGAACAATTGAAAATAATAAATATAAGAACGTAGTGTAGTAAAAAGCATGTAATACAATCAATAAGAGTCAAGTGTCCTGGTCTATCATGAACTAGAGTAACACATTATGGGGATACAAATAATGTGAAAAATAGTCAGGGGCGTAGCTAGCAGCATGTGAGCGTTTAAGAAATGGTTAAGATTCCGAAAGGCCCAGGTGTAGGCCGAAAAGGTGGGTCTTAAGTCTCCGACGAAAAATTGCCAGTGATTCGGCCATTCTGATCGAGGGGGGAAGCTCATTCCACCACTGAGGAGCCAGTGAGGAAAAACGTTGCGATCGGGACAAGCGACCTCCGGGCCCATGTAGTGATGAAGGGGCAAGGCGAGGTGGACAGGTAGAGGAGCGGAGGGAGCGATGCAAAGTTTGGAAACTTACCAAAGATTGCAGATATGGCGGGGCTGACCGGTGAACTGACCGGTAGGCCAGCACCAGTGTCTTAAACCTGATGCGTGCCAGGATGGGAAGCCAGTGAAGGTCGCAAAAAAGGGGAGTGACATGAGAAAATTTAGGTAAGTTGAACACCAGACGGGCTGCAGCGTTTTGGATAAGCTGAAGGGGTCGGATGGCCGAGGCGGGTAGCCCGGCCAACAGAACGTTGCAGTAGTCTAGACGCGAGATGACAAGCGCCTGGACCAATAGTTGAGTCGCCTCTTTAGTGAGGAATGGACGGATTTTTCGAATGTTATAAAGTGAGAGCCTACAGGCACGGGCAGTCGCTGCGATAAAGGCTGAGTAGGATAACTGATTATCTAGAAACACCCCGAGGTTCTTAACTGTTGGAGAAGGGAGTACCGTAGTGTTGTCAATATGGATGGAGAGGTCTGTGACAGGGCAGTCCTTTCCAGGGAGGAACAGTAGCTCAGTTTTGGCTAGATTCAATTTGAGGTGGTGTGCAGTCATCCAGGTGACGATGTCTCTGAGGCAGGCGGCTAAACGTGATTCTATTTGGGTGTCGGAAGGGGGGAAAGAGAGGAAGAGTTGAGTGTCATCAGCATAGCAATGGTAGGAGAAGCCGTGGGATGAAATTACATGACCGAGGGATCTGATATATAGGAGAAAGAGGAAGGGGCCCAGGACTGAGCCTTGGGGTACTCCAGTGTTGAGGGTGCATGCTCTGGAGAGTGCCCCACACCATGTGATCTGGTATGAGCGGTTAGAGAGGTAGGAGGTGAACCAAGACAAAGCGGATCCAGAAATGCCTAGGTCTGAGAGAGTGGAAAGAAGTATTTTGTGATTAACTGTGTCGAAGGCGGCAGATAGGTCGAGCAGGACAAGGACAGAGGAGAGGGATGAGGATTTGGCAGTGTGTAGGGCATGAGTGACGGAGAGGAAAGCTGTCTCAGTGGAGTGGGAGGCCTTGAAGCCAGACTGTAGTGGATCGAGGAGTTTATTCTGAGCGAGGTAGAGAGAGAGTTGTTCCGCGACTGCTCGCTCAAGGGTTTTTGAGATAAATGACAGGAGTGAAACGGGTCGGTAATTTTGAACAGCAGTATGGTCAAGGGAGGGTTTCTTAAGAAGTGGTTTTACTCTGGCAATTTTGAGAGGGGCAGGAACGAGACCGGTGGACAGAGAGGAGTTGATAAATGACGTGAGAAACGGAGATAAGTCAGCAGAGATGGTTTGGAGTAGGGAGGAGGGGATAGGATCCAGGGGGCAGGAGGTGGGACGGTTGGACCTGACAAGTTTAAGGACGTCTTCAGGGGAGAGGGGAGAGAAGGAGGCGAAGCCTGTGGCAGGAAACAGAGAGTCATATTTAGGAGTATTGCTGTTAGTGGCTGGAGGGGGGAAAGAAGCGCTGATGTCATCAACCTTTTTGGAGAAGAAGGTCATGAACTCATCAGCAGAGAGGGAGGAAGGAGGGGGAGGGGAGGGAGGGTTGAGGAGAGAGGAAAAGGTGGAGAACAGTTTACCGGGGTTTGGGGCGGAGGATTGAATTTCAGAAATGAAAAAAGAAGATTTAGCAGAGGTGACAGCAGTGGTGAAGTTGGACAGGGTGAGATGGTATGCAGAGAGATCTATGGGGTCTTGTGATTTCCGCCATTTTCTTTCCGCTGCTCTAAGCTCAGTTCGATGGGATCGTAGAGCCTCAGACAGCCAAGGTGCAGGGGGAATGGATCGAGCCGGTTTTGAGATGAGGGGACAGAGAGAGTCAAGAGCGGAGGAGAGGGAGGAGAGAAGAGTAGTGGAAGCCTCATCCGTGGGTAAGAGAGAGAAAAGTTCAGCTGAGGGAAGGAGGGAGAGGACAGCAGAGGAGAGGGTGATAGGAAAGGATTTTTCGGTGCCGGTCCAACCTAGATAGAACTGCCCACACCGATCAGAAGGTGTTGACATATGTTAATACCTTTCCAGCGTGTCCAATTATTCCAGATATAAGAAAAACCAATATGACAAGCAATTCTGATATTTAGAACATTATTTTATATAGAGAATATTGCATAAATCATGATACAGAGCAAGTCAAGTGATACAAATTACCCCTCAGAGATCTCCGGGTGGATTTCCAGTGGTCTTTCCTAACAGCTGATATGTAGCAGGTCAAGAAAGTGACATTGAAAACCGACCCCCTCATTCTCTTGTGCGTGGGCTTTTAAAGTGCATTTCCTTGGGGGCGTTGTCTTCCGGTATGGGCTGGTCTCTCCCCGAAGGCTCCTCCTCCATCTAGTGACACCCTTCACTGCTGGGCTGACATTGGTAGTTAGGCGATCTCTCCTTCTGTCACTCTTATGGTAGGCGTATTTTCTCCCCCTCTTGGTCCGCATCACGTGACGTGGCCCTTCAGCAGGAGACCACATGCACTAACCCTTCATTTATTAACTTCCCTATCTACCAAAACAACTGTCAATACATTTGCTAATATTACCAGCTTGACACATTTAAATTCCTATTACAGCGTTATATATAGCAAAAGCTTACAACATGGTAATAATGATCCAACTGTCACAGGGCGTGCCTAGGTGAAGACCCAGCTGGATCAGAAATTCCACGGATGCAATCCAAATGGTTCCTTATTTTTTACAAGCAGGCAGTCAAACATAGCAGTTTATTCTTAATATCAATAAGTAGCTGGATTTAAAATGAAAATGAAAATAAAATAGCTAAGAAATCCTTTCAACTGACCTGAAAAAGAAGTTTTTAATTATACATGTATTTGGTTAGTTCATTAATCAAAATTGTAATGTGTACATTCCCAGAGACCAAAGCCTGGCCATCTGAGATTCGAACCCGGGACCCCTCGCACAATGTGCTGTGTGTCAGAGCAGATCCTCTCTTTTCTCTGGGGGAAAAGTCAGCGCATGGTTAAAACATCACTCATTAGTTTCCCAAATATATAGTGCTGTTTCCCTCCTCACAGAGATTCCGCAACCTGCGCCCCGTGGAATGTCCCCCCACCTCTGCGGATGCCATCGTATCCATCTGTCCCAAAGAGAAACTTGTAATGTTTTCCAGACCTGCACTAAACAGGGCTTAACATGAAAGCTTGTCGTAAATAAAGCATTGTGCAGCTTATCAGCTAAACCTTTTGAACATTAACCTATCCAGGGTCGAACACACTAACCAGTCGGCCAAGGAGACCGTCTCCTTGTAGAGAGGAAGAAACGTTTATCTTTCATTTGAAGTGCAGCTCACCCAAGGACCTATGTATATTTCAGGAACAGAACATTTAAAACATAATAAAAGATATATTTGAATTAGCAAATGATATCATCATCTCTGTAATTGCATATTTTCACATCAGCTGGGCCTCCATGCTGAGGTATCCGCCTCCTGCTGAATCCAATCTGGGCTTAATGAGGAAATGTTTGGTTATCAATTAGAAAAAAAGGAAGATGTTATCAGGATACCAGGGATGGTAACACTTTACAATAACGTACACAAATACTATAGTAGTTACTAGTAAACTAACCATTAACTAATAGCCAGTTAATGAGTAGCTAATGAAAAATTTGGCATTAGTCAATCACTAGTTAATCATAGTTAATGAGTAGGTAGTCATTAGTTAATGATTAGTATCTAATTTCCTGAGTAGAGTAGTTAATCATTACCTAATGATTACTAAATGTCAGCTCGTGAATAGAGTAGTTAATCATTACTTAATGATTCCAAAATGTCAGTGCGTGAATGTATTAGTTAATCATTAGTTAATCTTTTTGTGTACCCTATTGTAAAGTGGTGCATCATACTCAGTAGTTTATGAATACTGAATCATTACCTGTCCATTAGTTACTCTTTTCGCACCCTAATATAAAGTGAAAGATATCCTTATCAAATAAACACTCCACAGGTGAGATTCGAACCCTGAACCCCAAGATTGTTAAATTGTAAGTGTGGTTCTCTACCATCTGAGCTAACCAGCCTGTTGCTTGTTGGAGCCATACTATCGAATGTAGAGCCTGAGACCAAGTATTATAGTTTAAAGGTATATTCCACCCAAATACTACTTTCTGTCCAAGTACTTACAAGTACTTAGACATAAGTAGTATTTGGCTGAAACATACCTAAGTACTTGGACATGAAGTAGTATTTGGATGGAATATACCTTTAAAACTATAAGTATTTGGAGAGAAGGTAGTATTTGGGTGGAATATATCTTAAAAACTATAAGTACTTGAACAGAAAGTAGTATGTGGATAGGACATAATACTTAGTCTCTGACTCTACAGACCTATAGTATGGCTCTACCAAATAACAGGCTGGTTAGCTCAGATGGTAGAGAACCAGACTTGCAATTTAACAATCTTGGGGTTCAGGGTTCGAATCTCACCTGGAGGGAGTGTTTATTTGATAAGGATATCTTTCACTTTATATTAGGGTGCGAAAAGAGTAACTAATGGACAGGTAATGATTCAGTATTCATAAACTACTGAGTATGATGCACCACTTTACAATAGGGTACACAAAAAGATTAACTAATGATTAACTAATGATTAACTAATACATTCACGCACTGACATTTTGGAATCATTAAGTAATGATTAACTACTCTATTCACGAGCTGACATTTAGTAATCATTAGGTAATGATTAACTACTCTACTCAGGAACTAATGACTACCTACTCATTAACTATGATTAACTAGTGAGGTCTCTAGACTATAGTTCAAGCAGAAGGCCATTCGTGCATAATCTAATCCGATCACCCCTGACGTCAATCAAGTTCTAGCATGACGTGGTCAGTCAAAGTCTTAGTATGACCTCCGTAATGACGTCAGATATGACGTCATTATATATAATTCCATATATAATTCTCATATATATAGCAAGGGTTCTACGTCACCTCTCTCTCTCTGGCCGATCATAACAGCAGCAGCTTCACAGCAGTCCATCTCCCTTGAGCCCTCCTCCGGAGCGTTGTTTTGCACCATATCCGGAGACCGAATCAGCACCCTCAAGCCTTCTCTACCCGTGGAAATCCAACGCAGATATTCCCCGCATATTCCTCAACGCTTCCCACTCCATTCCCGGCATGTCGAGCTCCGAGCCAGAGCAGTCCATGGACAGCGACAGCAGCTCAGCCAACGAGACCCCGTTCCAGATCGGCCACGGTGCGTTCTTGCTTTCCGAGACGTCTGATGAAGACGTTGGCGAAGCGGCCGGACCACAGGCCGCCAATGCAGCCACGATGAAAGGGCCCGGCGCGCGTTCCCGTGGCACGGGGCGCGCCACTGCGACGGCCCTTGGAAGGAGAGCAGATGACGAAGTGCCGCGTGCGCCCGGTCGCCCAAGAACGCGCGCGAGCGTGCCAGAGGGGGAGGCCGCCCGGCGCGGACGTGCGAGAGGCCGCGGACGAAGATCAGCAGAGGCAGCCGCTCCGAGAGCGGGGAGACGCCGGGGAAATACAGGCCGCGGGGCCACCGCGAGACGCCATGTCCTTCCTGGTCGCACTGACCTCCAGGGCGCCGCCCCGGAAGCGGAAACGGCACCATTCGCAGCTCCGCCGAGCCGACAGGGGTCGTCAAGAGCCATTCTGCTGTCCCTGCTAGATGCTAGCAGATCAGTGGATGCTCGTCTGAGGGCCCTGGAAACCCCCCCCCCTTTCCCCCCACGTTCGCCACAGCCCAGCCAGCGCAGCAGCCGATCCCGCCCCCGCCCACGCAGCAAGCCGACGTGCTCCTCACCACCGCCCAACCCGCCCAGATGAACACCCTGGCGTCCGCCACGCCCGCCATCTCATTTGGTATGCCTTTTGTTTCTCCCTGTGCCGATGTGTCTCCCAGGTTGAGATCCCAGATTTTGAAGGGCAGAGACATCAATTTAGTTAGCATACTCATCCCCCGAGTGCAAAAGGAAGGTCGGGGGTGACCCAGATGGCCCTGTCTATTTAAAGTCGTCCGACCCCCGCCTGTCCAAAGACCTCTCCCTATGTGACTTCCTGAACACGTTCGGCGTCTACCGCGACGTGATCTGTGAGGTGTACCCAGAGCGCCGCCACGAGCTAGATTTATATATAGCGCTAATAGTGGACCTCTACTCCAACCACGGTAAATTATTCTACCAGTATCATAAAGCATTCTCCGCTAAAGCCGCCCTGATGATCACCCGGGCTAATACGCGGCTTAACTGGTCCATTATGGACATGCAGATCTTCATGTCGCTGGTTAGCGGGCGGCCGGTGAACACCTGCCACTCGTGCGGCGAACCGGGGCACTCTGCACAATTCTGCCCAAAGGCGGCCTTTCAGTCCGGCGCCGCCCCCAGCCCCGCCCCCTCCTGGGCGCCCGACACCAGTGGGTCCTCCCAGGTGCATGCCCATTCCCCCGACTACCTTTGCAGATACTTCAATGAAAACGTGTGCACATATCCCAAATGTAATTTCCTGCACGCATGTAGCACCTGCGGGGACGCCCACCCCCGCTCCCGCTGCCCGCAAAGGACCCGCCCCCCACCAAACAAGAAATATTGATTTACATTGCTTTGAAAACACCACATGTACTGTAGGTGTCCCTCGTGTTTGATTAAATAAAGCGAGTTGATTGACAATCTACCTGGTCTGCGATCCGATCATCCCATCTTTAAACGCCCACTAATAACAATAGTAATAACAAAAAAAAAAAAAAAAAAAAAAAACTAAGTTACCAACCCCTAAGTCATCCCCTAAGCCACTAAGTCACCAACCCCTAAGTCATCCCCTAAGCCACTAAGTCACCAACCCTAAGTCATCCAAGTCCAGCGCCAAGTCGGGAAGTCACCAAGTCACCGAGGCCAAGTTGGGAACCCCTAAGCCACTAAGTCACCAACCCCTAAGCCACCAAGTCACCAACCCCTAAGTCATCCCCCAAGCCACTAAGTCACCAACCCCTAAGTCACCCCCTAAGCCACTAAGTCACCAACCCCTAAGTCATCCCCTAAGCCACTAAGTCACCAACCCCTAAGTCATCCCCTAAGCCACTAAGTCACCAACCCCTAAGCCATCCCCTAAGCCACTAAGTCACCAACCCCTAAGCCATCCCCTAAGCCACTAAGTCACCAACCCCTAAGTCACCCCTAAGCCACTAAGTCACCAACCCCTAAGTCATCCCCTAAGCCACTAAGTCACCAACCCCCCTAAGCCACTAAGTCACCAACCCCTAAGCCATCCCCTAAGCCACCAAGTCACCAACCCCTAAGTTCATCCCCCAAGCCACTAAGTCACCAACCCCTAAGTCACCCCCTAAGCCACTAAGTCACCAACCCCTAAGCCACCAAGCCACCAACCCCTAAGTCATCCCCCAAGCCACTAAGTCACCAACCCCTAAGTCATCCCCTAAGCCACTAAGTCACCAACCCCTAAGCCATCCCCTAAGCCACTAAGTCACCAACCCCTAAGCCATCCCCTAAGCCACTAAGTCACCAACCCCTAAGTCACCCCTAAGCCACTAAGTCACCAACCCCTAAGTCATCCCCTAAGCCACTAAGTCACCAACCCCCCTAAGCCACTAAGTCACCAACCCCTAAGCCATCCCCTAAGCCACCAAGTCACCAACCCCTAAGTTCATCCCCCAAGCCACTAAGTCACCAACCCCTAAGTCACCCCCTAAGCCACTAAGTCACCAACCCCTAAGCCACCAAGCCACCAACCCCTAAGTCATCCCCCAAGCCACTAAGTCACCAACCCCTAAGTCACCCCCTAAGCCACTAAGTCACCAGCCCCTAAGCCACCAAGTCACCAACCCCTAAGTCATCCCCCAAGCCACTAAGTCACCAACCCCTAAATCACCCCCTAAGCCACTAAGTCACCAACCCCTAAGTCATCCCCTAAGCCACTAAGTCACCAACCCCTAAGTCATCCCCTAAGCCACTAAGTCACCAACCCCTAAGCCATCCCCTAAGTCACTAAGTCACCTACCCCTAAGTCACTAAGTCACCAACCCCTAAGTCATCCTAACTCCCGGAAACAATCTACTCCCCATGGCTCGCTACATCAGGCTCAGGCCTCAGACTAACCCCAGCGCCAAGTTGGGAAGCCACTAAGTCACCCAGGCCAAGTCGGGTCACCAACCCCTAAGTCATCCAAGTCCAGCGCCCAGTCGGGAAATCTCTAAGTCACCCAGGCCAAGTTGGGAACCCCTAAGTCACTAAGTCACCAACCCCTAAGTCATCCAGCACCTCAAGAGGACGCTCCAGCTGGTCTTCATCAGCTCTCCAGCTACACCCGCCCGGAGCAGGCGGCCATACCGTGGCCCAAAGAACCCTCCTTCCTCAATCGGCGAGCATGGCAACAAACAGTGTCCCGGGCTCCGTGCCAAAATGTCTCGTTGGTGGTGGCTCCCCGAAAAGCACAGCGCCCAGTAGGCGCAGTAAATCTCCCGGATCATTTTTGGGGGAGAGAGAGAGTCGAGAGAGAGAGTCAGGGTCAGTCAGAAGGCCAAGTCGTGCGGCGCGCAAGGCCCGACCGAGCTGGGAAGCGCCAGCCGCAACGCAAGTAGGGGGGTCAAGATCGAAGGCCCGACCGAGTCGGGAAGCGCCAGCCGCAAGTAGTCATAAGTCGTTAAAAAGGTTGAAGGCCAGAAAAGCACAACCAACTACTGGTGCCCGCAGATCTCAATTAACCTCCGGTAATCAGATCTTCCTTTTGGGGGATCTCCTAGCCTAAGCAGATGCCCTCCTCTTGCCTCAAGAGCAGCGCCACTGGCTAATGGAGTCATGCGCCAAAGTATCTGCCATGCATGCCGATTGCTAAATAAAGTTTGTTAAATCTTACCGACTGGCCTCTCATGATTGAAGTGAGGTCTCTAGACCATAGTTCAAGCAGAAGGCCATTCGTGCATAATCTAATCCGATCACCCCTGACGTCAATCAAGTTCTAGCATGACGTGGTCAGTCAAAGTCTTAGTATGACGTCCGTAATGACGTCAGATATGACGTCAGTTAATTCTCATATATATAGCAAGGGTTCTACGTCACCTCTCTCTCTCTGGCCGATCATAACAGCAGCAGCTTCACAGCAGTCCATCTCCCTTGAGCCCTCCTCCGGAGCGTTGTTTTGCCCCACCCACCTCCCCAGTCCGCCACCAACGAGTCGTGACTCCTGATCCCCCACGGGGGGGGGGATCTCCTAGCCTAAGCAGATGCCCTCCTCTTGCCTCAAGAGCAGCGCCACTGGCTAATGGAGTCATGCGCCAAAGTATCTGCCATGCATGCCGATTGCTAAATAAAGTTTGTTAAATCTTACCGACTGGCCTCTCATGATTGAAGTGATTGACTAATGCCAAATTTTTCATTAGCTACTCATTAACTGGCTATTAGTTAATGGTTAGTTTACTAGTAACTACTATAGTATTTGTGTACGTTATTGTAAAGTGTTACCGTGATGCAGGAACGGGTGAAGACCAGGTCGAGGATGTTCCCCCGCCTTATGAGTGGGCGGAGAAAAAGAGAGGGAGAGGTCAAAAGACACGAAAAAGTTGAGAAAGAGGGGAGATTGCAAGGTTGCTGGCAGGATATTAAAATCGCCAAGCAGGATCAGTGGAGTGCCATCTTCTGGAAATATGGAGAGAAGGGTATCTAATTCGTCCAGGAAAATTCCAAGATGGCCGGGAGGGCGGTAAATTACTATAATACTAAGTTTGAAAGGAAGGCATACAGTGACAGTGTTCATGTGTAATTACAAATAGTTCATATGTAACTAGGGTACCTGTAAAATAAAGGGTAAATACGTCATGCCTGCGGTACTCTATGTACGTTATCTTCAATCACAGGTCATGATAATGATCCAAAAATTAATTAACTCATTGAGTGCCAATGACGACAATCGTCGTCAATTCGAATACTAACGTAGAGTGCCAATGACGACGATTGTCATCAATTGCGTTTTTTGACGGTGGGACGTGGATCAAAGCCAGATCCATCTCCTGTGAAAGTATGGTGGATGTTGAATGTGTAAAAGCTATTTTACCGACCCATTAGGTGGCGACAGTGCTCTCCAGATTAGAGAAAGTTGAGTAAAAAACACAGAAGAAGTCGTTATGGAAACGGAAACGGCATCGGTATGCATCGATATGCATGAAGCATAACGTTAGCTGTGCCTGTGAACAGCAGTCAATCTGCTGCCACAATTGAGCCCCTCCGTCTCCGCTGCGATAGCCCCTCCATATGATTTAGTTGCCGACACCAGCGTCTTTCTGAAAAGTTACATTATTCTCAGCTGGGAGCCGGCGACACGCTGTGAAAAAGCGGGGTGCAGCGCACTTTTCAGTGCAGAGCAAACACAGAGCAAACGCAGCAGAGCCACCAGAGACACTCCCGCGGAGGAGGAGGAGGGGGGTGGGGCACGCAGGGCAGCATACAACCATTGACAGTAAACACAGACCCAGACAGCAGGCTCGATGGACAGAGACAGGCAAACAAGCTAGAATATCTGATGCCCACCAGCAGTAAATCAAGACCAGCAAGAAGGTGTAGGGTCTGCGCACGCAGGGGCCAGCGCTGCTGGTTGCAGCTAAAAAATATTATTTGGCCAAACAAAATTCCTTTGTTTTCACTGTTTTATTGAAGGAAATTATTTTTGAGGTGTCATTACATCAGAAAATATTAGCTTCAGAGTCAGTGATGTGCTTGAAATGCTTCATTTCACAAAAGGCTAATTATCTCAGCTTCTAAATTGAAACGTGTGTTTTTGCTGAAATCCACCTATCTTCTCCGGCTGATAACTAAAGAACGGAAAATGATATCAATAAACTTTTTTTTGCTGGTGATAGAAGAGAGTCTCATCGTTCTTTGGGCGTGTTCGGTGTTTACATAGTAATATCACACAATATTCTGTGGCCCTCGAGAAATCACTGAAAACGCTCTGAAACTCTGGCACTGGGAGCGTCCGTTCTCCAAAAGTGGCTGGCACTCAATGAGTTAAGGAACTTCATGATTCCAAGATGATGATGATGATGATTATTGTTGTTGTTGTTCTTGTTGTTGTTGTTATTGCTGTTATTATTATTGCCGTTTTTATTATTAATATTATTATTATTATTTTATATTTATAATTTTATTTGCTATTGTTTTCTGACATTCTTGTAGATCATCTGTCCTCTCACCTCTGATCACACAATGGCTATTGTTGCTAACCTCATTGACAAGATCTTCGCCTGGCTGGAAGAAGAGAAGCACTGTGCAGGGAAACTGAGGGACCTGGCCACTGAGTTAGAGACACACAAAGAGAAAGTCAAAATAAGTCAGACTGTTGGCAGCTCTGCATCTGTTGTTGGTGCAGTTGCAATGGTAGCAGGAGGTATACTAACTATCAGTACAGGAGGTCTCGCAGCAGCCCCTATTTTAGCTTTAGCAGGATCAATAAGTGCAGGGCTTGGTGTCGCTACCAGTCTGGGCTCAGAACTTGTAAACACTTGCATAACAAGCAGCAGCATGAAAGATGCAGAGAAGATTGCAAAGAAGAGCAATGACCATTTAGAGGAAATCCAGAGACTCATGGGGTTACTGGTAGATGAGTGGGAGGAGGAAAAGCAAAGGGCTCCTGCCTGCACTGATACGGCTTCAGGAGATTATATTATGAACCGCATTCGAAAGCAATTGGCAGAAGACAGTGGATTAGAGTGGAATGATAACCTCAAGTCATACATCACAAAGTCTGATTTTTCCTTCACCGTGAAGGACATAGCTCTCGGTCTTCTAAAGAATTCCGTACTGGGTTTACCCCTACTTTCACAATTGGTTATAAAATTGGCCTCAAAAGCAATTTTCAATAGTACAACTACAACAGGGAAAGCTGTGCTTGCAAAAGGACTCACTACGACGATTAGTTCTTTGGGGGCAAGAGCAACAGCTAAGGCAATTGGCAGTGTAAGTATCATTCTGAATAGCTATGTAATATCATATCCACACATGAATAATGTTCTTTGGTTAAAGTGGAACAACACAACATTTAATAATTAGCCTTTTATTGTTGTTATTATATGATAACATGGGCATCTCTCTCATAAAACCAGAAATCAGAACACTAAGGGCCCTATCTTGGTACAGGCGCTTATCCAATTTTTGTGCTTCCGCACCTGTTTGGTACCTTAACGCCTGCTTTATGCTATCGTCCATGCAGGGACGATAGCAGTCCGCCACTCACAAGTGTCCAGGTGTTATGCCAAGTTTTGCACCCCCGCCCGGCCGCCGCTAAACACATCCCCACCTCATGGAAGCATATTGTAATGATTTATACAGAAATGTAACTGTTTAAAAATGATATACTGTAATTGTCTGGGTAGACGTGACCTCCCTGTTTTTGAAGTTAAAACAGCCCCGAAATATGTTGGATGCAATTCTCGACGGGGGTGTGGAATTGTTAATGGCACCTGCCGCCGGCGCAAATTGGAGGCGTGCCAAGTCATCTGCGCCCCCAAAATGCCAGCTCAAACGGGATTTGAGCCATCTTAAGCAACAGAATTATTCACAGGTGTGGCCAAGCAATTCCTGGGCGTTACATCAATCAAACTAATCAGATTCCCATCTCGTAATAATACAGTTTGCGCGAGGCATGCAATATGCTGTAATTCTCTCCATGCGTAATTTGGATAGGCCTATCTCACAATCACACCATCACATCATATAGCTGTTAAAAACATCTGTGATCTTATGCAATTTGGGTTATTTTTTTGACTGGGAAATTTAATGTTTTCAGCGGGGAAAGGGCGGAGACAAGAGAAAAGATGGGAGGATTTAGTTTGGACTCAATTAAAACTCTGTGAAACATTGAGAGCTGTCGACTCATGGCGAGGACAGAGATGGAGAGAGCTTGTCCACAGATCATTTGTGGTGCAGTGATGTGGTGGTGAAGGTGAATAGCCTATTGCAAGTAGGCTACAATGTCCAACAAGTTTTCTCAATTCATTTGCCATTACCCGGCCCGCTTTGCGATGTGATAAAATTTATAGTTGATTGTCTCACTGAATTATCCTCGTTTCTAACATGATTACTCACTATGGCTATTAAAATTATATTGAATCTTGAATCTTGAATAGGTCAAACTAGGAATGGACATTTGAAGAAATGTCCTGGTTTTATCATCAAAAAATAAATGAAAATAATAAAAATAAAAAATTAAATGGCATCTTTTTTTTTTACTGTAAACTGAATGTTTCTCAGAATGCCATTATCATGCTGCTGACTAACCCTGGTATTAGTGCTGTGAGATACCAATCACAGATGTGGAATTTATGGTATAAGTGCCTTTTATAGTTTTGCTGAGTTGTTGTGTGGTCTTTTAATTGTATATGTTTTTTCTATGGACCTTGTGTCTGCTAATAAAGTTGATTGATTGATTGATTGATGGATTGATTGATTGATTGATTGATTGATTGATTGATTGATTGATTGATTGATTGATTGATTGACATTGGTATGCTAACTAATAAAATATGCATGTTTTTCTCATTCCTTTTCAGATTGGGGGAGGGGCCATTGGACTGGTGATTTCAGTTCCTGACCTTATTCTGAACACTGTAGCTCTGATCAAAGGCAATTTTGTCACAGAAGCCAGTCAGTCTCTGAGAGATCATGCAAAGAGCATGCAGGCCAATTCTGAGCAAATTAAGAGGGAATTGGATGAAATCCGGTGAGTGTCTCTGGACATACTATAACAGAAAAAAATACTTTAAAGTGTAATGTAACTTTCACAAACTACTGTATATTGCAGTGAGTAAAACTGGTTAGATGGAAAGTTGAGTCGCCACAGAGGTCTGGTTATAGGGATGAGGCAGCGACATAATTGATAAGGATTTATTGAACTACACTGCCATTCCAGTAGGCTTGCTGAAGTGTGGTTATAAAGAACAAATTAACAAAGTGGGAAGATACATTAAATTAAACCAGAGAAATACACATTCAAACATGAAACTCAACATGCAGGAGTGGTATGAATAATTCTACATAGCTGTTAGTTACACTGTTGACATACAGACAGTGAAAATGGTTAAATTAATAAATTTAAGGAACACGGCAGCATTTTGGGAGATTCACCTTGCCATACAGCCCCTGTATCCTCGATAGTAAGATGAGAAGAAAGGTGCCCTTCTCTCCTCTGTGCCTGCAGTAGAAGTAGAGAGGTGCCCCTCCTGCTAGTTAGCTTAACACAAAGACCGGTAGTACTCGGTACAGGCTGGCCTACCCCATTAAGTCACCAAATCCACATTCCAACAGCACCAAAACGCTGTACATGTTGTGACTCCTGCATTCACTAAATTATGAAATAATAAAATTATGAGGCATTGTAATCCTATAGAATGCAAAGTGTCTGTCTGTGTTTGAGCAGAATTGTGTTCGGCCACAGCTATGCCATTTTACGTGCGATCGGGCTGAATCTTTATATGTAAAGAGGGTAAAGGGCACCCCTGCAGGTGACCTAATGGAGCCTGATTTTTTTATTATGTAATTAAGGCTGATTAATTTCCCTAATTACCTAATGATTGCCCTAATTACCTAATAATGTCACTCGAGCAATGATGACATCATCTGGCAGGCGCACTGGAACTATTATTAAGTAGGGGGTGCTGCTAGGAAGGGACTCGCGCCGAAGAAAATTTGACACAAACGTAAAAAAAAGTTCAGGTTTAAAGAAAATATTTTTCAATGTTTTTTTTAAGTTTTGGTCTGAGTGAAATGTTCTATGGTCTCTCCCGATTCTAAATATAGCTGAACCATTTGGTTTGACCAAGTAAAACTATTTTTATAAGCATTTTACGAAATGGGAAAATAAATTGTGGAAGAAAATCTCTGGTACAGTGCTGAAGCAGGAAGTGACGTTCACTTTTCCTCTCTATGCTGAACAGTCTGTCAGTCTTTGATGTCACCATGGTCCGTTATCCAACAGCGGCTTCACTTCCAATGCTGATAGTTCGTTTACTGGGTGTTGACCATCAGTACTGCTGCAATAACCACAATCAAATGTGATAATAGTAATACTATGAATGCTGTAATGTACAATAGTATCCAGTAAACTACAGTAAATGTGACTAAAATGCATCTTTTTTTGCCTTGTCTTTCAGAGAAGAGTTCCAGAAGTTAGCTGCTGTTAGCCGCTGCATCGAAAACCATGAGAAAAACTCAGAGAAAAAGGAGTTAATTGATTTTGTAATAAGAAAATGTGATGATGAAGTTACCTTGAAATGGCTGAAGGAACATTCACAGTCTGAGGCATTTTGCGAACTTGTGGACATGTTTAAGTTTCTGAAAAAGGCCATTTTCAAAGAAGAGAAGATGGACCACTCCAAGAACATTGACATCATCTTTGTGGCGCATGGAGAAATCAACCACAACATGATCCAGCTAGCCAGCTGTCTCATGCCTCTGCCCCCTATCAAGGATGTGATCCTGTATTCTCCCTGGAACTGTTATTTAAGTGCTGATGCAGCATATAGCATTGCAGCAGGATGCATGGAGCCTGAGCACAGGGTCTTTGTTTGTAGGGAAGAAACCTGTTCCATAGCGTCTAAAGACCATCAGCCCACCAATCTGCCCAATCAGTGGAACTCTATGAAAGAGGCCGGACACCAACAGATTCCAAACATTACAGTCAGCCCTCTTGGACGAAAGGACGGAGCGTGGAAGAGGACGGTATCTCTAAAAGATCAACATGGCTTTCCTGAGAGAAACCGCATTCTTCTCCCGTACATCATCCCAGGAAAGGATGGTTCTCATTCAAGTGTCCCGTTCTCCGTTGTCGCTTTGGCCTTGTCACTTGTGCTCTTTTTCTCCAAGTTCCAAGCCACCGTCCATCTGACAGCCTGTCTGGGTGACGGCTCATCCAAAGGAAAGAAATTTGATGAGGCTTTTCTGAGGGATCAGTATGCCTACACCATTGACGACACCACCATGACATCAACGCCAATTCTCAAGCCAATATCGGCACTGCATAAAGCTTGTAAAGCTTTGTTTGACACCCAAAAGCCTCGCTCTTTCTGCACAATGAGCTGAATGCGTTCTACGCAAGGTTTAACCCCTCTGCCAAGCCCCCCACCACCCACCCCCCCCCCCTCACCCATAGCAGAGTGCCCTGCCTCCCTCCCCACATCCACTCACCCCCACCCATCCATATCCCTAGACCCCCACCAACACCCTTCCCCCCATTCCCGCAGACAAGTGCCTCACTCACCCCCCACGCCAGGGCCCCACCCCCATAGTCAGGAGCCCTCACCCACCCCCCACTCCCGCAGCCCAGAGTCACACTCCCTCCAGCCCACCCACCCACCCCGCTACGCCCCCGCCTGCAGCGCTCTCTCACCCACTCCCTTCCCCACCCCCTGAACACCCGCAGACAAGTGCCCCCTCCCCAAGCCCCCACCCCCACAGACAGGAGCCCTCACTGCCCCACCCCCTTCACCCCTGTAGACAAGTCCCTACCAGCCGACCCAAACCCAAGAGCCCCTGCACACCCCCCCCCCCCCCACACACACACACACACACACACACACGCACACACACTGAAGACCAAGACTGTCCCCTCAACTTCACTGAGGACGAAGTCCGGCAGGAATTCATGCGTATCAACCCTCACAAGGCGACCGGTCCGGACGGCGTTCTCGGCCGCGTCCTGAAAGCCTGCGCCAAACAGCTGGCAGGGGTATTCACGGACATCTACAACCAGTCCCTAGCACTACGGACTGTGCCTGCCTGCTTTAAGTCAGCCACAATCATCCCCGTACCAGAAAAAACGGGACCAGCCTCAACGACTGGTGACCAATAGCCCTAACCCCCATAGCCAGCAAGTGCCTGGAAAAACTACTCATAGCACACATCTGTCCCCTGCTACCCCCCCCCCCCCACCCATGACCCCCTGCAATCCGCATACCGCGCCAACAGGAGCACAGCAGACGCCACAGCCCTTGTGCTACACATGGCCCTCTCCCACCTGGAGGGAAAGGACACCTACGTAAGAACATTGTTCATGGACTACAGCTCAGCGTTCAACCCCATGCCCTCCAGGGTGGTCGAGAAACAAAAAAAAACTAGGCCTGAACCAGCGATATGGTTTTCTGTGGAAAAATAAACAGGAACAGAGGCAAAAAGAGGGGTTCATGTGAAATGAATTGAGAAAACTTGGCCATTATAGCCTACTTGCAATATTATTGTCAATCAAATGTCCGTTTCCCCGTTACAAACACGTTTCTATTTTCCAGTCAAACAAAGAACCCGAATTGCATTAATTAAAAGCTGCAAATCACAGATGTTTAGGTATATGATGCAATGGTTGTTGTGAGATGTCCAAATTACGCGTGGAGAGAATTACAGCATGCATTGCGCAAACTGTATTAAAGGGAATGCGAGATTGGAATCTGATTGGTGTAATGTTTCTGTTGTAACTGACCAGACGGACAACGACGTACTGAACGATATCTTTATTCGTGTCTCTCGTGCATACAGCGTTATCGTATATAGCTGTCTCGCTGACTGCCTGATTGCAAAGATAGCTGACTGTTTATATCCTGCAACCTCCACTAGGTGGCATAGCTTATCTGCAAACATGTAACTAGTGTGAACGTCACATTGCTCTTTTTTTTTTTTTAACATTGTTGTCAATATTAGGGTTTGTCATTATCATAGTGAGCTTACTCATCTATTGAACACATCTCAATACGTGCCTCACATTACTCCTCTAGTAATATGGCAAATCTGTCTTTAACAGTACATAAGCACTTCACCTTTACATTCTAGGTCTGAACACATAACCCATAGCACTTGTATGAAGAACCGTACCAATTATGACAAATATTATGACAAATACATTTTCGATTCTTTTCTTTTTTTTTCTTTTCTTTTTTTTTTTTTTTTTTTTTTTACAGGACTTTTCTTTTTTTATATCAGTCCTTAAACTATGTGTAGTCCTGAAGGTACACGGGAGGACGTCTGTCACGCCTCGAGGGGTACCTCGGTGGTTCTGAGATTGTAGAGGCATCATCATGGTCGCTACCATCATCATCACGATCAGATGAAATGTCCTGTATCCCTGGAATTATCTTCTTGAAGAAGGATGAATTCCGGACGATGGAGTGTCCATTTCTGGCCGCCGTCACCATGGAGCCTTTCACTTTGGTCACAGTGTATGGCCTGCTGTTGTATGGTGTGGTGAGCTTATTACGCTTAGGCTGACGATGAAGCACAGTATCACCTGGAGCGAGGGTGTGTGGTGTAGCATGACGATGAGAGTCTGCATGAGATTTCATCTTGGTTTTAGCCTTCATATCCCTTGCTCTCACTTCAGAGTCCGAGCTGTTCCTTGTGGCATGAGTGACTGAGGGAATCTTTGTATACATCTTGCGTTGGAACAGCAGCTCGGCAGGTGAGATTTCCGTTGTGCTGTGAGGTGTGGATCTGTACTCACGTAGGAAGATGTTCAGCTGTTGTTTCCATGGAAGTCCTTGTGTTTCAGCTACACGGATAGCTTTACCCAGTGTGCGCATGAATCTTTCAGCTGTAGCATTGGCTTGAGGCCAAAGTGGTGTTATCCGGCGGTGATGGAATCCTAGGTGTGCTGCGAACTGGGAGAATTGGTCACCGTTGAAAGGGGGGCCATTATCAGTCCTCACGACTCTGGGGATTCCAAACATGGAGAAAACCTTATCCATGACCGGCATGACTGTGTTAGCTGAAGTTGACTTTACACTCTCAACGACTGGGTAGCGGGTGTAATCATCCACGATGACTAGCAGGTACTCTCCTGTTGGAAGTGGTCCATAGAAGTCTGCACTAACGCTGTGCCAGGGAGCTTCTGGCAGTGCTGACATTTTTAGTGGCTCAGTATTTGATACTGGTGTGCTGGCCTGGCATGGTAGACAACTGCGTACTGCTGCTTCTGCTTTGCGATCAATGTCTGGAAACCAAACTTTGGTTCTGATTAGTGCTTTAGTTTTGGCAATACCTTGGTGTCCTTCGTGGGCCAGCTGTATGACTCTATCTTGTAGGGCAGTGGGAATCACTATTCTGGTGCCCCTGAGTACCACGTCTGATTCATGTGACACAGTTAGCTCAGTGTGGACTTTTCGAAACTGCTAGTATGTCAGCATATGGTGACTTGTCAGTTTGGTGCCATGTGTTATTCCTGATGTGAGCAATTACTTCTTGTAGGATCGGATCTGTGAGCGTCTTTGCCTTGATCTCGTCGAGTGTCATGGCTTTAGGTGTTGCATGACTCGCGATGAAGCTCACGTACTCCTCTGCTACTTTTGCTGCTCGTGTGCTCTCAACTGTCTGAGATGGGATGGGGTGTCGAGACATGTAGTCTGCTGGATTGTCGGCTCCCTTCCTGTATTCCACCCTGAAATCATAGGGCTGAAGCCTCAGACCCCATCTCTCAATCCTGGCGGGTGGTCTTGATCTGGGATTGTTCCATATTATTTCTAGTGCTTTGTGGTCTGTCACCAGAATAAAAGGGTGGCCATAGATGTATAGGTGGAAATGCTCACAGCTCCACACTATAGCCAGCGCTTCCTTTTCTGTCTGGGAGTATCTCCTCTCCACATCGCTGAGAGACCGACTTGCATATGCTATGATATACTTCACCCCTTTTTCATCTTTCTGGCAGAGGATAGCACCTAGTCCAACAGGGCTCGCATCCACAACCAGCTCTGTTTCTCTACCAGGGTAGAAATATGACATGGCATTGTCACTGGTTAGACTGTCTTTCAGTGTCTGTAACGCATCTTGCTGTTCTGGGCCCCACACCCAGGGTGCGTCTTTTCTGGTGAGCTTGCGTAGCGGGTCTGAGACGGAGGAGAAATCTTTGATGAACCTGGAGCAATAATTGGCCATGCGCAGTAGACTTTTGATTTCAGCTGGGCTCTCTGGGTCTGCAGCACGCTTGACTGCAGCGACCTTCTTTGGATCAGCTGAGACACCTTCAGCTGAGAACATGAAACCGAAGAACTCAAGCCTGGACTTGTTGAATTCACATTTTTCACGGTTGAGCGTGAGACCGCTTTCACTGAGCCTCTGGAACAACGCTCGAAGGTTGTCATCATGTTCAGTCTGGGAGGCACCATAGACGATGATGTCATCGCTGAGGTTCTTGACACCAGCGAGACCTTGCAGTGTTTGGCATATGGCGTTTTGAAACACCTCGGCAGCGGAAGATATGCCAAAACTCAGTCTTTTGTAGCGCCTCAATCCACGGTGAGTAGTGAACGTGGTGATATATCTGCTGTCTGGGTGTAGCTCCAACTGGTGGTATCCAGCTCTCAGATCCAGCTTGGAAAACACAGTTGCTCCATTCAACTCGTGTATTACGTCATCCATGGTGGGAGTAATATGACGCTCTCTCTCTATGGCCATGTTAGCTTGGCGCATGTCGACACAAAGCCGTACTTTGTCAGGCTCTTTAGGCTTTGGAGGTGTGACGATAGGCGAGACCCATGGAGTTGGGCCCGTAACCTTTTCGATGATGTCATCCGCCTCCAGTTTCCGAAGCTCATCCTCGACCTTCTTCCTTATGTGGAACGGTACTCGTCGATGCGGTTGGCATGTGGGTCTGATATCAGGGTTTATGTGGATCTTTACCTGAACATCCTTTAGTTTTCCGATTCCTTTAAACAGCTCAGGGTGACTTTCCACCAGCTCCTCTGCAACTGTTGAATATTGTGGTGTGGACGACACTGTGGTGACTATTTTAATCAGTCCCAGCGCTTTGGATGTGTTGTAGCTGAGAACATTGAAGCAGTCACCTTTAATGACAAAGAATGTGCACATTGTCTTTTTCTGTCTTTTTTCCACGCTGCACCTGAAGGCACCACTGACTGGCAAAGGAACTTTGGAGCGGAATGGATAGATCCTGGTTTTGGTGGCGCTGAGCTGTGGACATGGCATCAGAGTCTCAAAGCATGTTTCACTGATGCAGTTTACTGAGGCTCCTGAATCCAGCAAGACTCGCACACTGCTGCCATTCAGTGTCACGTTAGTCTGTGGCAGCTCTGTCTGTGAGATTTGTCCACCATCCACTGCAAAGACATAAGCATCATCACTGCTGGAAGAGTTGTGCTCAGTTTGCTCATTATGTGCAGCCTTTGTTATGTGATGGACCTTCTTATGGCGTTGATCAGCCTTGCTTTGTGGTCGTCTTGAGTCTCCGGATTTTGAACGGCACTGTTTTGCAAAATGATTTTGCTTACCACAGGCTCTGCATTCTTTTCCTCTAGCAGGACAGTCACCATCATGAGGGTATTTACCTCCACAGTTCCTGCAGCGGTTGTCGGAACGCCGTTTTTCTGACCACCTGCTGTTGTTCGTATATTTCTCCCCTGTCTTTCGATCCATAACATTGATTGCAGCTGCTGTGCCTTTCTCTATGCCAGATGCTTGCATTTCTGACAGTTCAAGTGTTCTCCCATGGTCAAGAAGCTCATCTAGGCTTAATTCAGGCTCCCTTAGCGCTTTCCTGCGCAGCCTGGATGATGCACAGCTTTGTATGATTTGCGTTTTAATCTCTGCTTCAGTATCTGCAAATTCACAGTTCTTAGCTAGCATCCTTAGCCTAGTGTGATAACTGTCCAGATTTTCTCCTGGCTCTTGCATGGTTTTTCTGAAGATGTACACTTGATACTGGATGTTTTTCTTGGGGGAGAAGTATCCAGATAACTTCTGTTTCGTTTCAGCATACTTGTCTCCTGTTGCTGCTAATGTATCATAGATATCATGCACTCGTTCACCTGCTATATGCAACAACAGTGCTTTGAGTCTAGCATCGCCAGTAATGTTCATTGCTGTGGTGTAGTTTTCAAACCTTTGCACCCATTTATTCCAGCGAAGTCCTACAGATCCAGGATCTGTTTCGGTGTCGAATGGTGGGAGAGCCGGAGTGTTTCCTGCCATGCTTACTGCAGTGCGCCGATCTCCCGTCTTCTTGTTGCTAGCTCGTTAGCTTCACTCTTGTTGTTGCTAGCTTCGTTAGCTTAGCTTCACGTTTCCACTTGTCCGTCCTCTCCCTCTTTCTTTTTCGGGAGTTTCCGCGGTGACCGTGTTAACTCTTCACACGCCTTGCCTTTTTACACCTCGTCGCCAATGTAATGTTTCTGTTGTAACTGACCAGACGGACAACGACGTACTGAACGATATCTTTATTCGTGTCTCTCGTGCATACAGCGTTATCGTATATAGCTGTCTCGCTGACTGCCTGATTGCAAAGATAGCTGACTGTTTATATCCTGCAACCTCCACTAGGTGGCATAGCTTATCTGCAAACATGTAACTAGTGTGAACGTCACAATTGGTTTGATTGAAATAATGCCCAGCGGGGGGCATGGCCACACCTGTGAATAATTCTGGACTTTAAACACTCCCATTTGAAGCTTTGCGCCGAGCGCACACAGACATTTAGCGCAGCAGGGAGAATACCAATGCGGTTGAGCACGCCCCCAATTTGCGCTGTGCTAAACAAGGGCAAGCGCTAAATTACCACTTTTAGGATGATAGAGCCCCAAGACAAAACTGGACCAGAAAGCATTTAATGCTAATTCTTCAGCCCCTAAAGAAGAGAATGACTGAGCCATGCTAACTAAATTTGGTCCAGAATAATCTGGATATGCTCTGTTAAGGAACCGACTGATTGCTGTTTGTATAGATGGAGGAGGGATGGATTTATTAATTCATTGGACATTTAACGTTACACAAACAGAATGCTGCAGCAAAACTACCTAAGGTAAACGCAATAAACCCTAAAGACTTTGAAATCATCTCATGCTAAATAGGGGAAACCTTGTGCTGGTGGCCATATCCTGAAGAAGGCTGTTTGTGCCGCTACGCGTGGGTCATCATGTCCCAGCTCTTTTAACATGCACTAGCTATGTTTTTAAACCTTTCTAAATGAAATAGCCATCTGCAGTAAATACAGGCTTTTTACTTTCTGCCAGAAGAGTGCCTTGGACCTTTCTTGTCTTTTGAGATCTTTGTGATCCTCACCAAAGAGCACCTTCACCACACCAGTTTTGGACTTCCGAGCACTCTGGACCTTTTTTCTTCCTCAGAAACCCTAAAGACTGACTTGAAATTGCAGCCTACCGGGGTGATAACATTTTTCTTTGTTTGTTTGGTGTGTTGTTGTGAAATAATGTAATGAAATAATGTTCTGTAAACAATGTTTTTTGTGTGTGTTTCAAGTTACTGTATGATGGAGCGTTATTGTCTTTTGTTTTAACAGTGCTCTTTGTCACTGATCTTTGTTTTTTTACCTGAATGTTAGAGGCATTGCCAAACTAGTGAAGTTTGTCAAGTCAAGTGCTGAAAACTATTACAATTTGTCACCACCCTCAATGCTAGCAGAGACCGGGGAAAAAAGTAGCTTGTTATCCTATACTTCACACAAGAGTTGTCAGGAAACTACAGTAACCTACAGAGTGAGTCTATTGTGTTAGCTCCGCCCACCCTGTGAACCTACAGTAACCTACAGAGTGAGTCTATTGTGTTAGCTCCGCCCACCCTGTGAACCTACAGTAACCTGCAGAGTGAGTCTATTGTGTTAGCTCCGCCCACCCTGTGAACCTACAGTAACCTACAGAGTGAGTCTATTGTGTTAGCTCCGCCCACCCTGTGAACCTACAGTAACCTACAGAGTGAGTCTGTTGTGTTAGCTCCGCCTACCCTGTGAACCTACAGTAGCCTACAGAGTGAGTCTATTGTGTTAGCTCCGCCCACCCTGTGAACCTACAGAGTGAGTCTGTTGTGTTAGCTCCACCCACCCTGTGAACCTACAGTAACCTGCAGAGTGAGTCTATTGTGTTAGCTCCGCCCACCCTGTGAACCTACAGTAACCTGCAGAGTGAGTCTATTGTGTTAGCTCAGCCCACCCTGTGAACCTACAGTAACCTGCAGAGTGAGTCTATTGTGTTAGGTCAGCCCACCCTGTGAACCTACAGTAACCTGCAGAGTGAGTCTATTGTGTTAGCTCAGCCCACCCTGTGAACCTACAGTAACCTGCAGAGTGAGTCTATTGTGTTAGCTCAGCCCACCCTGTGAACCTACAGTAACCTGCAGAGTGAGTCTATTGTGTTAGCTCAGCCCACCCTGTGAACCTACAGTAACCTGCAGAGTGAGTCTATTGTGTTAGCTCCGCCCACCCTGTGTCACCAGACACCAAGTTCATAAATGCTGCAATACTGAAAATGTAAAGGCTTACATCAATGATAGGCTCAATCACCATTGTGTTAACTCAGTCTGTAATACATATGTGACTTAACAGACATTTATTTACATAACAACCTTTGAGATTATAGCTGAAATCATCATAAAGTGAGAGAAATATTTATTACAAAACATCGTCCTTCCAGTTTTACAAACCTTTTTTATTCCATCCAGCTGACTTAGTAACAAGTAAAGCATTTGTGTATTTTCTCTTGATTGTAATTAATTCATCTTGTGTTTATTTGTTGATTGTTGTTTTGAGTAATTTGGAAATGATATATTTTGGTTTGCATTGTTTTCAATAAAATCTGTGAATTAAATAAATTTTTATTCTTAACTAGAGGTCGACCGATATGGGTTTTTCAATGGCGATGCCGATATTTAGAGAGCAGGGCGGCCGATGGCCGATATATAATATATATATATATATATATATAGTATATATACTGTGTGTGTGTATATATATACCGTATATATATATATATAATGTTATATATATATAATGCGTGGGATCCTGCACAAGAAGGGGGGGGGGTCTGTGGGAGACCAGCCGGGTGAATCGACCATCGCCTCTGACCTCATCAAGGTAGGCCAGAAAAGGGTCCCAAACAACTAGAAATCTGTTTAAACACAGTCAATATTATCTGCTGTACCAAACGTTGTTGTTGTTGTTGTGTACATTGTTCTATTTTCTTCGACGGAAAAACTCTGGCTTGTGGCTCTGTGCTTGTTTTCCATCAGTTTAAATACGAATAACACTTCCGGTCCGTTCTTCGTACTACGGTTTTCAGAATCAAAGTGTAATTTATTCAAATCCACTAAACTCAAACATCAACTAGTTTTTGTTAGTATTTATTTATTTATTTATTTATCTATTGATTGATTGATTCTCAAAAAATTAAGCGACAGAATGTAACTATATACTTACAAACGTAAATGCGTTTTAAAACACAATTGTCAGAAAACGCTTCAAAAGTCATAAAAGTAATTCACGTTTGTGAAGATTATCCTGCAGAACACAAATTACCAGTCCCATAGTGAAACCCCATTCACTTTTCCTCACATGTCCAGGACCCTGTGTCAGTGGTTCTCAAATGCGGGTCTCCAGCCAAAAGGGGGGTAATTTATTTTCTCTATAATTACATTCACAAGTACATGTAACACAATTACTATTTTAGTCATGGGTTTTATACACTTTCTGTAATAAAACATCTAAAGCATCAATCTTATTATCATATGGGGGACCGTGGGACAAAATCCTATGAAATGGGGGTCCGTGGTCTAATTCTTGTCAGTTTAGGGGTCCCTCGTGAAAAAATTTGAGAACCACTGCTCTATGTGTGAACCAAGCACTAACCTGAAAGACACGTTTTTGTATATTGTTTATATACTTTGAAATTAATTAGGTAGGCTATTGTCTAGAAACAATAATTATTGAAATCATTTATTGAAAGTTCCATTCTAACAGTATCTACACACTAACATCTTGATGGACGAATACACATGTAGGATTTTTCTTCCACTTCCACTGCATTATTATCCTATGGATTTAATATGTAATTTGTCACATTTTCACTCACATCACACTTTTTCAGTCATACCTGTAAAATAAAAATTGAAAAGACTATTGTGTTTTCAATGTGTATCTTATACTTTATTCCACAACTGTCATTCTTTTTAACATTTTAAGACTTAAATGTGAGTGAAACACGTCTGTAGGAGTGTTTTGACATAACTTGTGCAGTTACAATAAAATATGACCTGTACAATGTCAGTGAATTTGACGATTATGCAAAGAAGTTTAAAACGGTAGGCTATTACATATTTAAAATTTTATTTTGAAGGCAAAGCCCTAGGCAGCCTAAAAAAATAATACAACTTCCGGTAAGCTTCTTTCAGAATAAAAATTTGTTTCTACAAATGAAAAAACATCCAAAACTTGACTAAAAATAAGTTTATACAGAATAAGAAAGAAATAACTCAAAAACAGGTCAAACAAGTCAAAAAGGATACATTTTAGACATCATCTAAGTTTACAGTAGCTACTATACAATAAGTGTGATGTAAAGTGTCTTTTAAATATGTATATATGAAGGAATGTAGATTTACAGTAACTACTATATACACAGTGTGGTGTAAAGTGTCCATTTTAAATATTTATACATGAAGGAATGTAGATTTACAGTAACTACTATACAATAAGTGGTGTAAAGTGTCAATTTTAAATATGTATATGAAGTAAAAAAAGTTATACTTTATATGTATATATGAAGGAATGTAGATTTACAGTAACTAATAAGTGTGATGTAAAGTGTCCATTTTAAATATGTATATATGAAGGAATGTAGATTTACAGTAACTATTATATACAATAAGTGTGATGTAAAGTGTCAATTTTAAATACGTATATATGAAGGAATGTAGATTTACAGTAACTACTATATACAATAAGTGTGGTGTAAAGTGTCCATTTTAAATGCTTATACATAAATTGTACAGAGGTTTAAACACAGATATGTTTCAGATATTGCACATATATATACCGTTCAATGTGAATGAGGCTTTGAATCAGTTATTGCACAGTTATTTCCCAGAAAAATGTAGAAATAGTCAGTGTGCAAATTATGCAACTATACAATTTGCACAATGTTTTTCCATGACAAGGAGTTGAAAATTCCCCTCAACACTTGGCTCAATGGCCGGGGGAGGAGGTGATGGGAGGCACCTCTTCACACGCAAAATAGTCCTTTAAGGGAGCGAAGAGGTGGCGGATGACGGGCACGCTCCACGACTTCCCGAGCACCTTCTGCCTCTGCTGCCGGTTCATGTTGCGGACATCAGTGTAATGTTTGGGGAAACCGAAGATTCTGGTGAAAACGCAGGCAGAGGGAGAAGGTAAGTGTCATCTGAGGCCCAGGGTGTTCATTTTAAGCAGTAGCATCCAGGGTGTTCATGTTAAGCAGTAGCATCCAGGGTGTTCATGTTAAGCAGTAGCATCCAGGGTGTTCATGTTAAGCAGTAGCATCCAGGGTGTTCATGTTAAGCAGTAGCATACCAGAGGAAGTGCTGTGTTACGGTTACTGGCAAGTGTGCCGATCTAACTGATGATTTTATGTCCCCTTTTATAGCTTTTCCTTATTTCTTACTTCTTTTATGATGTTGTCTGGTCCTTCTTTGTGTTATTTTATTCTGTTTTACTTCCTGCTGCATTTTGTACTCATTTTATGAGTCATTTTGTAACAATGTTCAGAAAGGTGCTATACAAAGTTTGTTATTATTACTATAACCATGATAAAACACTCTCTGGTATGTTACTGCTTTTATACAACACTAGCAATACCCAGGCTCACCCGCTGCGCGGGCTTGCGGCCTCGCCCGCCCTGCAACTCGCCCACTGCATGTGGCCTCGCCTGCTCTATGACATCATTGATGATATCATCACAGATGACATCACTGATGACAACATCACTGATGACATCACTGATGATCATTAGGTAATTAGGGCAATCACCTAATTAAAAAATCTGGCTCCGTCAGGTCACCTGCACAGGTGCTCTTTACACTTCCTGAAAGTTTCAGCCCGATCGCACGTAAAACGGCATAGCTCTGGCCGAACAGTGGGACAACAATTGAAACAAACAAACATTACCCACTTGCTCCCTTTTATATTTTTTATATAAGGAAGGATTTACAACACCTTCACAATAGTATCAAATATTTATGTACGACACAAGTTTTGGGTTTAATTGTTAACATTGTATCTTGGCTCTCCACCAACAACCATGCATCTCCACCATGCTGGTTGACCAGCTTTACCAGCATCAGACAGGCTAACCAGCATAAACCAGCTTAGACCAGCAAGGAATTCATGCTGGTCCATGCCTTTTTTCTTCTGTTTTTAGCAGAGTCCTGCCTCCTGCAAGCTCGATCGGCTGTAAATGTCATATTTGATACGACTACGTTACGTTACTTGGTTTGTGTTTAGTAAGTGCAGTTCTAAATTTCTGGCTCTCTGATCTGTGATTGAGTCCAGTTTCTTATGTATTTTTGTGTGTGTGTCTTGCATCCAGCCGCCCCCTAGATTCATAGTCGACCCCCCTTTGCCTAGCAATAAACATCTATGCTTGCTTCACAACAAGACAAAGTGACACCATTCAAATGATAAATAAAATATTTAATATATAAAATAAAGTTAATATATTGCCGTCAAAAGCACACATGGATCGTCTCTCGTCCAGCTACAACCAGCTACAATATGTAGTCATAAACAAATCCATATTGTTATGTAATTGCTCTAAATATATATATACCGGTATATATATATATATATACTGTATATATATACTGTATATATATTTTTTTTTTATTCATTCTCAAAGCTACTTCTTTGGTTTTATGTATTCACCCATTTAATGAATGTACCTTTGTAAACTTGTTATAACAACAACGCCATCGGTTTAATACTTGAAGAAGACAGGAACACAAGAGGATCATGGTTATTTGTGTTTGTGTTCTCTCTTTTTTTCATTTTAGAAACAGAGAGTAAATACAGTGTTAAAACAGAGAGTAAATACAGTGTTAAAACAGAGAGTAAATACAGTGTTAAAACAGAGAGTAAATACAGTGTTAAAACAGAGAGTAAATACAGTGTTAAAACAGAGAGTAAATACAGTGTTAAAACAGAGAGTAAATACAGTGTTAAAACAGAGAGTAAATACAGTGTTAAAACAGAGAGTAAATAGCCTACAGTGTTAAAACAGAGAGTAAATACAGTGTTAAAACAGAGAGTAAATACAGTGTTAAAACAGAGAGTAAATACAGTGTTAAAACAGAGAGTAAATACAGTGTTAAAACAGAGAGTAAATACAGTGTTAAAACAGAGAGTAAATACAGTGTTAAAACAGAGAGTAAATACAGTGTTAAAACAGAGAGTAAATACAGTGTTAAAACAGAGAGTAAATACAGTGTTAAAACAGAGAGTAAATACAGTGTTAAAACAGAGAGTAAATACAGTGTTAAAACAGAGAGTAAATACAGTGTTAAAACAGACAGTAAATACAGTGTTAAAACAGAGAGTAAATACAGTGTTAAAACAGAGAGTAAATACAGTGTTAAAACAGAGAGTAAATACAGTGTTAAAACAGACAGTAAATACAGTGTTAAAACAGAGAGTAAATACAGTGTTAAAACAGAGAGTAAATACAGTGTTAAAACAGAGAGAAATACAGTGTTAAAACAGAGAGTAAATACAGTGTTAAAACAGAGAGTAAATACAGTGTTAAAACAGAGAGTAAATACAGTGTTAAAACAGAGAGTAAATACAGTGTTAAAATGCAAGGAGAGTGATGCCTACTTCTCTATTTCAGTGATCCACAGGATGTCCTCTTTGCCATTCTCTATGACAGGAGTGACATGTTTCCTCTGCTTCAGAGAGTTTGATTTGGTGGTGATGGTCCTCACCTTTGTGAACTGGAAAACAAACAACATAGGAAATATATTGTTTTTAAATGAGATATGAAAACAGTGACACCTTGACAGCAAAAAATTCAGGAAGGATTGTAGGTAATGTAATTCAGAAAAGATCTATTTTGAAAATAAATATTCAAATACATGCATGCAGAGATACGGAAGTGCATACACAAACACAAAACACACATGACATGTATTTTGCTGGCAACACATATCCACACACATAATAGAGAGGCAAAGTGACCGCCTACTTCCTGCTTCAGCACTGTACCAGAGATTTTTGTCCGCCATTTATTTTCCCATAGACATTTCGTAAAATGCTCATAAAAATAGTTTTACGTCGTCAAACCAAACGATTCAGCTATATTTAGAATCGGGAGAGACCATAGAACATTTCACTCAGACCAAAACTTAAAAAACTACATCGAAAAAATATTGTCTTTAAATCCGCATTTTTTTTTACATTTTGGTCTGAGTGAAATGTTATGTGGTTTCTCCTGTTTCTAAATATATCTGTACCGTTTGGTTTGAACCAGTAAAACTATTTTTATAAACATTTTATGAAATATCTATGGGAAAATGAATGGCGGATGAAAATCTCTGGTACAGTGCTGAAGCAGGAAGTGACGTTCACTTTGGCTCTTTATATGAAAAATGGTTGTTTCAAAGCACGGTAAGAAAGTGTGAAATAGTATGAATGAAGTTGAGCCAGCAGGTTCAGTCCCTCACCCTGGCTTCTCTGCCCACCTCCAGACACTCCTGCAGGGTCAATTTGTCATTGTTGGAGGCTGTAATGGGTCTGAGGGGATATCACACATACACACACACACACACACACACACACACACACACACACACACACACACACACACACACACACACACACACACACAACCAAATAAAAACATTACATGAACAACATACATTACACATTGAGTACATGGTAATTTAGATAACCGTATAGACAAAACAACTTTGGGATAATTTAGCAAAAAAGGTTTGAAATATAACATTTTATATGCCCTTAAAATTCACGATTGATATGTCTGCATACCTGTTCATCCCTGGGATGTTGCCCCAGAAGTAGCGGGCTCTGTGGGCGGGGCTAACTTTGATTGCATCCACCAGCACTGGGTTGCACTGCCAACCAATCAAATAACACCAAGAGTCAGTTCTCAGCCAATCATTCAGCAGTATGATGGGGAGAAGGGGAAGAGTAATGGATAGGAAGATGGAAGGAGAGGAGAGGAGGGGAAGAGAGACCAGAGACGGAAGAGACGATAACAAAAGAAACCAAAGCAAAAGCAAACAGAAGTGAATGCGTTCTTACCTCGAGGAAGTGGCAGATGTTGACTTTAGTGTGTCTGTCCATGAAGACCACGTTCTCAAACAGCCAGAAGAACGGCCTAGGGTCTTCCTCTTTGGGCTTCAACCAGTGGAGGATGCGGAGATAGTCAAAGAATAGCCTGCCAGTGCCCTCTGTTGGGGGGAAGAGGGAATTGCAGCAGAGAACAAGGACCTTCTTCAGTCAGTCGTATAGACCAGGGGTTTCCCCAAACTTTTGCCTACCAAACCAAATTTCCCAGGGACCAGTATTGGAAGGCAGTCCAATACTGCCTTCTTAAAAGGAAGGGGGGGGGGCATGTCCCCTGTGTCCCCCTCCCCTTCCTACGTCCCTGGTATAGGTATTAAAATCCACTATGGGTAGCAGTTTTAAGCATTAATATATCGGTAGCAGTACCAGCGAAATTCTCTGAGTGCTGATGTTTCTCAAAATTAAGACCACATTTCCCATAAGCCCTGCTGTTTAAGGTCACAAAGAGGTTGCCGCTTCTTCCATTTGTGCAGATTAACCAATCAAATTCACTGGCACAAAATGTCAAATGTATTGTAGGGGTCAGTAGAGTAACGGTCTCATCTGTTTGCAACACTGTATCAAAACAATGTAGCAATGATTTATTGATCTTACACATAGCAACTTTAACCCATTGATACATGATGCAGCATTTGTGTGTGTATCCCTTTAAGACCGCGTCACGCGGTTTGCGGTCTTAAAGGGATACACACACAAATGAGGGATATACACGCAAATGCTGCATCAGGTATCAATGGGTTGAAGCAAAGACAAATGATTATTTTCCTTCCAAAAAATACACACTGGAGGGCTTTATTTGTTTGGAATTTAACATTTATAAAAACAAAAATGTTACTGGCAATTGCCTACTAAAATCGTACCGCGACACCCTTATGTACGTACCATAGAGGCCCTTTCTGTAGGGGTTGACGATGGAGAGGTCGTTACATGGGCTGCCACCGATCAGCAAATCAAATGGACCCCACTCCTTGATCTGCGTTGCATTCAAGAGGAGGGGTTGGTTCGGTCAGCTTCAGTTTGTCAGTGGCAAGGAGGAAATATGCTTCTACAAATCGTAAACATTTTAAACAGCCAAACCAAAAACATGAAGCAGGGTGCTTTCAGTTACGCCATTTTGAATCTCCAAACTGTTTCAGGGGAGGCTCAGTGAACGGAAGTAAAAAAAGAAAGGCATTACTCTAGCTATCCAAAGGATATCACGTAGAATAGCCTAAACGTGTGTGATTTGGTTAAAGAAATAGTTCAGAGATACAGTAGTTTTGGGAAATGTTACCGTTTTCCCACTTTCCCAGAGTCAAAAACAAATAAATGCCTTCAGACAGACCTTTTTTATGCATTTGGTGTCGCCCCTATCTTGGCTAAATTATGAAGTTTCTATGGGATCAAATAACATAATCATGATCCTTTAGTCACCCAAAGTGATCTATTAGTAAACTAAGAGGGAGGGGGGGAGGCTTTGTCAAAGGGGACAGTCTCAGGCTTTGAAAACCCCTGTTATAATCAAGTGAAGACAGAAAACCAAGCTGTGTGTGAACGTACATGCTCCTTGGTGATGGACCTGTGTGTGAACGTACATGCTCCTTGGTGATGGACCTGACGTCTTTGACGTGGACAATCTCCGCCCCCTCATGGTTGTTGTTTGCCACGGCGATTGAATCATCGCAGATCTCAGAGGCGATGTACTTCTCCACTCTGAAACCCAGATTCTTCAGCACCAGGTAGCCTTGACACACACACACACACACACACACACACACACACACACACACACACACACACACACACACACGCACACACACACACACACACGCACACACACACACAAACGCAATGCAAAATACAGAATCACACAAAAGTAATCAAAATCATAAAAAAGAAGACCTCACATAAAACACAAAAAATACATATATACATATATATATTAGGGATGTCGACGGTTAACCGTTAACCGGTTAACCGCCGACAACGTCATTGGTCGGTTAAGCATGTCGGTCAAACGGTTAATTTGCATATTAAATTGGCATACAACGTGTTGCCAATATGGTGTTTTTTTTCCCTCCTTCGCGGTAAGCAACAATGTTAACTAGCCTAAGTAGTTACTGTAGCAGCATTATATAGGAATTAAAAGCTCCTGCCACTGCCAGAACAACATTCATTTAGAGAAAGGCTTTTCCAAATGGAAAAGCAGTGTGCACTGTCCGCCTCTCCCCCCGCGTGCGAGATGTGCTCTGTGATAAACTCAGCTCCACACATGCGCCACACCCCCGCCTCCCCTCTGCTTTGACCAGACGGGAGAAGACGCCCTGCCCTGTGCAGACTACAGCGAGCCAGTCAGTCATGCTCCTTCTGTGTTCCAGCCGCTGTCATGAAACCATGAGGTTACTTTCAATGACGCGTTTCAAAACAAGCTGCGTCTTCCACATCGATTCACTGAGGAATCCACACTTTTACCGTAAATTGAGTTCTCTCCGGGTCTGTCTGTCTCTCAGGTGTAATAATCCCACAACGATTACAGCAAGAGTGAGAATGCTCTTCTAAACACATCGGCTATTAATATATAATTATTTCTCTGCATCTCATATTAGATCGGTAAAAAGTTTGGACAGCCTGCCTCATTTGTTCATCCTCCCGAGTCCCGCAATGCTGACAGCTGTCAGCGTGCGGACTTGCTGCACTCGTCGTCATGTCGTGCAGCCGGACACACAGAGAGCATAATAGCCACCTACAGCCCTCGTCGCAGATAAAGAGAGAGAGGGAGAAGCGTGGAGAGAGAAGCAAACTATTTTTTTGCAGATCTCAAAAGCAGGTAAACCACTGTTGAATTAGTGAGAATGTCAGAAGGAGAGAGCAATAAGCGCTTCGTCAGTGCGCCCTGCAGCGTGAAGGCTTGGGGCGGTGTCTTGATGTGCTATTCAAAGTGGAAATTCGTTCAATTAGCGACACGTTTCGTTCTGAGCTTTTAAAATTAGTTTCTGCTGGTTTTATTAGACTATTTATTATTATATTATTATATTATATTATATTTATTTATTATTATTATGAGTATGGGTTTTTTCCCTCCGTATTTCCCCCTTCTGCAAATGCGTGCAGCTCCTATCATAGCCTATCCGAGGAATGTTTTTGTTTAGATGGCTGGAGGATTTAACTTGTCTTCTCGTTTTGTTAATGTTTTTTTCTGCTTGTAGATGTAAAAATAAACGCTTTCTACTGAAAAAAAATCAAGCATTTGGTAGGCCTAAGGTTTAATGGGGCACATACAGTAAAATAGCGCATTTTAATCTTCTCGGTTAACCGACAGTTGTCGGCTAATGAGTGTCGGTTGTCGGTCAAGAAAAATTATGATTTTCGACATCCCTAATATATATATATATATATATATATATATATATATATATACAATACTAGAGTCAGAAAAAAAAATATATATAAAAATATATACACACACCGGTATATATATACACATACAATACTAGAGTCAGAATAGTTACTGTATAAAAGTAGAACTAGAACAGCAGAATCAGACCACCCGGGCCTTTACTGACCTGGGTCTGTCTACTTACTGACCTGGGTGTGTCTACTTACTGACCTGGGTCTGTCTACTTACTGACCTGGGTCTGTCTACTTACTGACCTGGGTCTGTCTACTTACTGACCTGGGTCTGTCTACTTACTGACCTGGGTCTGTCTACTTACTGACCTGGGTCTGTCTACTTACTGACCTGGGTCTGTCTACTTACTGACCTGTTGCGATGCCATCAAACAGTGAGAGCACTCGTATGGGTCTGCGCAGGTTGGCAGGGATGGACGGGTAAACACGATGTAAACACGACAGCTCCTACAAAGGCCAAAAGAATTGGTTTAACCACAAGGTGTATTTCTTTTAAATATTACAGGGCATCTGCAAGCCAAATTTAATTATATTTATTATTTTAAACATTTTGTTTAAAAGGAATACTATACAGAATTTCCCTGTACTCACCCCAAACACCCCCCCCCCCCCCCCCATCCTTCCTAATTGTGTTTAGTAAAGCAGATCTGGGCCCGTATTTATCAAGCTTCCTAGAATTACTCCTAAGAACACTGCTAAGAGTACACTTATGAGCAAAAAAAATTCCCAGCCAAAAGCTGCACGTAAAAGTCAGTTATTATGCATCTCACTCCCTCTTTCAGCGAGGTGTAGGACTGAATCCTAAGTGTCAATCTCAGAGCTGATTTACGACAGGTGTATGTGTGTGTGTGTGTGTGTGTGTGTGTGTGTGTGTGTGTGTGTGTGTGTGTGTGTGTGACAGGTGTGTGTGCCGTAAAGGGAAATGTTGATGACGCAATTCCAAGTACACAGGAATGGCCAATCGCTGAATGGAATCCCTTATGCACGAATATCCTAAATAGAGATGATTCAACAGTGAAATGCACAATGGGAGTGTAGCATATATTCACCAATAATTTCAGAAGAAATTATCAACAAAATAATACAAGATAGCCTACATTGAAAATGACTCAAGAATAGGCTAAATGTTTCCTAATCCACCCAATTTACCTAATCCCACAACTGACTCGAAACTGGTGTGCTGTCAATTGACTACTACCCTATATAGCCAGGTTCTATAGGCTGTATGATGAGCAAACATGGAATCCAAAAGAAAGCCCAATTGGAGGGAGGATGACACGCTGTGCTTAGTGGAGTTAGTAGAGCAGAGGAAACAAATAATCAAAGGAAAGTTCAGCCCAACTCTCACCAGTTGAGACAAGAAGAAGGCATGGGAGCATATTGCATTGGAGCTGAATGCATCACAAGTACATTGTGTTCGCTCACCAACAGACTGTGAGAAGAAATGGTACAGTGTCCTATCAACATTGCCCTGCTGGCAACTTCTAACCACTTAGGACACCTCTTGTGTGATGCCCTGCGTGCCCCACCCCCCTCTCCCCCCCTCCCCCCTCCCCCCCTCAGCTGCAAACTCCTCCCCACACTAACACACAGCCAACACGCACCCACTCTATTTTCGGAGCGCTCCGTTTTTGTTCCCAGCGCACACGGAAATGCCAAACCGGACTGCAGGAAAGGTTTGGCCCTTCGGCGTCGGGTGCTGCCTTTCTGGCGGCTAATCGTGTGGATAAACTATGCAGACAGACAGACAGAGGCAGAGGGGGGGCTCAGTTGTGTGCGCGGATTGACTTCTGTTCGCAGCCAACGTCAGCTGCAGACAGAGCAATCTATATGGCTCTGGCTGCAGCATGAGCAGTTTCTCTTTGATCACGGCTTTTTCCAGTTGTTTTCCGGACCTTTCTCTAATCTGGAGAGCACTGTCGCCACCTAATGAGTCCGTAAAATAGGTTATACACCTTCAATAGCTCCCATATTTGTACAGGAGATGCAGGAGGCTTTGATCCACGTCCCACCGTCAAAAAACGCATTTGACGTCGATCGACGTCCTTGGCACTCTACGTCACTATTTACTTTGACGTCGATCGACGTCCTTGGCACTCAATGAGTTAAGTGTGAGAGTAGGACTAAATTTCACAAATTCTCAGCACACGACTAAAATGGCACTCTGAGACGCTTGATAAATACGGGCCCTGATGACTAACGGTGCAAACACACCAGATGCTGAAGCGTAGCCAGTTTCTTTTCGGGTACATAGGTTAACAGATTAGACCACTCTGGCCGCGGAGCACCGTGCAAGGTTACACTCTTAATCACTCACAAACTCCATGGCATTGTTATTGGCGAATAGCTCCTGAACTCGTTCGCTCCAGTCTTGCCTGGGCACCAGAGCAAAGTGGGGTCTGTGGGGCTGACACAGGTAGCAGATCCATGGGTCCATCTCCTTCAACCAATCAAAGGTCCCCGGACCCACAAGGATGTTCAGGCAGTCCTGACAATAGGATCTGCAGGAGGAGAGGAGATTAATTGGATAAAAGAGAGACCAATGTTATTTCATTTGAAGAAAGGAATAGAAAGAAATAGGCAGACAAAAGCAAAGAGATGGGCGACAATCATCCTGCAGACGTTCGTGCTCAATTTCAAATTGCTATTCATGAGATTTTTTTGATGACTGTTCATAGAATAGTGATACAAATCCAATGGCTGTAGCAGATGAGATTTATTCACATAATTCTGTCTTTTATTGAGTTTTTGGGGGTCGTTTTGTTTTTCTTTGAGGACCTTGGGGGCCGGATTGAGATGGTCCAGGGGCCAGGTCCGTCGCTGGGGCCACATTTTGCCCATGTGTGGTTTAGGTGATTGATCTAATCACCCATTAGAAAACATTTCCCTTCACTTTCCATCGTAAATGTAAACACACCTAACGTGCGGCTCTGACAGTCTGCAGAGCCATAGGGAGCCACCGTGCCCCCCTTCCTCCCTCCGACTCCTGACTGCTCGGCACTCTGGGAGTATGGTGGCATGGTTACATTTAGTATCTCCCATCCGGGATATATTTTGGCGTCACTTTTGCATAGGGGTAGGAGGTGGAGACGCATCATCCATAAGGTTCACACCAATTACGGGGAAAACAAACAGAACAGAACTGAGACACTTTCGGCTGCAGTGTGAACGCAGCCACAGGGCTTGAAATTAACACCTGCCAACCAGCCAAATGCGGGTAAAAATGTAGTTTGGTGGGTACGTTTGTAAAGTTACTAGCCAATTTGGCTGGTGATGAACCAACATCTAAATATCACTGCATCTGTTTTGCCTAAACAATCCTCCTATCCTAAATTTTCTGCGAGACCGTGGTTATCCAATATCCTTCATTGAGCAGCGGCAGGCAGTTAGCTGCAGCGGAGAAAAGGCACACGATGCAGTGGCGCGCACAGGCATTTGGGGGGGGGGGGGGGGGGGGGGGCATCAGGTGCTCAAGTGAAAAAAAGGGCACCCCTCTCACAATTAGGCTATTTCTAAAAGAAGAAAATAAAAGAAAGTTACATTACATACAGTCAGGCTCGGGTGAGCAACACTTGAAGTGCTCCCTTCCTTCCAATTTACACGTTAAAAAAAGAAAATAGGCGAAAATAGGGCACCACCTGGGGTCTATCTGTGCACGTCCCTGGCAAGATACAATGAAATACAATGAAATAAAAAATGACTGTCACTTATTGTAGGCTACGTAGGCTGCTAGATTATAGTCTCATATAGTCTGTTATTTTGATCTCCTTTTATTTTTACACTATTTGAAAGCAATTTATGAATATGGGTGAAATACTGTAATTTATAGATTTATTATGCTATAACATATATTTGTTTTACTGATGCTTATGCTTAAGTTAACCCAGTGGCACTAATAATCTAGTTTATTTAAAGAAAGAAAATTGGCTAGTGGAAATTCTGATCGGCTGGTAACTTTAAAATCTAGGAGCCAAATTGGCTGGTGATAAAAAAAAAAGTTAATTTCAAGCTTAACTATAACGCCATCACAACACACACAGACAGATTGTGACATGTAGAGAAAGAGACAGTCAGACCAACCTGCAGCAGCTACCGTTGCCACACAGTATGACCTGACTTCCATAGCAGCAGATGGTGCAGTAGGACTGGTATCCATCTTCATCGTAACGATACAGCGTCTCGGAAAAGTTATCCTTCAGGGACAGATGCAGTGTTACAGGCAGACAGACAGACAGATGCAGTGTTACAGGCAGGCAGACAGACAGATGCAGTGTTACAGGCAGGCAGACAGACAGATGCAGTGTTACAGGCAGACAGACAGATGCAGTGTTACAGGCAGGCAGACAGACAGATGCAGTGTTACAGGCAGGCAGACAGATGCAGTGTTACAGGCAGGCAGACAGACAGATGCAGTGTTACAGGCAGGCAGACAGACAGATGCAGTGTTACAGGCAGACAGACAGATGCAGTGTTACAGGCAGGCAGACAGATGCAGTGTTACAGGCAGGCAGACAGACAGATGCAGTGTTACAGGCAGGCAGACAGACAGATGCAGTGTTACAGGCAGGCAGACAGATGCAGTGTTACAGGCAGGCAGACAGACAGATGCAGTGTTACAGGCAGACAGACAGATGCAGTGTTACAGGCAGGCAGACAGACAGACAGATGCAGTGTTACAGGCAGACAGACAGACAGACAGATGCAGTGTTACAGGCAGACAGACAGATGCAGTGTTACAGGCAGACAGACAGATGCAGTGTTACAGGCAGGCAGACAGACAGATGCAGTGTTACAGGCAGGCAGACAGACAGATGCAGTGTTACAGGCAGACAGACAGATGCAGTGTTACAGGCAGGCAGACAGACAGATGCAGTGTTACAGGCAGGCAGACAGACAGATGCAGTGTTACAGGCAGGCAGACAGATGCAGTGTTACAGGCAGGCAGACAGACAGATGCAGTGTTACAGGCAGACAGACAGATGCAGTGTTACAGGCAGACAGACAGATGCAGTGTTACAGGCAGGCAGACAGATGCAGTGTTACAGGCAGGCAGACAGACAGATGCAGTGTTACAGGCAGGCAGACAGATGCAGTGTTACAGGCAGGCAGACAGACAGATGCAGTGTTACAGGCAGACAGACAGATGCAGTGTTACAGGCAGGCAGACAGACAGACAGATGCAGTGTTACAGGCAGACAGACAGACAGACAGATGCAGTGTTACAGGCAGACAGACAGATGCAGTGTTACAGGCAGACAGACAGATGCAGTGTTACAGGCAGGCAGACAGACAGATGCAGTGTTACAGGCAGGCAGACAGACAGATGCAGTGTTACAGGCAGACAGACAGATGCAGTGTTACAGGCAGGCAGACAGACAGATGCAGTGTTACAGGCAGACAGACAGACAGATGCAGTGTTACAGGCAGACAGACAGACAGATGCAGTGTTACAGGCAGGCAGACAGACAGATGCAGTGTTACAGGCAGGCAGACAGACAGATGCAGTGTTACAGGCAGGCAGACAGACAGATGCAGTGTTACAGGCAGGCAGACAGGGAATACAGCGATGAGTTCAACACTTTAGGTCTGCGTTTCTAGACACATTTCCAGTGCAAACAGAAGTATTTACAGTTGGTTGAAGTTGATAGTTCCTTACTTTACACTTCAAGCAGAGGCTGCCTTCAAAGAGGGGGTGGGAGATCTCAATGCCTTCCATTCCACAACACAGACAGAAAGCTGCAGGATGGGACAGGATACAGAGGGGGGGGGGAGTAAACATGGTTACATATGTATAGGAAAAATGCGATTGTAATCCAATTAAGACAATAAAAATGCAAAAATGCAAATATGTATGACATAAAATGCCATCTGAAGTTCATGACCTATAGTTTGTAGGGGTGTGCCACCTTAGGCACCTCACGATTCGATTCGATTACGATTAAGGGTGCTACAATTCGATTATTAAACAATTACGATTAATCACGATTTTCGATGCATCTTTTTCACCAAACAGGATTTTTTTTAAGCAAGGTATATTTGTCAGTATCCATTAATTAAAGTAAACAAACAAATGTACCTCCATTATCTTCAGTTGCGACTGAAGTCCACGCATCACATGTTACAGCCACCCTGCATGATTTCTTCAGTGATTCCAGTTTCCAGTACTTCGGTTTTGGTCTCGTTTTACAGTTAAGGAACTGCTTTCCGGGCGAAATACTGTATTTTTTGCAAATAAAGCAAAAAAAAAAAAATTGCAAAAAAAATTGCAAAAAAAAATGCAATTTTTTGCAAATCGATAATCGAACATTGTGAATCGATTTTAATCGTCACGTGACTAATCGCGATGCATCGATTATACGCTTAATCGGCACACCCCTAATAGTTTGCACACCTGATGATGATGGTAAGAAAGGCTAAGATGTAGGCTGGTGAGCAAATATGGATGATGTAATATCCCACAGCTCTGACCTAACAACATCTAACTGATCACTATTGTGATACAACAAAAACAAAGAACAGTTCTGACTCTTTAAATGTCCCTTTATTTGAAAGGAGAATTCAGTTTTTTACAACCTGGACCCTATTTTCAGATTTCAGGCCGTGGCTGGGCTCGTTACTGCGTTGTGGTGGATGGATTTGGAAATTTTCTTTTCAGGGTGAGTTAAAAATCAAAAACCTGAACTCTCCTTTAAGTACATCCAAAAACTTCATACTTTGGCTTTTATAGAGCATTTTTCTTAAGAATCTGACACAATCTGTCAAATCAGACAGTCAATGTATTAAATACAAGTTATCAAGATGCAGTGTTGGGCAAGTTATTTGGGAAATGTAATTAGTTACTGATTACTTATTAAAAGTCATAAAAGTTACTAATTACTTTAGTTACATTAGTAGTTATGTTCTTACTAGTTACTTTTTCTTTCGTTTTTACACCTGAAAAAGTGACATACAACCAAACCAGCTCCTTTTAAAACTGAATCCACTTTAGTGGAATGAAATACAGGAGTCCACAATCAGCCAAACTGCATAACTGTACACATTGCAGCCTTTCAAACCTGATGTGATGGGATATAGTGTGTGTGTGTGTGTGTGTGTGTGTGTGTGTGTGTGTGTGTGTGTGTGTGTGTGTGTGTGTGTGTGTGTATGTGTGCGAGTGCGTGTATATATGCATGTATATATATATATATATAAACAGAGCAATATATGGTCTCTCCTGACTCATCCTGAGTTTTTCTTTAGTTTTTTCTGCTTAAGAAAAACAAGAAAAGAAAAGAAAAAAAGTAACTCCGAGTTATTTCGATTAGTAACTGTAATCTGATTACTGTTTACATTACTTGTTACTGAAAAAGTAATCAGATAGTGTATGGCTGCTTAGTCTGCAGATAAAACACAATGACAAAAGGCATAATAGACTATGTGATTTTATGACTAAAACTATCCAAAGGATTTTTTTTAACTCGTTTTGTATAGATATCGGCTATAATATATATTACAGTATAGCCGATATACATTTCCAATTATCGTCCGATAATTGATCGGCACCGATATATCATGAGTATATATCAACGCACGCACACGAACACGCACACACACACACACACACACACACACACACACACACACACACACACACACACACACACACAAACAACACCCACCTTCAATATCCAGTTTGTTTTCCATGATGCTACGAATGGTTTCCTCTGCAAGACAACAATGAATTCAAAGTGAATTGTGATTAGTAGTCAATCCAGAGGTCCATACAGTGTTCAGCCATTATTAACATTGCTCTCTAAATGTTCATTTAGCCGAGTTGAGTTTTTCTGGCAGTCTAGTTTGCACTAAACTAGGGTTGGCAGCATCGCCTGATGGCTTGAGCAGAAAACCCGAATATCAAAGGCTTAAAGTCGAACTGAACCTGTTCGTCACGTGCATAATGAGTAGGTTTCAGACTGAAAACATAGTTTGTCTAAGATGACAGGTTGAGAGGCGGGTCATAGTATCATGTCGATGATTTTATTTGACAATTCTGGGGACTGGATTGGGCTTTGGCCAATCCTGGCGTGTTCCGCCTCCAAATCGAGTGGGATTCAGTGTGTTGCGGCGCTCCCCTCGGTTAGAGCCTTTTGACGAGAGGAGTGGAGCTCAGCGAGCCACAGGCAACCAGCTGCCTTCGTGTTGCTGAGCGGAGAGTGCAGCACGTCGGCCTGGAATCTCCGAGGTGCAACCCCTGACAACCAAGCTCTCGGATGCGCGCGCCATTATCGCTGCTGTAACGATACGATATCCCTGGAATGCGCGTTTTAACGAGCCAGTTACATTTCTTTGCATTCTTAGAGATTATACTTTTTATTTTTTGTTCCTGTTTCTAACAATTGGCCAAGTTAGTAGTTAGTTTATGGGATAGCAATTCTGGCAGATGACAGGCACTATAGGCGCCATTTTCGAGATTTGATTGACAGCTGCATTTCGTGATACGATTGGTTGAAATGGGGTAGAAATATGATAGTACAAGGTGACATCAGCAAACTGTAAATTATACTGTTATCAATGAAATCTTGAAAAACGAACTTTTGATGTGAAAAAGTGTGAAAAACTAAAGAAATTAGATTGTTGTGATTTGTTTTGCATACATTATTAAATAGGTGCACTGCATACCCAGGTATTTGAACTAAAAGAAAAGAAAAGTCATTCTTGGGTTCGGCTCGACTTTAATCCCCACAGCCAAAATTCTTCACAACACAGTGTATAATTTTGTGATTTAAGGTTGTAAAATGTAGTTTAGTACCTCTTTGTTTCTGGTCAGGCTGCTGGTAGACAGTGGTTGACTCCTTCACCTTATTGTAGACTTTGGTGGAGTAGACCTTCTTCTTGCACGCAGGCGATCGATCATCAAACTCACAAACAAGAGCACTTTTCTTCCTCTGACGCTTCTCCCCTTTCTTGCCTTTCCCTCCTCTTCCTCCCGAATCGTCATCCTCCACCTCCCATCCTCCCATCCCTCCTTTCCCCCTCTCTCCTCCCCACCCTCCTCTGGATCCCTTTGCTTTTTTGCCTTCCTTGGTGCCTTTTCCCACGAACCCGCTCCCTTCTTCCCGTGAGGTTTGTTCTCCCTTTCTTCCTTCTCCCACGCCTCCTTTTCCTCCTGTAGGGAAGGATTTGTCTGCGTGGTTGAAAGACAGTCTCTTCAAAGAGACAGACACGTCTTTCAGCCCCAAATAGGCGTTGTCCTTCTGGCTGCTCGTGGGGTCCTTAGGAGGGAAAGTGGCTTTCAGGAAGAGATGTTTCTTCAGTTTCTTCATCTTTGGCCTCTTGTTTGCTTTGGAAACACCTGGGCAGAAGATCATCACAATTGTGACTGTTGGACCTTGTCCAGTCTTGTTAATACAAGGATATAGAATGTGTATTCTTCTATCTAGCTCAGGGCTGACCAAAGACATTTCTAACATGCAGTGAAGTCCTGAACATTCCCAGACTGTTCTACAGTCATTTCTTGCGGCCCTGGGGCCTGGGGCTTAGACTCTATGGGCAAAATGTGGCCCCAGGGCCGGACTCAAAGACAAACAAAACCACCCCCAAAAACTCAATAAAAGCCAGAATTATGTTAATAAATCTCATCTGCTACAGCCATTGGATTTGTATCACTATTATATCAGGAGATTAACAAGAAATTACCAATCGCAACGGGAGAGAGGGTTAAAAATAGGGAGACTCCCGCGAAAATCAGGAGTGTTGGCAGGTATAATCTCCAATGTGTGGCCCTTCGCTTACTTGATGTAAGTCAGTATGGCCCTCAGGAAAACAATGTTGCCCACCCCTGCACTATACTCATTCCACTCTGCCCTGCACATTTCCTTTGCATGCTCTCACATATACTTCAATTGGTGTCAATAGACCCTTTTCACGGGGGGCATTTTGTGTCGAAAAGGCAGAATAAACACAGGTGCAAGCAAAACATTAATGAGGGTTTCCAAATTCCAATCATGGAAGTTTGAAACCCTCATTAGTGTTTTGCTTTCACCTATGTTTACCCTGCCTTTTCGACACAAAATGGCCCCCGGGAGAAGGGTCTATCGACTCAGCTGCTCACATCAGCTGGTCACTTCTATCCAATAGCATAGCTACACACCTCCATGGTAGCCAATCATCGCACTGCTGGCTTTTTAAATATGGGTCTCTCTATCCACTCTAGTCTGCTCAAACTTCATGCCGCTGTCAACGCGCACCCCTCCACCTCCCCGTCTCTGCCCAGTCTTCACAGATTCATCCAGTGTAGGAATTTAGCCAGGGGCAAGGGCAAAAGATTCGGTACAACATTGGTAATATCAGTGACATCATCAATGATGTCACATGTATGCTGACTTTTTTCTTTCGAATTCTGTTTTTAATCTGAGAATACTGACTTTTGATCTTAATTCTGACTTTTTTCTTTTTCAGAGTTTTTAAACTCAGAATTCTACCCCCAAACACCCCCCGAATTCTGACTTTATTCTCAGACTCCTGACATAGAACTCAAATACATTTTTCACATGTGGCCCTAATTTCACACGTGGTAGTTTTAAATTGTGTGGTGGTACACATTTTAAAAGAAAAAAAATATACCGGCAACCCCATTTGAATTCCAGGCGATCCCACTTGGGGTCACGAGTCATGACCCCAAGGTTGGGAACCACTGCACTAACCTTTAGCAACATTATGAACCACTGCCTAACCTTTAGCAACATTATGAACCACTGCACTAACCTTTAGCAACATTATGAACCACTGCACTAACCTTTAGCAACATTATGAACCACTGCACTAACCTTTAGCAACATTAAAGGTTTTATCCAGAATGCAACTCGGGCAAGTTATCAGATATCTGCACTGATTGCAAAGGGTGGACGAGCTTTTTCATGTGGTGACTTTGTGAAACAGTGTCTGAATGTGGCTGCGGATACTGTGTTCATTCCTGAGATTGCATCCCTGCAAATTGTCATGGCAAATTGTTTACAAAAGATGGACAATAAAGCTGATTTTCAAAGTACCTTGAGGATTTTTCAAGTTGTGAATTAAGTCAAATTTCTCTCTTGATTACAAAGGTGGAAAATACAACTGTTTTTAACTGGGTGTTTACTGATTAAATGTTTAAGCTCCCCACAAATGCAGATGTTTTTTTAAATATATATAACCAATTGCAAATTATTACAATTACCAAACAGATAAAAAGTAGATTATTATAATATGTTATTTTAGATTTAGAATGTTAATTTTCTATAAAACACAATACATTTTAATGTAATTCCACAACGTTTATTTTTGGCCCTCGGCCCTCCACCCAGATTGAGTTTTGGCCCTTCATGGGAAAGAATTTGGGCACCCCTGGACTAGCTCTACGGGGATCTAAATGCTGCTGAGGGCCATGCCCTTCCATTACATTATCATCTGGATTTCATTATATCGTCTGTATAATAAACCATCATTTTACTTAAAGGATTCACTGTCTCTCATGATTGAAATGGCGTTTATAGAACATTTGTCAACACATGATATCTTCAGTGTGGCTCTGAATGTGTGCAACTTAATTATTGTTGAATTAGTATTCAAACACTAGTCTCTAATTAGTTGTGTTCTTGTAGAGAAAACAATGTGTAGTGTTTGTACCGTTCTTGGCTGCTGCTGGTTTGAATCCGTCCGGTCCTGACGGCTGGAAGCCTCCGAAGGCCCAGTCCAACATCACGCTCAGCAGCTCCTCTTTGTCCTCTCCACACACAAACTGCTTCTTACAGCGCAGAGCCGCCAGCTGATACGGGACACACACACACGCACACATGAATATGAAAATTGTGGCCGATACCGATATTGGCATTGCCGTTCTGGCCGATAACCGATATTTACTGATGTCGATCTGATCTGTAAAAAAAATTTGATCTATGACAATCAAATGTTGTCCATACTGAAAAACACATGTAAACTCTGTGAATTTTAAAAAGTAATGCCTATCTTTATTTCCAAAACATTTTGAAAAGCCCATACATAAATCACAGATTTACCGCATTGTTTCCTCTCAATATGAACATTTTGGCCGATACGACAACTGATATTAACATTGCTGTTATTTTGCTCATTGGACCGATACAGATATATTAAAAAATTACTAAGATTGGCCGATATCAATACGATTGCGGATATATCGTGTATCCCTAATAAATGCAACACACATGGAAGGAAAAACACATGCAGACATTTCAAGTCACAGGGGGGACTCTGGTGGGTGTGATCCATGCTCCAAAAGTCCCGCCCCTGCATGTCAGGAAATGTCACACACACACACACACACACACACACACACACACACACACACACACACACACACACACCTGCAGCGACTTGAGGATGGCTTCTTGGTAGATGGCGATGGTGGCGAGGGAGTCGACACAGAAACACATGGCGAAGGCAGCGAACGGTCGGAGATGCTGTATACTGATCTGCTAATCAGACCCAATAATACAGTGGAGAAAAGTGTGACAACATTAAGCAACATTCAATCAATAATCATTCTGTTCAAATGTGCTACAGTATACCGTAAATTCCGGACTATAAGCCGCGGCTTTTTCCCCGTTTTTTGGCCCTGCGGCTTATATAACGGTGCGGCTTATCTATGGATTTTTTCAGAAAAAAAATAAAAAAATACAAATAAAATCTCTCTTTTTTAGCACTCTTTCTAACTATAAATCCACTTCTGTTTTAATTTCCTCTCTTGCCCTCTTTTCACCACACCGCGGACACTGTGTGCACTGTAAAAATAAACAAAGGTGGTGTTGTGTTATGTTGTTTTGTTGAAATGTTACGGTAATACGGTAAATGGGAGCTTCCTCAAACAGCCATCTCTTTCCCGACAATCCCCTCTGTGCGTGACCCCTTACATATGGTAATTACGGTAAGCAAACGGCCACTCGGCGAATTCACACAAAGGAAGATCAAGGAATATTCCATCGAACCGGAGCAGATCATAAATATGGATGAAGTGCCTTTGACGTTCGACCTGCCACTCACTCGGACTGTTAACAAGAAAGGTGAATCGTCGATCACATTGAGAACCACTGGGCACGAGAGAACGAATTCCTGCTCTGCATCTGGAGTAAAGCTGCCGCCAATGGTGATTTTTAAGCGGATTACGATGCCGAAAGAGAAAATTCCCAGTGGGATATGCCTCAGAGTCAACAAGAAAGGGTGGATGATGGAAAGTGTCATGAAGGAGTGGCTGGCTGAGTGCTACGTCAAGCGCCCTGGAGGATTCTTTCACCAAAAAAAAGCTTTGCTCGTTCTCGACAGCATGAGGGCTCATATAACAGATTCCGTGAAAGCAGCCATCAAGACCACAAACTCCATTCCAGCTGTGATTCCTGGGGGCACAACGAAGCATCTGCAGCCACTTGACATCAGTGTCAATCGTGCGTTCAAAGTGGCACTACGCATTCAGTGGGAGGCGTGGATGACGAGCGGCGATAAATCATTCACCAAAACTGGTCGCATGCGAAAAGCAACTTTCGCTCAAGTTTGCCAGTGGATCCTGACAGCGTGGAGGTATAGTAGCCTACCGTAATGCAGATTTTGTTGAAATGTTAATAAATGGGAGCTTCCCCAAACAGCCATCTCTTTCCCGACATTCCTCTCTGTGCATGAACCCTTACATATGGTAATTAAACATCAAAACACCCGCGGCTTATAGTCCGGTGCGGCTTATATATGTAAAAAACAGTCAATTTTGGTGCTGCGGCTTATATACCGGTGCGCCTTATAGTCCGGAATTTACGGTACTTGGGGTGAACATGGGGAAACGAAGTAGCTTTGTCACTAGTTTTATATTTTTAAGTAGCTCTCTTCCGACAGTCATGCAATAGGCACAAAGTCACAGCTTTTGCTATCTATATTATTATATATCCTCCATCCATGATCCTTCTGTCCTCCAGCTCACCTGAGAGCACATGCCCTCTCCGTACCACTCCACCATCCTGATCCCTGGAGCTGACACTTTGGTTTGGGGTATGACGACCCCCGGCCAGGCGGAGAAATCCTGCATCTGGCCCCATACCAGCTCCCCTTTCCCATAGCCACAGCTGTCCTGCACGCACACACGCACGCACACACACGCACACACACACACACACACACACACACACACACACACACACACACACACACACACACACACACACACACACACACACACACACACACACACACACACACACAGTAATAAGAGAGGCTGAATGTCATGCAAAGTTATCTATCAAAACCCTATTTTAACTGTTAACTGTTCACAATATTGCTCTTAAGATAGAGTTTTTATAAAGTTCTTAATAAACCTTGTTGGGCCAATTCCCTAATATATTAGTCTTATCTCTTATGAACTTATATTGGTGTCTTACTAAGGAACTTATACAATAGTGCCTACGTAGCAACAGCAATGTAAAACAGGATGTTAAAGGATGAGAATTCGTTATCAGTAAGTTTTAAAAAAGCATGCTCGATGACCCCCCCCCCCCCCAAAAAAAAATACTAGCTACAGCAATATAATCCCACAACACATTTTGAGAAGCACATACTAAATTTAATACTACATTTAATATCAACCTTTGAGGCTTTTATAGGTGTTATACCTGTGGTGCTGCTCTGTTTTGTGTTACTGATGTCTCACCACCAACAACAACAACGTCATCACCGTCATCGCTGTCCTCAATCAGTATAAACTCTGCCTGTGGCACTACAGGAATTACAAAAGATATCATGTTAAAACAACAGTGATGATAAACCAATGACTTTACAGTGTTTTTAATCCTAAATCATTTGAATTGGTGTAAAAAGGCTTTTCTCGTGTGCATTTGTTTTTGGTCTGATGGTCTTGGATACTTCTGTGACTGACGTCAACCACTTGTGATGAAAATAAAAACATGTCTTGTCAGATCACTCAACATCATCGATATCATGTACTGTTTGCATCGCAATCAGATTTACCTGCATCAGCTAAAGACAATAAATGTGCAGGTGGAGAAAAATAACAACGATCAAAATCATACTCCATCACATAATGAAAGTGCTCTTTTCCTGATAAAGTAAGGGATTGAAAAAGCGTTATAGAATCGGACTCTTATCACGGGTGTCTGTGTTACCAGAGGAGTGGTCTGTGTTGTCCAAGTCCTCCATGTCTCTGTGCTGTCTGGACGCGGTCTGTGGAACAGGTTCAGACCCCCAGTCATGACTGTCCTCCGTCCAGCTATTCTCACCCTCCTCTCCGTTGTTACCCTGATCATTCATCACCCACTCTGTTGTTACCCTGATCATTCATAACCCACTCTGTTGTTACCCTGATCATTCATAACCCACTCTGTTGTTACCCTGATCATTCATAACTCACTCTGTTGTTACCCTGATCATTCATAACCCACTCTGTTGTTACCCTGATCATTCATCACCCACTCTGTTATTACCCTGATCATTCATAACCCACTCTGTTGTTACCCTGATCATTCATAACTCACTCTGTTGTTACCCTGATCATTCATAACCCACTCTGTTGTTACCCTGATCATTCATCACCCACTCTGTTGTTACCCTGATCATTCATAACCCACTCTGTTGTTACCCTGATCATTCATAACCCACTCTGTTGTTACCCTGATCATTCATAACCCACTCCGTTGTTACCCTGATCATTCATAACCCACTCTGTTATTACCCTGATCATTCATAACCCACTCTGTTATTACCCTGATCATTCATAACCCACTCTGTTGTTACCCTGATCATTAATGATCATTCATAACCCACTCTGTTGTTACCCTGATCATTCATAACCCACTCTGTTGTTACCCTGATCATTCATAACCCACTCTGTTGTTACCCTGATCATTCATAACCCACTCTGTTGTTACCCTGATCATTCATAACCCACTCTGTTGTTACCCTGATCATTCATAACTCACTCTGTTGTTACCCTGATCATTCATAACCCACTCTGTTGTTACCCTGATCATTCATCACCCACTCTGTTGTTACCCTGATCATTCATAACCCACTCTGTTGTTACCCTGATCATTCATAACTCACTCTGTTGTTACCCTGATCATTCATAACCCACTCTGTTGTTACCCTGATCATTCATAACCCACTCTGTTGTTACCCTGATCATTCATAACCCACTCTGTTGTTACCCTGATCATTCATCACCCACTCTGTTGTTACCCTGATCATTCATAACCCACTCTGTTGTTACCCTGATCATTCATCACCCACTCTGTTGTTACCCTGATCATTCATAACCCACTCTGTTGTTACCCTGATCATTCATAACCCACTCTGTTGTTACCCTGATCATTCATAACCCACTCCGTTGTTACCCTGATCATTCATAACCCACTCTGTTATTACCCTGATCATTCATAACCCACTCTGTTGTTACCCTGATCATTCATAACCCACTCTGTTGTTACCCTGATCATTCATAACCCACTCCGTTGTTACCCTGATCATTCATAACCCACTCTGTTATTACCCTGATCATTCATAACCCACTCTGTTATTACCCTGATCATTCATCACCCACTCTGTTGTTACCCTGATCATTCATAACTCACTCTGCCAGAGCGTTTCTTTATGGAGGCACGGGGTCCACCTGCTGGGGCTTTCCTTCCTGTCAGGAAGAGCTGGGGTGCTGCTGCCAAACACCTGGAGACAGACAGAGACGCACGCACGCACGCACGCACACACACACACACACACACACACACACACACACTTATGTCAACATCAACGATAAACAGGGGGACACAAACGATACAGATGCAACCACAAACTAGAAATAACAGTCTGCCCCCTTCCCCCGTCGGAGTTGGACCTCCCCCTGGGAGTTAGACCCACCCAGTCTGCTCAGCTAGGAAGGATTACATCACTGGTGAAATCAGTGCAGGAAATTTTAAAAATATTTTGCGGGGGAACTTTTGCCCCACTGTCTAAAAACTGGGGGCATTTTGGGGGCACTTAAAAAAAGGAATTAGTGCATAATGTGCAATGGTTCCCAACCTTGGGGTTGTGACTCGTGGCCCCAAGTGGATTATTTGTATTTTATTTTTTTAACACCACACACAATTTAAAACTACCGAAGAGGAGGATGGGGGGGAGGGGGGGAATACTGATACTGCCAGCATACTGTTACATGTGACATCATTGATGATGTCACTGATGAGGTCACTGATGCCAATGTTGTACCAAATTTGGGGGGTCCCTAGATTTTTGGAACGTCAAAGTGGGGTCTCAAGCCAAAAAAGGTTGGGAACCCCTGGCCTCGTGTGAACAACAGTGCTGTTTGTGTGAGTGTGGTGTTGTTCTTCGTCTTCTTCTTCTGGCAACCAGCTTGTAGGTGCTGCTGAGTGTGTGTTACAGATGGACATGGAAATTAAATTAATTGAATGAAAAGAAAATAATCAAAATCTTGGGGGCAATTGTTGCCCCTGGATCATGGGGCATTCTGAGATTTCTTGGGGGCATTTTTGCCCTTGGCCCTGCATGGCTAAATTCCTACACTGGATGACATCATCACTGGTGACATCACTGATAACATAATTACAGTGAGGAGTCGTGTGATGTTGTCATCATTGAGGAGTCGACACTGATGATGTCATAATTACAGTGAGGATGCGACAGTGATGATGTCATATAATTACAGGTGAACATGCAGTAGGCTGATACAACAAACCTCTTTACACATCATCAAGAAGCAGACAATCATCACTGATGGCATCACTGATGACATCACATCATTAGGTAGGCTATTTTAAAAACTCGCATGGGTGCTCTTTACATTCCCTGAAAGTTTCAGCCCGATCGCACATAGATATAGCTGTGGCCGAGGTTCTCAGTTCCCAGTGTTTTAATTTAGCCTTAATAGTAGCCTATATGAATTTGGTGTATGACTCCCCTCATATAGGCTATTTTGGCAGGAAGAATCCTACACCAATAAAACAATGTGTTAACTAAAACTAAGGGAACATAACTAGACAACACAAAGCACATGAGACAAACGAGGGAATCACACAGCCTTAACGATACAGTAGCCCAGTGATACTCAACTGGCGGCCCGCGGGCCACATGCGTGTCCACATGTGTGGCCCGCGATGGAATTGCAACAAAACATTTTATTTTTTATTTATTTTTTCAATTCCATTTTCCATTTTCCATTTTTTTACAGTGCACCTGAACGCAACATGCAAGATACCCGCTGAATAAGTGTCCAAATGTTCATGTCATTCTGGTCAATACTCCACTTCTGTTATAGCATTTCAGTCTGGAAGATGGAATATCTTTCAATAATCTATGATTTAGCTGCTAAATTGTCAAATACAGCCGTCTGCTTGCTACCCAGGCACTTATGTAGGCTATGTAGCTACTAACTTAACCATTAACTATCTGGTGTGCACAACATTGTCAGATTAAACTCTGGCTGACACCCCAAAAACCTACAATCCGCTACAGAAAAATGTATATTGTTTGTTTATTAACTGGCCCCTGGCCTTCTATCATTTCTCAAAAGTGGCCCCTGGGCAAAGCAAGTTGAGTATCCCTGCAGTAGCCTGTGCAGTCCAAACCGCCGCCTGTAACTGAACATGTTTCTCATGTCACTCCCCTCTTCCGGGACCTTCACTGGCTTCCCATCTCGGCACGCATCAAATTCAAGACGCTGGTAGGCTACTGACCTAAGGGGCAGCACACACACCAGACAGCTCCTCTGTAGCTACAAACTATGCTCGGGCTCCAAACCTCTCGCCGGTCTCTCGGCCTCCGCTCCTCCACCAGTGCAGGACGCCTTGCCCCTCCACCGCTACGTTGGCTCAAAGGTTGCTCATCCCGATCGCGACTCTTCTCGTCCCTGGCTGGCTGGCACCACAATGGTGTGGAACGAGCCCCCCCCCCCCCCCCTTCGATCAGGACGGCTGAATCACTGCCCATCAAAGCAAAGACTAAAAACACACCTTTTCAGGGTCCGCCTGCCCTCTCTCTCTATCAATTTCAATTTCAATTAGCTTTATTGCCATGCAAAGACAGTGCTTATATTGCCAAAGCAAACATGAACAATAACAGAAGAAGAATACAATTATAATAAATGTACAATAACAATAACTGTCTGTCTGTCTGTCTGTCTGTCTGTCTGTCTGTCTGTCTGTCTGTCTGTCTGTTTGTCTGTCTGTCTGTATCTCTCTCTAAAAACATCTGATTAGCCTACTTTCTACAAGTGCTACTCTATTCCTTCAAAAAGTTGTAGCTGTCAGATTGTGTTGCATAGTTGATTTCTCTATTGTTGACAAAATGTGATATTGTAAGTCGCTTTGGATAAAAGTGTGTGCCAAATGACATAATGTCATGTAATGTAAGGTTTGGTGTTATTGTTTAAACAGTCACTATTGCTGTAGGCTACTCACCGTTGCTCTGTTTTCTTTGATGGAAAAACTCTGGCCTCTCTCGACTGCATCAATGTTGTGTGTTTCCTCTAGACTAGAGGCTAGGCTTGTGGCTCTGTGTTGACTCACTCCTACCGGCTGGGCTCCTAGTCTGATTGGCCTACCCCTCCCCCTCCCTACAGCCCCTCCCCTCCAGTGAAGGTGCCATTCCCTGCCCCCGTGGCTCAGCCCCAGTGCACAAAGCTTGTGACCCCCAGCTGTGTGGAGTGCTCCAATGCGTTTTCAACATGAGCTGCTCCAAAGTGCTGCTGTGGAAGATGTCCTGCATTGTTCCTGTGCTGAAGACACCATGTCCCAGTGGCTCCAAGGACTACAGGCAGTGCGCTGGCTTTGACCTCCCACATCATGAAGAGCCTGGAGAAACTTGTCCTGCTGCTCCGGCCCATGGCCAATTCATTCATTCATTCATTCATTCATTCATTCATTCATTCATTCATTCATTCATTCATTCATTCATTCATTCATTCTTGGACCCCCTCCAGTTCACCTACCACTCCCGACTTGGTGTTGAGCATGCCGTCATCTCCCTGATCAACCGCGCCTAGTACGCCCACCTGGACTGTGTCGGACAGTCACATGTCACACACAAGGCTACTTGTCTGGGAGGAAAAGAATGGGAAAGGACACATGTCTGCTCCAAACGTAGCTGCTCTGCCACCAGCGAATGAAGCATTCATTGAGAATGCTAAGAGGGCCCACTTTCAAGCAATATATTGAAATATCAATGTAAATCTGCCACTAGCATTGCACACTGAGGCATTTGGATGGAAAAAAAGACGCATGCAACAGGTCACTGAGCCCAACCACTCTACCGGAAGATTGCAAACTTGTCCCAGACTACATTTTGCTGATGATCAGGTGTGGCTGCAACACCCTTTTAACTCCAATAAGTGCAACTGTGGAGTGCCTGGTTTGCCATGCACAATGTTCTGTGCATGTTTCAGGGTAGGACGCTCAAGATCCAAATAGGCTTAACTACCATCAGACCATCAGCAGCAAAATGTGCCCTTCACACCTCCCAGAGTGTATCATCTACTCTGAATCTCTACATTCCAAGGCTCAATGGATGTTCTCATCCAGCACAACCCCTATAGTCATAAACAGTTGGTTTTGCTGGCACGGCCTAAAAGGCTTAATATTATGTCATGTGGAATGAAATACATTGTACATTACCTCCTTTATGAATATTGGAGAAAACAAATTGGATGCATTTGATTTGAGTATTTTGCATGAAATTCCATAAATCCCTATTTTTCTGGAATTTTGGCAATTAAGAGGTTAATATCTGAAAATGCTCAAGGGTGCTCACCGGGCACCCTCCTGTATTTTGAATAGGTACCCCCAAACTACAAGAATCAGCAGAGAAAAAAACTGTATCCGACGAAGCGAGGTTCAACCCCATGGCTCCTGGACTAACTGGAGAATGTAGAAGAATCAATGTTTTGATCATCGTTTCACTGTTATCTCTCTGCCTACAAATACAGTCTGTTATCTCTCTGCCTACAATACAGATCGTCTGTTATCTCTCTGCCTACAATACAGATAGTCTGTTATCTCTCTGCCTACAATACAGACAGTCTGTTATCTCTCTGCCTACAATACAGATAGTCTGTTATCTCTCTGCCTACAATACAGATAGTCTGTTATCTCTCTGCCTACAATACAGATAGTCTGTTATCTCTCTGCCTACAATACAGACAGTCTGTTATCTCTCTGCCTACAATACAGATAGTCTGTTATCTCTCTGCCTACAATACAGATAGTCTGTTATCTCTCTACCTACAATACAGATAGTCTGTTATCTATCTGCCTACAATACAGATAGTCTGTTATCTCTCTGCCTACAATACAGATAGTCTGTTATCTCTCTACCTACAATACAGATAGTCTGTTATCTCTCTGCCTACAATACAGATAGTCTGTTATCTCTCTGCCTACAATACAGATAGTCTGTTATCTCTCTGCCTACAATACAGATAGTCTGTTATCTCTCTGCCTACAATACAGATAGTCTGTTATCTCTCTGCCTACAATACAGATAGTCTGTTATCTCTCTGCCTACAATACAGTCTGTTATCTCTCTGCCTACAATACAGTCTGTTATCTATCTGCCTACAATACAGTCTGTTATCTCTCTGCCTACAATACAGATAGTCTGTTATCTCTCTGCCTACAATACAGATAGTCTGTTATCTCTCTGCCTACAATACAGATAGTCTGTTATCTCTCTGCCTACAATACAGTCTGTTATCTCTCTGCCTACAATACAGATAGTCTGTTATCTCTCTGCCTACAATACAGATAGTCTGTTATCTCTCTGCCTACAATACAGATAGTCTGTTATCTCTCTGCCTACAATACAGACAGTCTGTTATCTCTCTGCCTACAATACAGATAGTCTGTTATCTCTCTGCCTACAATACAGATAGTCTGTTATCTCTCTGCCTACAATACAGATAGTCTGTTATCTCTCTGCCTACAATACAGACAGTCTGTTATCTCTCTGCCTACAATACAGATAGTCTGTTATCTCTCTGCCTACAATACAGATAGTCTGTTATCTCTCTGCCTACAATACAGTCTGTTATCTCTCTGCCTACAATACAGTCTGTTATCTCTCTGCCTACAATACAGTCTGTTATCTCTCTGCCTACAATACAGATAGTCTGTTATCTCTCTGCCTACAATACAGTCTGTTATCTCTCTGCCTACAATACAGTCTGTTATCTCTCTGCCTACAATACAGATAGTCTGTTATCTCTCTACCTACAATACAGATAGTCTGTTATCTCTCTGCCTACAATACAGATAGTCTGTTATCTCTCTGCCTACAATACAGATAGTCTGTTATTTCTCTGCCTACAATACAGATAGTCTGTTATCTCTCTGCCTACAATACAGATAGTCTGTTATCTCTCTGCCTACAATACTGTAACGTTCTGGTATTCGTCCAAGGAACTGGAGACTTGAAGTTGGTACAGGCTTTTTATTCTTGTCTTCACAATATAGCTCCTAGCAGCTAGCTTCGCTGCTAGCTCTGCAACCACCCGGTCAGCTCGCCCACATGGCCTGACTGACCTCCCGGCCCCCGGCCGCTGGTCCTATATACCCCCTTCCCCCTAGGAACACACCCACACACATTAGTTCCTAGGTGCAATCTAGACACTTCTATTGCACATCACATTACAGGTAATACTTGGATTACCTGAAACGCTACATTTCCCCCACCCAACTTTAATGTCGCTTCCACGCGACATGCACAACCCACACACATCCCCCTGTACCAAAACACACCCAACACAACAATTTTCCCATCACCACATCAAATTCTAATTCCCCAACAAACAGTCTTTTCTTTTCAGCACCCCCGTCATAATGTCCAGTTTTCATTAGGTACTCCGTAATGTCTAGTTTTCCATTAGGTACCCCCATAATGTCTAGTTTCCCATTAGGCACTCCATAATGTCTAGTTTTCCCATTATTTCCTTTCTTTTTCACACATTTAAATTCAACCCACATTTCCCATTCAACAATAACCCCCACATTTCAATTAAACACAAGCCCCCACATTTTCCTTAACTTTTCTTTTAAACCCCATTTCCATCCCCCCCTTTTCCCAGCTTCTGTCCCACCTGAAGCACTCTTTTCTGTCCCCCCTTTTGTTTGTTCCAGTAGCCAAATGCACGAACGAGCACCGGATCGACATCCTCGTCCTCCGGTCTCCACTCGCGCCCGTCGACTCTCCAGATGACCCTGGCGTCGTCCTCCCGGCCTCGCACTCGCTCGTTTTTCTGTCCCCCTCCTCCAGGGTTGAGGACAGCAGAGCGAACACCACCGGCGTCGATCTTCCCCTCGGCTCTCCGCTCGTTTTTCCGTCCCCCTCCTCCAGGGTTGAGGACAGCAGAGCGAACACCACCGGCGTCGATCTTCCCCTCGGCTCTCCGCAGTGCAACGTTAGGGGGTGTATAGCGGTTAGGCTGGGCCGGTTCCCCCGGCGGTAACCCCCTTCGCTCACTCGGAGACACGAGCGTCGCTCTCCCGACTGTAACAACGCTGCAGACGATGTCCCTCTCTTCCCTCTGGCTGTTCCCCTGCAGCACCGTTCTCCTATCCGTCGCAACGTTCTCTTCTCCCCGGCTGCTCACACTCTCCCCAGCCCGTGTCTCACCTCCGGCCTCCACACTCCCAGTGCAGTCCCTGGCCAAGTGCTCCGGTGACTGGCAAGTCCAGCAGAGTCTCACCTGCCCGCCGCCTGCACGTCTCTCTTCTCCCGCTGCCCTCCGGTCCCCGACAGCCTTTTGACACTCTCTAGCCAGGTGTCCAATCTCGCCGCATGCCCAGCAGGCTCCCTGCTGTCCATGTCGTTGTCCCGCATACCCGGTCCGACTCCCGGGACCGCCTCGGCACCACCTCGTTACGTGGCCCGGCTCACCGCAGGTCCAACACAGTCTCTTCCGTGGCTCCTCCGGCCGCTCTCCCCGCTGCATTACCTCCGCGCTCATCAAGTCCACCCGCTGCATGACTTCCCGCAGCGCCCGCATCACCTCTACTGCCCAGGCAGGAGTCTCTTCCACCAGCCGTCCGACCTCTCTCAACACACGGGCCTCCATGCCCGCCAGCATCGAGCTGATCCCCGCCGTCAGCTCTCCTTTCCTCCCGTTCACCGATGGCCATTCTCCGCGCACCATCGCACGTGGTCTTAGCGGCTAGCAGTTAGCAGTTAGCACCCCTGGTAGCTAACTTACTAGCGCTAGATCTAGAGCCCAAAAACCGCACCACCCAGTCTCTTTTGCCGTTCCTTCTCACCCTCTCTCATCTCGGCCGAATCAGAGGCGTTACCGCTTTACTTGCTGACACCAATGTAACGTTCTGGTATTCGTCCAAGGAACTGGAGACTTGAAGTTGGTACAGGCTTTTTATTCTTGTCTTCACAATATAGCTCCTAGCAGCTAGCTTCGCTGCTAGCTCTGCAACCACCCGGTCAGCTCGCCCACATGGCCTGACTGACCTCCCGGCCCCCGGCCGCTGGTCCTATATACCCCCTTCCCCCTAGGAACACACCCACACACAATAGTTCCTAGCTGCAATCTAGACACTTCTATTGCACATCACATTACAGGTAATACTTGGATTACCTGAAACGCTACAATACAGTGCATGATGGGACAGAAGGGCTCATGGGCCCTGAGAGCCTCAGTCAGCAGACGCTGCTCCTCACACAGAGAGGCCACCTGACCCACAATGCAACACACACAGAGAGGTCACCTGACACATAATGCAACACACACAGAGAGACCACCTGGCACACAATGCAACACACACAGAGAGGCCACCTGACACATAATGCAACACACACAGAGAGGCCACCTGACCCACAATGCAACACACACAGAGAGGTCACCTGACACATAATGCAACACACACAGAGAGGTCACCTGACACACAATGCAACACACAGAGAGGCCACCTGACACACAATGCAACACACACAGAGAGACCACCTGGCACACAATGCAACACACACAGAGAGGCCACCTGACACACAATGCAACACACACAGAGAGACCACCTGACACACAATGCAACACACACAGAGAGGTCACCTGACACACAATGCAACACACACAGAGAGGCCACCTGACACACAATGCAACACACACAGAGAGGCCACCTGACACACAATGCAACACACAGAGAGAGGCCACCTGACCCACAATGCAACACACACAGAGAGGTCACCTGACACACAATGCAACACACACAGAGAGGCCACCTGACCCATAATGCAACACACACAGAGAGGTCACCTGACACACAATGCAACACACACAGAGAGGTCACCTGACACACAATGCAACACACACAGAGAGGCCACCTGACACACAATGCAACACACACAGAGAGGTCACCTGACACACAATGCAACACACAGAGAGGCCACCTGACCCATAATGCAACACACACAGAGAGGTCACCTGACACACAATGCAACACACACAGAGAGGTCACCTGACCCACAATGCAACACACACAGAGAGGTCACCTGACACACAATGCAACACACACAGAGAGGTCACCTGACACATAATGCAACACACACAGAGAGGCCACCTGACACATAATGCAACACACACAGAGAGGTCACCTGACACACAATGCAACACACACAGAGAGGTCACCTGACCCACAATGCAACACACACAGAGAGGTCACCTGACACACAATGCAACACACACAGAGAGACCACCTGACACACAATGCAACACACACAGAGAGGCCACCTGACACATAATGCAACACACACAGAGAGGCCACCTGACACACAATGCAACACACACAGAGAGGTCACCTGACACACAATGCAACACACACAGAGAGACCACCTGACACACAATGCAACACACACAGAGAGGTCACCTGACACACAATGCAACACACACAGAGAGGTCACCTGTCACCGCGATGGAATTGCAACAAAACATTTTATTTTTTATTTATTTTTTCAATTCCATTTTCCATTTTCCATTTTTTTACAGTGCACCTGAACGCAACATGCAAGATACCCGCTGAATAAGTGTCCAAATGTTCATGTCATTCTGGTCAATACTCCACTTCTGTTATAGCATTTCAGTCTGGAAGATGGAATATCTTTCAATAATCTATGATTTAGCTGCTAAATTGTCAAATACAGCCGTCTGCTTGCTACCCAGGCACTTATGTAGGCTATGTAGCTACTAACTTAACCATTAACTATCTGGTGTGCACAACATTGTCAGATTAAACTCTGGCTGACACCCCAAAAACCTACAATCCGCTACAGAAAAATGTATATTGTTTGTTTATTAACTGGCCCCTGGCCTTCTATCATTTCTCAAAAGTGGCCCCTGGGCAAAGCAAGTTGAGTATCCCTGCAGTAGCCTGTGCAGTCCAAACCGCCGCCTGTAACTGAACATGTTTCTCATGTCACTCCCCTCTTCCGGGACCTTCACTGGCTTCCCATCTCGGCACGCATCAAATTCAAGACGCTGGTAGGCTACTGACCTAAGGGGCAGCACACACACCAGACAGCTCCTCTGTAGCTACAAACTATGCTCGGGCTCCAAACCTCTCGCCGGTCTCTCGGCCTCCGCTCCTCCACCAGTGCAGGACGCCTTGCCCCTCCACCGCTACGTTGGCTCAAAGGTTGCTCATCCCGATCGCGACTCTTCTCGTCCCTGGCTGGCTGGCACCACAATGGTGTGGAACGAGCCCCCCCCCCCCCTTCGATCAGGACGGCTGAATCACTGCCCATCAAAGCAAAGACTAAAAACACACCTTTTCAGGGTCCGCCTGCCCTCTCTCTCTATCAATTTCAATTTCAATTAGCTTTATTGCCATGCAAAGACAGTGCTTATATTGCCAAAGCAAACATGAACAATAACAGAAGAAGAATACAATTATAATAAATGTACAATAACAATAACTGTCTGTCTGTCTGTCTGTCTGTCTGTCTGTCTGTCTGTCTGTCTGTCTGTTTGTCTGTCTGTCTGTATCTCTCTCTAAAAACATCTGATTAGCCTACTTTCTACAAGTGCTACTCTATTCCTTCAAAAAGTTGTAGCTGTCAGATTGTGTTGCATAGTTGATTTCTCTATTGTTGACAAAATGTGATATTGTAAGTCGCTTTGGATAAAAGTGTGTGCCAAATGACATAATGTCATGTAATGTAAGGTTTGGTGTTATTGTTTAAACAGTCACTATTGCTGTAGGCTACTCACCGTTGCTCTGTTTTCTTTGATGGAAAAACTCTGGCCTCTCTCGACTGCATCAATGTTGTGTGTTTCCTCTAGACTAGAGGCTAGGCTTGTGGCTCTGTGTTGACTCACTCCTACCGGCTGGGCTCCTAGTCTGATTGGCCTACCCCTCCCCCTCCCTACAGCCCCTCCCCTCCAGTGAAGGTGCCATTCCCTGCCCCCGTGGCTCAGCCCCAGTGCACAAAGCTTGTGACCCCCAGCTGTGTGGAGTGCTCCAATGCGTTTTCAACATGAGCTGCTCCAAAGTGCTGCTGTGGAAGATGTCCTGCATTGTTCCTGTGCTGAAGACACCATGTCCCAGTGGCTCCAAGGACTACAGGCAGTGCGCTGGCTTTGACCTCCCACATCATGAAGAGCCTGGAGAAACTTGTCCTGCTGCTCCGGCCCATGGCCAATTCATTCATTCATTCATTCATTCATTCATTCATTCATTCATTCATTCATTCATTCATTCATTCATTCATTCATTCATTCTTGGACCCCCTCCAGTTCACCTACCACTCCCGACTTGGTGTTGAGCATGCCGTCATCTCCCTGATCAACCGCGCCTAGTACGCCCACCTGGACTGTGTCGGACAGTCACATGTCACACACAAGGCTACTTGTCTGGGAGGAAAAGAATGGGAAAGGACACATGTCTGCTCCAAACGTAGCTGCTCTGCCACCAGCGAATGAAGCATTCATTGAGAATGCTAAGAGGGCCCACTTTCAAGCAATATATTGAAATATCAATGTAAATCTGCCACTAGCATTGCACACTGAGGCATTTGGATGGAAAAAAAGACGCATGCAACAGGTCACTGAGCCCAACCACTCTACCGGAAGATTGCAAACTTGTCCCAGACTACATTTTGCTGATGATCCAGGTGTGGCTGCAACACCCTTTTAACTCCAATAAGTGCAACTGTGGAGTGCCTGGTTTGCCATGCACAATGTTCTGTGCATGTTTCAGGGTAGGACGCTCAAGATCCAAATAGGCTTAACTACCATCAGACCATCAGCAGCAAAATGTGCCCTTCACACCTCCCAGAGTGTATCATCTACTCTGAATCTCTACATGCCAATGGGCAAAGGCTCAATGGATGTTCTTATCCAGCACAACCCCTATAGTCATAAACAGTTGGTTTTGCTGGCACGGCCTAAAAGGCTTAATATTATGTCATGTGGAATGAAATACATTGTACATGACCTCCTTTATGAATATTGGAGAAAACAAATTGGATGCATTTGATTTGAGTATTTTGCATGAAATTCCATAAATCCCTATTTTTCTGGAATTTTGGCAATTAAGAGGTTAATATCTGAAAATGCTCAAGGGTGCTCACCGGGCACCCTCCTGTATTTTGAATAGGCACCCCCAAACTACAAGAATCAGCAGAGAAAAAAACTTTATCCGACGAAGCGAGGTTCAACCCCATGGCTCCTGGACTAACTGGAGAATGTAGAAGAATCAATGTTTTGATCATCGTTTCACTGTTATCTCTCTGCCTACAAATACAGTCTGTTATCTCTCTGCCTACAATACAGATCGTCTGTTATCTCTCTGCCTACAATACAGATAGTCTGTTATCTCTCTGCCTACAATACAGACAGTCTGTTATCTCTCTGCCTACAATACAGATAGTCTGTTATCTCTCTGCCTACAATACAGATAGTCTGTTATCTCTCTGCCTACAATACAGATAGTCTGTTATCTCTCTGCCTACAATACAGACAGTCTGTTATCTCTCTGCCTACAATACAGATAGTCTGTTATCTCTCTGCCTACAATACAGATAGTCTGTTATCTCTCTACCTACAATACAGATAGTCTGTTATCTATCTGCCTACAATACAGATAGACTGTTATCTCTCTGCCTACAATACAGACAGTCTGTTATCTCTCTGCCTACAATACAGTCTGTTATCTCTCTGCCTACAAATACAGATAGTCTGTTATCTCTCTGCCTACAATACAGATAGTCTGTTATCTCTCTGCCTACAATACAGATAGTCTGTTATCTCTCTGCCTACAATACAGATAGTCTGTTATCTCTCTGCCTACAATACAGATAGTCTGTTATCTCTCTGCCTACAATACAGTCTGTTATCTCTCTGCCTACAATACAGTCTGTTATCTCTCTGCCTACAATACAGTCTGTTATCTCTCTGCCTACAATACAGATAGTCTGTTATCTCTCTGCCTACAATACAGATAGTCTGTTATCTCTCTGCCTACAATACAGACAGTCTGTTATCTCTCTGCCTACAATACAGATAGTCTGTTATCTCTCTGCCTACAATACAGATAGTCTGTTATCTCTCTGCCTACAATACAGATAGTCTGTTATCTCTCTGCCTACAATACAGACAGTCTGTTATCTCTCTGCCTACAATACAGATAGTCTGTTATCTCTCTGCCTACAATACAGATAGTCTGTTATCTCTCTACCTACAATACAGATAGTCTGTTATCTATCTGCCTACAATACAGATAGACTGTTATCTCTCTGCCTACAATACAGATAGTCTGTTATCTCTCTGCCTACAATACAGATAGTCTGTTATCTCTCTGCCTACAATACAGATAGTCTGTTATCTCTCTGCCTACAATACAGATAGTCTGTTATCTCTCTGCCTACAATACAGTCTGTTATCTCTCTGCCTACAATACAGTCTGTTATCTCTCTGCCTACAATACAGTCTGTTATCTCTCTGCCTACAATACAGATAGTCTGTTATCTCTCTGCCTACAATACAGATAGTCTGTTATTTCTCTGCCTACAATACAGATAGTCTGTTATCTCTCTGCCTACAATACAGATAGTCTGTTATCTCTCTACCTACAGTACAGATAGTCATGTTATCTCTCTGCCTACAATACAGATAGTCTGTTATCTCTCTGCCTACAATACAGATAGTCTGTTATCTCTCTGCCTACAATACAGATAGTCTGTTATCTCTCTGCCTACAATACAGATAGTCTGTTATTTCTCTGCCTACAATACAGATAGTCTGTTATCTCTCTGCCTACAATACAGATAGTCTGTTATCTCTCTGCCTACAATACTGTAACGTTCTGGTATTCGTCCAAGGAACTGGAGACTTGAAGTTGGTACAGGCTTTTTATTCTTGTCTTCACAATATAGCTCCTAGCAGCTAGCTTCGCTGCTAGCTCTGCAACCACCCGGTCAGCTCGCCCACATGGCCTGACTGACCTCCCGGCCCCCGGCCGCTGGTCCTATATACCCCCTTCCCCCTAGGAACACACCCACACACATTAGTTCCTAGGTGCAATCTAGACACTTCTATTGCACATCACATTACAGGTAATACTTGGATTACCTGAAACGCTACAATACAGTGCATGATGGGACAGAAGGGCTCATGGGCCCTGAGAGCCTCAGTCAGCAGACGCTGCTCCTCACACAGAGAGGCCACCTGACCCACAATGCAACACACACAGAGAGGTCACCTGACACACAATGCAACACACACAGAGAGACCACCTGACACACAATGCAACACACACAGAGAGGTCACCTGACACATAATGCAACACACACAGAGAGGTCACCTGACACACAATGCAACACACACAGAGAGGTCACCTGACACACAATGCAACACACACAGAGAGGCCACCTGACACACAATGCAACACACACAGAGAGGTCACCTGACACACAATGCAACACACACAGAGAGGTCACCTGACCCACAATGCAACACACACAGAGAGGTCACCTGACACACAATGCAACACACACAGAGAGGTCACCTGACACATAATGCAACACACACAGAGAGGTCACCTGACACATAATGCAACACACACAGAGAGGTCACCTGACACATAATGCAACACACACAGAGAGGCCACCTGACACACAATGCAACACACACAGAGAGGCCACCTGACACACAATGCAACACACACAGAGAGGCCACCTGACCCACAATGCAACACACACAGAGAGACCACCTGACACACAATGCAACACAAAAATAGAAATACAATACAAATATAAGTGTAATGTAACTTTGCTTCTTTTCAGATCAGATGACATTAATAACAAATAATACATCAGACCCTCGAGCTACTTCTGCTTTCACTCACATAATGGTCAAAATATAGGAACATACTTCCAGGAAGTATATAGCCTATGTTTGAATGAATAAAATAAAGCTGATACTATTCAATTAGACTATTTAAATATCTTCGGCTTTCAAAGTACATCACAAACGTTCACGAATCTATGAGTTGTTACATAATCTCCTGCACTACACACTCCAGTCCAGTTGGTGGCGGTAATGCACCTCTTAGGTTGGCTTGGCAGCCAAACGCCATAAAACACCAACCTTCACGCAAAGAGCATGGAAGGAAAGAGACGAAACTCCGGCCATTTTTGGAAACAGAATGCGCCTCGCAGTGGTCAGCTGCGGTAGCGCGGGCCCCTATAATCAGCCTCTCTAAACAGTAACTCAACGGGAGAACACTCTAAATTTCGTGGATTCACATCTTTTCTGGGCGTACTGTAAATCTTGATTGAAGTGGTGTAGTGCAGGGATGTAAAACAACAACCATATTGTGGAAACTAAGCAAAATTTTTCTTTTTTTTCTTTTAGTTTTTTCAAGATAAATAGTAAATGCAAAGGACCCGAGGTTAAAACCACGGCAACGCACTTCTGACGGAGTGGACGACAGCCGCATTAGCTATTTATCTTGAAAAAACTAAACAAAGAAAACGAAAAATTTTGCTTAGTTTCCACAATATGGTTGTTGTTTTACATCCCTGCACTACACCACTTCAATCAAGATTTGCAGTACGCCCAGAAAAGATGTGAATCCACGAAATTTAGAGTGTTCTCCCGTTGAGTTACTGTTTAGAGAGGCTGATTATAGGGGCCCGCGCTACCGCAGCTGACCACTGCGAGCCTGTGCGAGGTTCTTTTGGCGCTGTCACGCTTCCAAAAATAAAAAATGGCGGAGGCTGCTGGGCGCTGATGTTGCAATGGGGCAATATGGAGCTTTCAGTTCTTTCCATAAAAGTTCTTTGCTTCACGTCCGTTCTTGAAAGGAGTAGCAGTAGCGTATTATTTCCCGGTTTCCTCGGTACTTCAGAAGTTTAATTTACAAACACAAGATCGTATGTTCGGAGATATGAGCACGAATATATAACGTGGAACCGGGGCCCCATTTAACACTGAGGGGAAGAAGAAGCTCCTCTCTTATGGGACTCAGGTGAATGGTTTAGCTGTGAAGCTAACGAAGTTAGCTGTGAAGCTATTGGAGCTTTGAATGATAACGGTTGTCAGTAAATAGTTCGGGAGGGAACGTTCCTGTCACTGTGTGAAAATGAAAATATCTAAAGTCCAGAAGCTGAGAGCGGTGGTGAAGCAGCGCCTAACTGCGGCTGTTGAAGAGATATTTGGATTGTTTGAAAGAATGATAGCAGAGTACGAAGAGGAGGCTACTCGTTCAAGAGAGGAGATCGACCGGCAAGGAAAACTGCTGGACGCTTTGCGGTTACACAGAGAAGTCTTGCCTCCAGACCTCCAGCAGCTGTTGGTCATTAAAGAAGAGGCTCCCACTGAGCAGCAGGAGTGGATCTGCAGTCTGGACCAGGAGGACCAAGAGCGCCCACACATTAAAGAGGAACAAGAGGAACTCTGGATCCATCAGGAGGGAGAGCAGCTTCAGGAGAACCGAGACCCCCCACACATTAAAGAGGAAGAGGAGGAACTCTGGATCCTTCAGGAGGGAGAGCAGCTTCAGGAGAACCAAGACCCCCCACACATTAAAGAGGAAGAGGAGGAACTCTGGATCCGTCATGAGGGAGAGCAGCTTCAAGGGCTGGAGGAGGCCCATATCACCAAGTTCTCAGTCACTCCTGTCCCTGTGAAGAGTGAAGATGATGAAGAGAAACCTCAGTCCCCACAGCTTCATCAAAGCCACACTGAGGAGAACAGAGAGGCAGAGGCTCTAGCCAGCAGCTCAACTGAACCGATGAAAACAGAAGATGGTGGAGAAGACTGTGGAGCATCAGAACCATCCAGGAACTTAGATCCAGCTACTGCAGCTAGTAGTTTACAACCAGCTAGGGATGACAAGACTTCAGACTCTGCTGAACCTGAGACTGAAGACCGTGATGAAGAATGGATGGAAACTAGTGAACCTCAATCAGGTTTAGACTCTCAGAGAAACAGTGAAGTTCTTGGGAAGAAACGCTTGAGTCGTTCAGTTTGTAGTCAAAGTTTTGGTAATGCAGCAAACTTGGAGAAACACATGATAATCCACACAGGTGAGAAACAATTTAATTGCTCAGTATGTGGTAAAGGTTTTGGTCATAAAGGAAACTTCAAGTCACACATGGTAGTCCACACAGGAGATAAACAATTTCATTGCTCAGTCTGTGGTAAAGGTTTTGGTCAAAAAGGACACTTGAAGTCACACATGACAGTCCACACAGGAGATAAACAATTTCATTGCTCAGTCTGTGGTAAAGGTTTTGGCCGTAAATCAAGCTTGAAGACACACATGATAAATAATTACAGTGAGGATGCGACAGTGATGATGTCATATAATTACAGTCCAGGTGAACATGCAGTAGGCTGATACAACAAACCTCTTTACACGTCATCAAGAAGCAGACAATCATCACTGATGGCATCACTGATGACATCACATCATTAGGTAGGCTATTTAAAAAACCCGCATGGGTGCTCTTTACATTCCCTGAAAGTTTCAGCCCGATCGCACGTAGAATGGCATAGCTGTGGCCGAGGTTCTCAGTTCCCAGTGTTTTAATTTAGCCTTAATAGTAGCCTATATGAATTTGGTGTATGACTCCCCTCATATAGGCTATTTTGGCAGGAAGAATCCTACACCAATAAAACAATGTGTTAACTAAAACTAAGGGAACATAACTAGACAACACAAAGCACATGAGACAAACGAGGGAATCACACAGCCGTAACGATACAGTAGCCCAGTGATACTCAACTTGCGGCCCGCGGGCCACATGCATGTCCACATGTGTGGCCCGCGATGGAATTGCAACAAAACATTTTATTTTTTATTTATTTTTTCAATTCCATTTTCCATTTTCCATTTTTTTACAGTGCACCTGAACGCAACATGCAATTCTGGTCAATAGCCTACTCCACTTCTGTTATAGCATTTCAGTCTGGAAGATGGAATATCTTTCAATAATCTATGATTTAGCTGCTAAATTGTCAAATACAGCCGTCTGCTTGCTACCTAGGCACTTATGTATGTAGCTACTAACTTAACCTAACTATTAACTATCTGGTGTGCACAACATTGTCAGATTAAACTTTGGCTGACACCCCAAAAACCTACAATCCGCTACAGAAAAATGTATATTGTTTGTTTATTAACTGGCCCCTGGCCTTCTATCATTTCTCAAAAGTGGCCCCTGGGCAAAGCAAGTTGAGTATCCCTGCAGTAGCCTGTGCAGTCCAAACCGCCGCCTGTAACTGAACATGTTTCTCATGTCACTCCCCTCTTCCGGGACCTTCACTGGCTTCCCATCTCGGCACGCATCAAATTCAAGACGCTGGTACTGACCTACAGGGCAGCACACACACCAGACAGCTCCTCTGTAGCTACAAACTATGCTCGGGCTCCAAACCTCTCGCCGGTCTCTCGGCCTCCGCTCAGGACGCCTCGCCCCTCCACCGCTACGTTGGCTCAAAGGTTGCTCATCCCGATCGCGACTCTTCTCGACCCTGGCTGGCTGGCACCACAATGGTGTGGAACGAGCCCCCCCCCCCCCCCCCTTCGATCAGGACGGCTGAATCACTGCCCATCAAAGCAAAGACTAAAAACACACCTTTTCAGGCTCCACCTGCCCTCTCTATCAATTTCAATTAGCTTTATTGGCATGCAAAGACAGTGCTTATATTGCCAAAGCAAACATGAACAATAACAGAAGAAGAATACAATTATAATAAATGTACAATAACAATAACTGTCTGTCTGTCTGTCTGTTTGTCTGTCTGTCTGTATCTCTCTCTAAAAACATCTGATTAGCCTACTTTCTACAAGTGCTACTCTATTCCTTCAAAAAGTTGTAGCTGTCAGATTGTGTTGCATAGTTGATTTCTCTATTGTTGACAAAATGTGATATTGTAAGTCGCTTTGGATAAAAGTGTGTGCCAAATGACATAATGTCATGTAATGTAAGGTTTGGTGTTATTGTTTAAACAGTCACTATTGCTGTAGGCTACTCACCGTTGCTCTGTTTTCTTTGATGGAAAAACTCTGGCCTCTCTCGACTGCATCAATGTTGTGTGTTTCCTCTAGACTAGAGGCTAGGCTTGTGGCTCTGTGTTGACTCACTCCTACCGGCTGGGCTCCTAGTCTGATTGGCCTACCCCTCCCCCTCCCTACAGCCCCTCCCCTCCAGTGAAGGTGCCATTCCCTGCCCCCGTGGCTCAGCCCCAGTGCACAAAGCTTGTGACCCCCAGCTGTGTGGAGTGCTCCAATGCGTTTTCAACATGAGCTGCTCCAAAGTGCTGCTGTGGAAGATGTCCTGCATTGTTCCTGTGCTGAAGACACCATGTCCCACTGGCTCCAAGGACTACAGGCAGCGCGCTGGCTTTGACCTCCCACATCATGAAGAGCCTGGAGAAACTTGTCCTGCTGCTCCGGCCCATGGTCAATTCATTCATTCATTCATTCATTCATTCATTCTTGGACCCCCTCCAGTTCACCTACCACTCCCGACTTGGTGTTGAGCATGCCGTCATCTCCCTGATCAACCGCGCCTAGTACGTCCACCTGGACTGTGTCGGACAGTCACATGTCACACACAAGGCTACTTGTCTGGGAGGAAAAGAATGGGAAAGGACACATGTCTGCTCCAAACGTAGCTGCTCTGCCACCAGCGAATGAAGCATTCATTGAGAATGCTAAGAGGGCCCACTTTCAAGCAATATATTGAAATATCAATGTACATCTGCCACTAGCATTGAACACTTAGGCATTTGGATGGAAAAAAAGACGCATGCAACAGGTCACTGAGCCCAACCACTCTACCGGAAGATTGCAAACTTGTCCCAGACTACATTTTGCTGATGATCAGGTGTGGCTGCAAAACCCTTTTAACTCCAATAAGTGCAACTGTGGAGTGCCTGGTTTGCCATGCACAATGTTCTGTGCATGTTTCAGGGTAGGACGCTCAAGATCCAAATAGGCTTAACTACCATCAGACCATCAGCAGCAAAATGTGCCCTTCACACCTCCCAGAGTGTATCATCTACTCTGAATCTCTACATTCCAAGGCTCAATGGATGTTCTCATCCAGCACAACCCCTATAGTCATAAACAGTTGGTTTTGCTGGCACGGCCTAAAAGGCTTAATATTATGTCATGTGGAATGAAATACATTGTACATTACCTCCTTTATGAATATTGGAGAAAACAAATTGGATGCATTTGATTTGAGTATTTTGCATGAAATTCCATAAATCCCTATTTTTCTGGAATTTTGGCAATTAAGAGGTTAATATCTGAAAATGCTCAAGGGTGCTCACCGGGCACCCTCCTGTATTTTGAATAGGTACCCCCAAACTACAAGAATCAGCAGAGAAAAAAACTTTATCCGACGAAGCGAGGTTCAACCCCATGGCTCCTGGACTAACTGGAGAATGTAGAAGAATCAATGTTTTGATCATCGTTTCACTGTTATCTCTCTGCCTACAAATACAGTCTGTTATCTCTCTGCCTACAATACAGATCGTCTGTTATCTCTCTGCCTACAATACAGATAGTCTGTTATCTCTCTGCCTACAATACAGACAGTCTGTTATCTCTCTGCCTACAATACAGATAGTCTGTTATCTCTCTGCCTACAATACAGATAGTCTGTTATCTCTCTGCCTACAATACAGATAGTCTGTTATCTCTCTGCCTACAATACAGACAGTCTGTTATCTCTCTGCCTACAATACAGATAGTCTGTTATCTCTCTGCCTACAATACAGATAGTCTGTTATCTCTCTACCTACAATACAGATAGTCTGTTATCTATCTGCCTACAATACAGATAGACTGTTATCTCTCTGCCTACAATACAGATAGTCTGTTATCTCTCTGCCTACAATACAGATAGTCTGTTATCTCTCTGCCTACAATACAGATAGTCTGTTATCTCTCTGCCTACAATACAGATAGTCTGTTATCTCTCTGCCTACAATACAGTCTGTTATCTCTCTGCCTACAATACAGTCTGTTATCTATCTGCCTACAATACAGTCTGTTATCTCTCTGCCTACAATACAGATAGTCTGTTATCTCTCTGCCTACAATACAGATAGTCTGTTATCTCTCTGCCTACAATACAGATAGTCTGTTATCTCTCTGCCTACAATACAGTCTGTTATCTCTCTGCCTACAATACAGATAGTCTGTTATCTCTCTGCCTACAATACAGATAGTCTGTTATCTCTCTGCCTACAATACAGATAGTCTGTTATCTCTCTGCCTACAATACAGACAGTCTGTTATCTCTCTGCCTACAATACAGATAGTCTGTTATCTCTCTGCCTACAATACAGATAGTCTGTTATCTCTCTGCCTACAATACAGATAGTCTGTTATCTCTCTGCCTACAATACAGACAGTCTGTTATCTCTCTGCCTACAATACAGATAGTCTGTTATCTCTCTGCCTACAATACAGATAGTCTGTTATCTCTCTGCCTACAATACAGTCTGTTATCTCTCTGCCTACAATACAGTCTGTTATCTCTCTGCCTACAATACAGTCTGTTATCTCTCTGCCTACAATACAGATAGTCTGTTATCTCTCTGCCTACAATACAGTCTGTTATCTCTCTGCCTACAATACAGTCTGTTATCTCTCTGCCTACAATACAGATAGTCTGTTATCTCTCTACCTACAATACAGATAGTCTGTTATCTCTCTGCCTACAATACAGATAGTCTGTTATCTCTCTACCTACAATACAGATAGTCATGTTATCTCTCTGCCTACAATACAGATAGTCTGTTATCTCTCTGCCTACAATACAGATAGTCTGTTATCTCTCTGCCTACAATACAGATAGTCTGTTATTTCTCTGCCTACAATACAGATAGTCTGTTATCTCTCTGCCTACAATACAGATAGTCTGTTATCTCTCTGCCTACAATACTGTAACGTTCTGGTATTCGTCCAAGGAACTGGAGACTTGAAGTTGGTACAGGCTTTTTATTCTTGTCTTCACAATATAGCTCCTAGCAGCTAGCTTCGCTGCTAGCTCTGCAACCACCCGGTCAGCTCGCCCACATGGCCTGACTGACCTCCCGGCCCCCGGCCGCTGGTCCTATATACCCCCTTCCCCCTAGGAACACACCCACACACATTAGTTCCTAGGTGCAATCTAGACACTTCTATTGCACATCACATTACAGGTAATACTTGGATTACCTGAAACGCTACATTTCCCCCACCCAACTTTAATGTCGCTTCCACGCGACATGCACAACCCACACACATCCCCCTGTACCAAAACACACCCAACACAACAATTTTCCCATCACCACATCAAATTCTAATTCCCCAACAAACAGTCTTTTCTTTTCAGCACCCCCGTCATAATGTCCAGTTTTCATTAGGTACTCCGTAATGTCTAGTTTTCCATTAGGTACCCCCATAATGTCTAGTTTCCCATTAGGCACTCCATAATGTCTAGTTTTCCCATTATTTCCTTTCTTTTTCACACATTTAAATTCAACCCACATTTCCCATTCAACAATAACCCCCACATTTCAATTAAACACAAGCCCCCACATTTTCCTTAACTTTTCTTTTAAACCCCATTTCCATCCCCCCCTTTTCCCAGCTTCTGTCCCACCTGAAGCACTCTTTTCTGTCCCCCCTTTTGTTTGTTCCAGTAGCCAAATGCACGAACGAGCACCGGATCGACATCCTCGTCCTCCGGTCTCCACTCGCGCCCGTCGACTCTCCAGATGACCCTGGCGTCGTCCTCCCGGCCTCGCACTCGCTCGTTTTTCTGTCCCCCTCCTCCAGGGTTGAGGACAGCAGAGCGAACACCACCGGCGTCGATCTTCCCCTCGGCTCTCCGCTCGTTTTTCCGTCCCCCTCCTCCAGGGTTGAGGACAGCAGAGCGAACACCACCGGCGTCGATCTTCCCCTCGGCTCTCCGCAGTGCAACGTTAGGGGGTGTATAGCGGTTAGGCTGGGCCGGTTCCCCCGGCGGTAACCCCCTTCGCTCACTCGGAGACACGAGCGTCGCTCTCCCGACTGTAACAACGCTGCAGACGATGTCCCTCTCTTCCCTCTGGCTGTTCCCCTGCAGCACCGTTCTCCTATCCGTCGCAACGTTCTCTTCTCCCCGGCTGCTCACACTCTCCCCAGCCCGTGTCTCACCTCCGGCCTCCACACTCCCAGTGCAGTCCCTGGCCAAGTGCTCCGGTGACTGGCAAGTCCAGCAGAGTCTCACCTGCCCGCCGCCTGCACGTCTCTCTTCTCCCGCTGCCCTCCGGTCCCCGACAGCCTTTTGACACTCTCTAGCCAGGTGTCCAATCTCGCCGCATGCCCAGCAGGCTCCCTGCTGTCCATGTCGTTGTCCCGCATACCCGGTCCGACTCCCGGGACCGCCTCGGCACCACCTCGTTACGTGGCCCGGCTCACCGCAGGTCCAACACAGTCTCTTCCGTGGCTCCTCCGGCCGCTCTCCCCGCTGCATTACCTCCGCGCTCATCAAGTCCACCCGCTGCATGACTTCCCGCAGCGCCCGCATCACCTCTACTGCCCAGGCAGGAGTCTCTTCCACCAGCCGTCCGACCTCTCTCAACACACGGGCCTCCATGCCCGCCAGCATCGAGCTGATCCCCGCCGTCAGCTCTCCTTTCCTCCCGTTCACCGATGGCCATTCTCCGCGCACCATCGCACGTGGTCTTAGCGGCTAGCAGTTAGCAGTTAGCACCCCTGGTAGCTAACTTACTAGCGCTAGATCTAGAGCCCAAAAACCGCACCACCCAGTCTCTTTTGCCGTTCCTTCTCACCCTCTCTCATCTCGGCCGAATCAGAGGCGTTACCGCTTTACTTGCTGACACCAATGTAACGTTCTGGTATTCGTCCAAGGAACTGGAGACTTGAAGTTGGTACAGGCTTTTTATTCTTGTCTTCACAATATAGCTCCTAGCAGCTAGCTTCGCTGCTAGCTCTGCAACCACCCGGTCAGCTCGCCCACATGGCCTGACTGACCTCCCGGCCCCCGGCCGCTGGTCCTATATACCCCCTTCCCCCTAGGAACACACCCACACACAATAGTTCCTAGCTGCAATCTAGACACTTCTATTGCACATCACATTACAGGTAATACTTGGATTACCTGAAACGCTACAATACAGTGCATGATGGGACAGAAGGGCTCATGGGCCCTGAGAGCCTCAGTCAGCAGACGCTGCTCCTCACACAGAGAGGCCACCTGACCCACAATGCAACACACACAGAGAGGTCACCTGACACATAATGCAACACACACAGAGAGACCACCTGGCACACAATGCAACACACACAGAGAGGCCACCTGACACATAATGCAACACACACAGAGAGGCCACCTGACCCACAATGCAACACACACACAGAGAGGTCACCTGACACATAATGCAACACACACAGAGAGGTCACCTGACACACAATGCAACACACACAGAGAGGCCACCTGACACACAATGCAACACACACAGAGAGACCACCTGGCACACAATGCAACACACACAGAGAGGCCACCTGACACACAATGCAACACACACAGAGAGACCACCTGACACACAATGCAACACACACAGAGAGGTCACCTGACACATAATGCAACACACACAGAGAGGTCACCTGACACACAATGCAACACACACAGAGAGGTCACCTGACACACAATGCAACACACACAGAGAGGCCACCTGACACACAATGCAACACACACAGAGAGGCCACCTGACACACAATGCAACACACAGAGAGAGGCCACCTGACCCACAATGCAACACACACAGAGAGGTCACCTGACACACAATGCAACACACACAGAGAGGCCACCTGACCCATAATGCAACACACACAGAGAGGTCACCTGACACACAATGCAACACACACAGAGAGGTCACCTGACACACAATGCAACACACACAGAGAGGCGACCTGACACACAATGCAACACACACAGAGAGGTCACCTGACACACAATGCAACACACAGAGAGGCCACCTGACCCATAATGCAACACACACAGAGAGGTCACCTGACACACAATGCAACACACACAGAGAGGTCACCTGACCCACAATGCAACACACACAGAGAGGTCACCTGACACACAATGCAACACACACAGAGAGGTCACCTGACACATAATGCAACACACACAGAGAGGCCACCTGACACATAATGCAACACACACAGAGAGGTCACCTGACACACAATGCAACACACACAGAGAGGTCACCTGACCCACAATGCAACACACACAGAGAGGTCACCTGACACACAATGCAACACACACAGAGAGACCACCTGACACACAATGCAACACACACACAGAGAGGCCACCTGACACATAATGCAACACACACAGAGAGGCTACCTGACACACAATGCAACACACACAGAGAGGTCACCTGACACACAATGCAACACACACAGAGAGACCACCTGACACACAATGCAACACACACAGAGAGGTCACCTGACACACAATGCAACACACACAGAGAGGTCACCTGACACATAATGCAACACACACAGAGAGGTCACCTGACACATAATGCAACACACACAGAGAGGCCACCTGACACACAATGCAACACACACAGAGAGGCCACCTGACACACAATGCAACACACACAGAGAGGCCACCTGACCCACAATGCAACACACACAGAGAGACCACCTGACACACAATGCAACACAAAAATAGAAATACAATACAAATATAAGTGTAATGTAACTTTGCTTCTTTTCAGATCAGATGACATTAATAACAAATAATACATCATCAGACCCTCGAGCTACTTCTGCTTTCACTCACATAATGGTCAAAATATAGGAACATACTTCCAGGAAGTATATAGCCTATGTTTGAATGCATAAAATAAAGCTGATACTATTCAATTAGACTATTTAAATATCTTCGCCTTTCAAAGTACATCACAAACGTTCACGAATCTATGAGTTGTTTCATAATCTCCTGCACTACACACTCCAGTCCAGTTGGTGGCGGTAATGCACCTCTTAGGTTGGCTTGGCAGCCAAACGCCATAAAACACCAACCTTCACGCAAAGAGCATGGAAGGAAAGAGACGAAACTCCGGCCATTTTTGGAAACAGAATGCGCCTCGCAGTGGTCAGCTGCGGTAGCGCGGGCCCCTATAATCAGCCTCTCTAAACAGTAACTCAACGGGAGAACACTCTAAATTTCGTGGATTCACATCTTTTCTGGGCGTACTGTAAATCTTGATTGAAGTGGTGTAGTGCAGGGATGTAAAACAACAACCATATTGTGGAAACTAAGCAAAATTTTTCGTTTTTTTCTTTTAGTTTTTTCAAGATAAATAGTAAATGCAAAGGACCCGAGGTTAAAACCACGGCAACGCACTTCTGACGGAGTGGACGACAGCCGCATTGGCTATTTATCTTGAAAAAACTAAACAAAGAAAACGAAAAATGTTGCTTAGTTTCCACAATATGGTTGTTGTTTTACATCCCTGCACTACACCACTTCAATCAAGATTTACAGTACGCCCAGAAAAGATGTGAATCCACGAAATTTAGAGTGTTCTCCCGTTGAGTTACTGTTTAGAGAGGCTGATTATAGGGGCCCGCGCTAGCTGACCACTGCGAGCCTGTGCGAGGTTCTTTTGGCGCTGTCACGCTTCCAAAAATAAAAAATGGCGGAGGCTGCTGGGCGCTGATGTTGCAATGGGGCAATATGGAGCTTTCAGTTCTTTCCATAAAAGTTCTTTGCTTCACGTCCGTTCTTGAAAGGAGTAGCAGTAGCGTATTATTTCCCGGTTATATCCTCGGTACTTCAGAAGTTTAATTTACAAACACAAGATCGTATGTTCGGAGATATGAGCACGAATATATAACGTGGAACCGGGGCCCCATTTAACACTGAGGGGAAGAAGAAGCTCCTCTCTTATGGGACTCAGGTGAATGGTTTAGCTGTGAAGCTAACGAAGTTAGCTGTGAAGCTATTGGAGCTTTGAATGATAACGGTTGTCAGTAAATAGTTCAGGAGGGAACGTTCCTGTCACTGTGTGAAAATGAAAATATCTAAAGTCCAGAAGCTGAGAGCGGTGGTGAAGCAGCGCCTAACTGCGGCTGTTGAAGAGATATTTGGACTGTTTGAAAGAATGATAGCAGAGTACGAAGAGGAGGCTACTCGTTCAAGAGAGGAGATCGACCGACAAGGAAAACTGCTGGACGCTTTGCGGTTACACAGAGAAGTCTTGCCTCCAGACCTCCAGCAGCTGTTGGTCATTAAAGAAGAGGCTCCCACTGAGCAGCAGGAGTGGATCTGCAGTCTGGACCAGGAGGACCAAGAGCGCCCACACATTAAAGAGGAACTCTGGATCCATCAGGAGGGAGAGCAGCTTCAGGAGAACCGAGACCCCCCACACATTAAAGAGGAAGAGGAGGAACTCTGGATCCTTCACGAGGGAGAGCAGCTTCAGGAGAACCAAGACCCCCCACACATTAAAGAGGAAGAGGAGGAACTCTGGATCCGTCACGAGGGAGAGCAGCTTCACGGGCTGGAGGAGGCCCATATCACCAAGTTCTCAGTCACTCCTGTCCCTGTGAAGAGTGAAGATGATGAAGAGAAACCTCAGTCCCCACAGCTTCATCAAAGCCAAACTGAGGAGAACAGAGAGGCAGAGGCTCTAGCCAGCAGCTCAACTGAACCGATGAAAACAGAAGATGGTGGAGAAGACTGTGGAGCATCAGAACCATCCAGGAACTTAGATCCAGCTACTGCAGCTAGTAGTTTACAACCAGCCAGGGATGACAAGACTTCAGACTCTGCTGAACCTGAGACTGAAGACGGTGATGAAGAATGGATGGAAACTAGTGAACCTCAATCAGGTTTAGACTCTCAGAGAAACAGTGAAGTTCTTGGGAAGAAACGCTTGAGTCGTTCAGTTTGTAGTCAAAGTTTTGGTAATGCAGCAAACTTGGAGAAACACATGATAATCCACACAGGTGAGAAACAATTTAATTGCTCAGTATGTGGTAAAGGTTTTGGTCATAAAGGACACTTCAAGTCACACATGATAGTCCATACAGGAGATAAACAATTTCATTGCTCAGTCTGTGGTAAAGGTTTTGGTCGTAAAGGACACTTGAAGTCACACATGACAGTCCACACAGGAGATAAACAATTTCATTGCTCAGTCTGTGGTAAAGGTTTTGGTCATAAAGGACACTTGAAGTCACACATGACAGTCCACACAGGAGATAAACAATTTCATTGCTCAGTCTGTGGTAAAGGTTTTGGTCAAAAATCAAGCTTGAAGACACACATGACAGTCCACACAGGAGATAAACAATTTCATTGCTCAGTCTGTGGTAAAGGTTTTGGTCGTAAAGGAGACTTAAAGTCACACATGACAGTCCACACAGGAGATAAACAATTTCATTGCTCAGTCTGTGGTAAAGGTTTTGGCCGTAAATACAGCTTGAAGACACACATGATACTCCACACAGGTGAGACACAAATTAATTGCTCAGTCTGTGGTAAAGGCTTTGGCCGTAAATCAAACTTGAAGACACACATGATACTCCACACAGGAGAGAAACAATTTATTTGCTCAGTCTGTGGTAAAGGTTTTGCTCTTAAAGCAAACTTGAAGACACACATGATAGTCCACACAGGAGATAAACAATTTAATTGCTCACTCTGTGGTAAAGGTTTTGGTCATAAAGGATCCTTGAAAACACACATGATAATCCACACAGGAGAGTAAACATTGAATTGCTATCTGTGGTGGAGGGGGGATTTGAGTTGTTTATATGCATACGCGTGTGTGTGTGTGTGTGTGTGTGTGTGTGTGTGTGTGTGTGTGTGTGTACACGTACGCGTGTTTGCCCCACTGCCCTGGCCATACTTGACTTACTTTATCATTCTGCTCTGAGATATATGATCTAACTCAGCTTATAGGAATCACCATTGGATTTCATGTTCTCTGATTGGTTAACCCTCACAGGATGCAGCATTGTCACATTTGAATTAGGGATGGGCATCGAATTTCGAATTTTCGAATAATCGTTGTTATTATCAAGGTCGACTTTTATTATTGAAATTCGAAATTCGATTTTTTTTTTTTTTTTTTTTTTTTTTTTTGGTGAAATGTTGCATTGTCTCCCCTGATTCTAAGTATAGTCGAATCGCTTGGTTTGAGCAAATAAAACAATTTTTATAAGCATTTTAAGCAAGGTTTATGGAAAAATGAATGGCGGATGAAATCCCATGAAGAGGGAGAGGGGGTGACTTTGGCACCCCTTTGGCACTCAGACCTGAGCCTACTAAATATTTAATGAACCACTCATGATTGTCAAAACTGTTTTTTATTTTCGAAAATGTCAATGGCTGGGTTTCCCAAAAGCTTCTTTGCGCTAAGAAGCTAATTCAACCCTTCTTAAGGCCCCCTTAAGAAGCAAACGCGTTTCCCAATTGCTTCTTTACGAAGGCATGCGTTTCCCAAAAGCTTCTTAGCGCTAAGAAGCTTCTTTGACCCTTCTTAAGGCTCCCGTAAGAAGCCAACGAAGCCAACGCGTTTCCCGATTGCTTCTTAGCCTAAAATTATCTTCCAATTATCCTCCGTTAAGAAGGCTGCGTTTCCCAAAAGCTTCTTAGCGCTAAGATGATCTTTCGTTAAGAAGGTTTTGTAAGAAGGGTCTGGAGCCTTCTTAACACCTTCTTAATGACAAAACACTGGCAGATCCAGCCGCATCAGGCAAAAGGAGATACTTGTGTCCACTGTTCCTCTTGTGTTTTTCCCTTTTTCCTTTCTTTCATGCACCCTTTAGTGTTTAAAATTGGGGAACACTTGAAAAACTCCCCTGTATGTATGGTTACTTGTGTTTTAAATGTTTTACCGTAGGCTATATTTCTCTAATCAGAATGGATTCCTTTTATAATGTTGTGGATTTATATAGCACCTTTCACAGAACCCAAGGTCGCTTAAATTCTGTAGTGTTTCTCTGTTTTGTTGTATGCTGTCTATATAAAGCAATTTGAACTGCAGTCCATGTCTGAAATAAATAATGTTTAATAAAGTTTAACATGACCATGATTAGGTGTTAACAGTGTTTCTCAACCACTGAGTCGTGGCCCACTGCTGGGCTCAGAGTGCCATCAAGTGAGCCGCTCCAGTTAAGATGCTTCTTAAGAGCCTTCTATTTTTTTTATTTTTCTCGACTGTTAAGAAGGCGTTTGGGAAACACTTCTTTGGAGCCTTCTTAACTCCTTAAGAAGCTTCTTAACTCCTTAAGAAGCTTCTTAACTCTTAAGAAGCTTCTTTGTTGGGAAACTCAGCCAATGTCATGTAACATGTTCTTTACTTCAGTGGTGCAATGCTTGTTTGAGCTAAAAATCCACAGCAGAAGCTTTTTATATTACCTAATTAAGAAAGCTGTAGACTTAGAATCAGGGGAGACAATGCAACTCACAAAAAAAAAAAACATTTTTAATTTTTTTTACATTTTTATTTTTATTTTCGAATTTCGATTAAAAGTCGACTTTGGCCAGCGAATTTCGAATAGTGTTTTTGCTAGAAATGCCCATCCCTAATTTGAATGTATAAAGCCATCTTAGACATGTTACCCTGCTACATCTGCTCCAAGTTGATGGCGGTACACAACTCCTACAGACTCAGATCCAGCACTTGGCTTGGTTTTAAGGTGCCAAGTTGAAGTGTGAGGACCGAGGCTGGAAAAAGGAGTGTGTTATTTTGGCCCTTGGTCCTGGAACGACCTGCAAGTTCCACTTCAACTGGATCCTCTTCTGTCTTTGTCTAGTTTCAAACAAAAGCTCAGTGAGCTCCTCGCCATTAGCTGCTCCTGTAGAAATGTGTCATTTAGAACCCGTTATCTTCTGTCATGTGCTTTTGTGTTTGTTTCAATGTTTTCTCTGTTTTCATTGTTTTCCATGTTGTGAGTATTGTCTTTGTCATGCCCTGACGTGTCATTGTTGCTGCCTTCTTGGCCAGGTCAGCATTGTAAAAGAGATTTCTATCTCAGTTGCTTTTTATCTGGTTAAATAAACGTGAAATAAATCAATAAAAGTTTTCCTAGTGTCTGAATTCTCAACTGTTAATTTGATTCACTATGGTTTCAATTCGACAACAATCCTTCTAATTTGCCCCCAGCTTACTTCCTGTTGCAGTGTTTGCTGGTACAATAACGCTTAGTTAGGTTCCAGATTTAGTGAAAACATAACGTGTTTGATCGTTCCCCATCACTACAACACCAAACGCAGCTAACGAGTCACATCAAAGCAAAACCAAGAGCTAAGATACATGTTTGTGTGTATATTATAAGATGTATATAACCTAGTAGTGTAGAATAGAATAAGAATAGAACTTTAATTGCCACATGACCAGTATTTGTTTTCTGTACATACAGGATGTAAAAATAGACACTGCATCATAAGTGCTTCACAATAAAGTGCATCCAGACAAAACCAATAACAGTGCAATTACAGCAAACAACAACCAATTAACAAAACCATTGACGAGACACACTTAGAGCCACATACAGTAGACACACTGCAGTAAGTCCTTGTGGTTAATGGAGGGAGTTGAGTTTTCTCATTGCTGTGGGAAAGAAGCTGTTTTTAAAACGGCTGGATTTTGTGGCAAGTGACCTGAGACGCCTCCCAGAGGGGAGGGTGTGGAATAGCTGCTTTGCAGGATGGGAGAGGTCAGAGATGATCTTTTATGGCCATTTTGAAACACGCTGGTGGTAAATGGATTGGATTGAGGGGAGGGCAGGACTGGTGATCTTGGAGGCCTTAGACACGATGCGTTGTCATTTCCTCTGTCATGTAGTTAATGATGAATATGAAGTGCTGTCCCTATGAAGAAATCACAAATAACCAAAATATTAAAAGTCTTGTTGTTTAGTTGTTAATTGTGCCTATAATCAATTTCTGAATACAGGATAATGAGAGGAAAATGAACCGACCCAATATGTCCTCATCCCAAACAAATGAACCCACATTTTCTAGGTGAGGTGACCCTCTAGTCTACTCTGGTGGACAACAGGGGGCAAAGCAGTTTGGCCTGTTTGATCCTGACCAGACACAGCAGTCAGACCTCCTGCCAGCAGTCAGAGCTTCACATGAGAAAGTGGACTATGCAAGAAGAAGTTAGTAATAAAGGAGGTTACAAGCTGTGCTGCTGACCTAAGTTATGAGGGCTGTAAAACACATTTTTATGGAGAAAAAACTGGTAATTTATTTGGATAGTCCGCCTACACTACAGAGAGTCTACCTAGAATTCAGTAGCGTAGGGTAGTCATGACGGGCCCCAGTGCAAGCAATTTTGACAGGGCCCCCTAGTAGGCTACACACTACTTACGAAATACACACACACACACACACACAACTAGGCATAGGCCAGTGATCTCAGGGTAGATCCCAAAATGTTTTTTGGATCATGATTGTAACTCTGTAGTAACCTGACTCCACCAGATGGGGCGGTATTGAGTTAACTCTGTAGTAACCTGACTCCGCCAGATGGGGCGGTATTGAGTTAACTCTGTAGTAACCTGACTCCGCCAGATGGGGCGGTATTGAGTTAACTCTGTAGTGCCATTGTCCCACATTCAGTCAGTGAATGTTTTTTGCAAACGGACAATTTAAATACATGAAGAAATGCTGTTTTCATTGATTATTATTGCTTATCATTGAAATGATAAACAGCATGTCATTTATGGTCATGTCTACCCACACTTAGTAGTTATGAAGTATAGATTGAAAAAGTGTCAAAGTAGATCTGAAGTGTAAAAATGTTGGGCACCCCTGGCATAGGCTATAATACATTTTACCAACTTGTGTTGGATTTGACAGTTAAATGAGTTACTTAGGGCCTATAAGCATAATTTAGGATATAGGAGGGACCAGGATGTTGGTAAACAAACGACTTCCACAGACTGCTGTTGGTTTGAAACAGCAGTTCATGGTGAAACCATGCCCTCTTTGAACTGTAACTACTCCATACTTTAAGCTAGACACTCCATTTAAATGTTAAACAACTGATGAGCTTAATTCAGCTTTAAAATGTCTTTTGTACTATTTGAGAAATCACAGTTTAGGCTTTAGACCTTTTTCAGCTGGGGACTAGGGCTGCAACTATCGATAGTCTGTTATCTCTCTGCCTACAATACAGATAGTCTGTTATCTCTCTGCCTACAATACAGATAGACTGTTATCTCTCTGCCTACAATACAGACAGTCTGTTATCTCTCTACCTACAATACAGATAGTCTGTTATCTCTCTGCCTACAATACAGATAGTCTGTTATCTCTCTGCCTACAATACAGACAGTCTGTTATCTCTCTGCCTACAATATTACAGATAGTCTGTTATCTCTCTGCCTACAATACAGATAGTCTGTTATCTCTCTGTCTACAATACAGATAGTCTGTTATCTCTCTGCCTACAATACAGATAGTCTGTTATCTCTCTACCTACAATACAGATAGTCTGTTATCTCTCTGCCTACAATACAGATAGTCTGTTATCTCTCTGCCTACAATTCAGACAGTCTGTTATCTCTCTACCTACAATACAAATAGTCTGTTATCTCTCTGCCTACAATACAGATAGTCTGTTATCTCTGCCTACAATACAGATAGTCTGTTATCTCTCTGCCTACAATACAGATAGTCTGTTATCTCTCTGCCTACAATACAGATAGTCTGTTATCTCTCTGCCTACAATACAGATAGTCTGTTATCTCTCTGCCTACAATACAGATAGTCTGTTATCTCTCTGCCTACAATACAGACAGTCTGTTATCTCTCTGCCTACAATACAGTGCATGATGGGACAGAAGGGCTCATGGGCCCTGAGAGCCTCAGTCAGCAGACCCTGCTCCTCACACAGAGAGGTCACCTGACCCACAATGCAACACACACAGAGAGACCACCTGACACACAATGCAACACACACAGAGAGGTCACCTGACACACAATGCAACACACACAGAGAGGTCACCTGACACACAATGCAACACACACAGAGAGGTCACCTGACCCACAATGCAACACACACAGAGAGGTCACCTGACACACAATGCAACACACACAGAGAGGTCACCTGACACACAATGCAACACACACAGAGAGGTCACCTGACACACAATGCAACACACACAGAGAGGCCACCTGACACACAATGCAACACACACAGAACGGCCACCTGACACACAATGCAACACACACAGAGAGGTCACCTGACACACAATGCAACACACAAAGAGAGGTCACCTGACACATAATGCAACACACACAGAGAGGTCACCTGACACACAATGCAACACACACAGAGAGGCCACCTGACACACAATGCAACACACACAGAAAGGCCACCTGACACACAATGCAACACACACACAGAGAGGTCACCTGACACACAATGCAACACACACAGAGAGGTCACCTGACCCACAATGCAACACACACAGAGAGGCCACCTGACCCACAATGCAACACACACAGAGAGACCACCTGACACACAATGCAACACACACAGAGAGGCCACCTGACCCACAATGCAACACACACACACACAGAGAGACCACCTGACACACAATGCAACACACACAGAGAGGCCACCTGACACACAATGCAACACACACAGAGAGGTCACCTGACCCACAATGCAACACACACACAGAGAGGTCACCTGACACACAATGCAACACAAAAATAGAAATACAATACAAATATAAGTGTAATGTAACTTTGCTTCTTTTCAGATCAGATGACTTTAATAACAAATAATACATCAGACCCTCGAACTACTTCTGCTTTCACTCACATAATGGTCAAAATGTAGGAACATACTTCCAGGAAGTATATAGCCTATGTTTGAATGCATAAAATAAAGCTGATACTATTCAATTAGACTATTTAAATATCTTCGGCTTTCAAAGTACATCACAAACGTTCACGAATCTATGAGTTGTTTCATAATCTCCTGCACTACACACTCCAGTCCAGTTGGTGGCGGTAATGCACCTCTTAAGTTGGCTTGGCAGCCAAACGCCATAAAAGGGCTAGAAAATGGCGTCGGAGAGTGAGAGTCAGAGCGAGAGCGAAATTGAATATGATCAGGATAAAAGGGGAATTGAGAATAAACGTAAAAGTTTGTCGAGTGTTTCAAGTGGTACAAGTCAGTCAGTGAAGAAAGTGAGGAAAGGGTTAGGTTCGGATAGTGAGTGTAGTCGAGCAGTGAGGAAGAAGCAGGAGTTTGTAGTGGGGATGAGGGTGGTTTCATCGAAAGAGGATGGTATATTTAGTGATCAACATAAAGTAGGGGAGTTTGTGGAGAGGGTACTTGGGCAGGTAAGGTCAGTTAGAGTAGCAAGAAGTGGATTAGTTATAATTGAGTGTGTTTCAAAAGAGCAGAGAGACAAAGCTGTAAAGGAAATAAAGTCGTGTAGAAATAGGGCTACTGGAGGTGAACGTGCTAGTGCAGCTATTGTAACATGTTTTGTACTTGGATCTGAGGTAAGGAAGAAGGGTGTGGTGAGTGGTGTGCCTCTGTCGGTAGAGACTGAGTTGTTTGAAAGTGTGGAGGGTGTGCTGGAGGCAAAGAGATTGACACGATATCATGAGGGGGAAAGGGAGGAGAGTTTGTCTGTGTGTTTGACTTTTGATGGAGAGTTGCCTGAGAGAGTGTATGTGGATTATTGTTGTTATAGGGTAAGGCCGTTTGAAAGAGCACCGCTGAGATGTTATTGCTGTCAAGAGTATGGTCATGTTGCTGCTGTGTGTAGAGGGGTCCGGAGATGTGGGAGATGTGGGGGAAAGGAGTGTGAGAGAGACAGGTGTTTAGAGGAAGACAAGGCAAAGTGCCTACACTGTGATGGTGATCATCATGCGGGTTCAAAGCAATGCCCAAGGAGAGTAAATGAGGTGAAAGTGAATCAGATTAGGGTAAAAGAGAAGGGTATGTCATATGCTGAAGCTGTTAAAAGAGTGGAGAATGAGAGTGATAAAATGGAAGAAATTGAAAAGGAATCAGAGAAGAAACAGAAGGGAGTTGAACAAATCATTTGTGTGGATAAAAAAGGTTTTTTGACATTTATGGCCATGGTGATTAATTGTACAGAGCAGATCAAGGGAAAAAAGGAAAAGATTAAGATGATGATGGATGCAGCTAGAAGGTTTTTGAATGTTGTTGACATTTCCGGAGAGGAGATCGAGAAGGCGCTGAGGGATGAGTTCCCGGCGACTGAGTCGTAGAATGGATATAATATATCGTGAATGGGAGCACTATGGGTGGATATATGATAAGCACTGTAAATAGATTCCACTAAAAAGAAGACATCAAATTTCATTTGACCTGTGGAGGGCAGTAATACGCCTAGTAGCGTCCACACTGCCGGAAATAAAAAAGAAGAAGAAGAAGAAGAAACGCCATAAAACACCAACCTTCACGTCCGTTCTTGAAAGGAGTAGCAGCAAGGTAGCAGTAGCGTATTATTTCCCGGTTATATCCTCGGTACTTCAGAAGTTTAATTTACAAACACAAGATCGTATGTTCGGAGATATGAGCACAAATATATAACGTGGAACCGGGGCCCCATTTAACTCTGAGGGGAAGAAGAAGCTCCTCTCTTATGGGACTCAGGTGAATGGTTTAGCTGTGAAGCTAACGAAGTTAGCTGTGAAGCTATTGGAGCTTTGAATGATAACGGTTGTCAGTAAATAGTTCGGGAGGGAACGTTCCTGTCACTGTGTGAAAATGAAAATATCTAAAGTCCAGAAGCTGAGAGCGGTGGTGAAGCAGCGGCTAACTGCGGCTGTTGAAGAGATATTTGGACTGTTTGAAAGAATGATAGCAGAGTACGAAGAGGAGGCTACTCGTTCAAGAGAGGAGATCGACCGGCAAGGAAAACTGCTGGACGCTTTGCGGTTACACAGAGAAGTCTTGCCTCCAGACCTCCAGCAGCTGTTGGTCATTAAAGAAGAGGTTCCCACTGAGCAGCAGGAGTGGATCTGCAGTCTGGACCAGGAGGACCAAGAGCCCCCACACATTAAAGAGGAACAAGAGGAACTCTGGATCCGTGAGGAGGGAGAGCAGCTTCAGGAGAACCAAGACCCCCCACACATTAAAGAGGAAGAGGAGGAACTCTGGATCCGTCACGAGGGAGAGCAGCTTCAAGGGCTGGAGGAGGCCCATATCACCAAGTTCCCAGTCACTCCTGTCCCTGTGAAGAGTGAAGATGATGAAGAGAAACCTCAGTCCCCACAGCTTCATCAAAGCCAAACTGAGGAGAACAGAGAGGCAGAGGCTCTAGCCAGCAGCTCAACTGAACCGATAAAAACAGAAGATGGTGGAGAGGACTGTGGAGCATCAGAACCATCCAGGAACTTAGATCCAGCTACTGCAGCTAGTAGTTTACAACCAGCTAGGGATGACAAGACTTCAGACTCTGCTAAACCTGAGACTGAAGACAGTGATGAAGAATGGATGGAAACTAGTGAACCTCAATCAGGTTTAGACTCTCAGAGAAACAGTGAAGTTCTTGGGAAGAAACGCTTGAGTCGTTCAGTTTGTAGTCAAAGTTTTGGTAATGAAGCAAACTTGGAGAAACACATGATAATCCACACAGGTGATAAACAATTTCATTGCTCAGTCTGTGGTAAAGGTTTTGGTCATAAAGGACACTTGAAGTCACACATGACAGTCCACACAGGTGAGACACAATTTAATTGCTCAGTCTGTGGTAAAGGTTTTGGCCGTAAATCAAACTTAAAGACACACATGATAGTCCACACAGGAGATAAACAATTTCATTGCTCAGTCTGTGGTAAAGGTTTTGGTGAAAAAGGAAACTTAAAGACACACATGATAGTCCACACAGGAGATAAACAATTTCATTGCTCAGTCTGTGGTAAAGGTTTTGGTCGAAAAGGAGACTTTAACAGACACGTGATAGTCCACACAGGTGAGAAGATTTTTATGTGCTCAGTCTGTGGTAAAGGTTTTGGTCATAAAGGACACTTGGAGACACACATGATAGTCCACACAGGAGAGAAACAATTTATTTGCTCTGTCTGTGGTAAAGGTTTTGGTCATAAATCAAGCTTGAAGAAACACATGATAATCCACACAGGAGATAAACAATTTCATTGCTCAGTCTGTGGTAAAGGTTTTGCTCAAAAAGGAAACTTGAACTCACACATGATTACAGTCCACACAGGTGAGACACAATTTAATTGCTCAGTCTGTGGTAAAGGTTTTGGTCATAAATCAAGCTTGAAGAAACACATGATAGTCCACACAGGAGATAAACAATTTCATTGCTCAGTCTGTGGTAAAGGTTTTGGTCATAAATCAAACTTGAAGACACACATGATAATCCACACAGGAGAGAAACAATTTACTTGCTCAATCTGTGGTAAAGGTTTTGGTAAAAAAGGATCCTTGAAGACACACATGATAATTCACAGAGGAGAATAAACATTGAATTGCTATCTGTGGTGGAGGGGGGATTTGAGTGTTATATACGTGTGTGTGTGTGTGTGTGTGTGTGTGTGTGTGTGTGTGTGTGTACACGTGCACGTGTTTGCCCCACTGCCATGGCCATACTTGACTTACTTTATCATGCTGCTCTGAGATATATGATCTAACTCAGCTTATAGGAATCACCATTGGATTTGATATTCTCTGATTGGTTAACCCTCACAGGTCGCAGGATGCAGCATTGGCACATTTGAATGTATAAAGTCATCTTAGACATGTTACCCTGCTACATCTGCTCCAAGTTGATGGCGGTACACAACTCCTACAGACTCAGATCCAGCACTTGGCTTGGTTTTAAGGTGCCAAGTTGAAGTGTGAGGACCGAGGCTGGAAAAAGGAGTGTGTTATTTTGGCCCTTGGTCCTGGAACGACCTGCAAGTTCCACTTCAACTGGATCCTCTTCTTTCTTTGTCTAGTTTCAAACAAAAGCTCAGTGAGCTCCTCACCATTAGCTGCTCCTGTAGAAATGTGTCATTTAGAACCCGTTATCTTCTGTCATGTGCTTTTGTGTTTGTTTCAATGTTTTCTCTGTTTTCATTGTTTTCCATGTTGTGAGTATTGTCTTTGTCATGCCCTGACGTGTCATTGTTGCTGCCTTCTTGGCCAGGTCAGCATCGTAAAAGAGATTTCTATCTCAGTTGCTTTTTATCTGGTTAAATAAACGTGAAATAAATCAATAAAAGTTTTCCTAGTGTCTGAATTCTCAATTGTTAATTTGATTCACTATGGTTTCAATTCAACAACAATCCTTCTAATTTGCCCCCAGCTTACTTCCTGTTGCAGTGTTTGCTGGTACAATAACGCTTAGTTAGGTTCCAGATTTAGTGAAAACATAACGTGTTTGATCGTTCCCCATCCCTACAACACCAAACACAGCTAACGAGTCACATCAAAGCAAAACCAAGAGCTAAGATACATGTGTTTGTGTGTATATTATAAGATGTATATAACCTAGTAGTGTAGAATAGAATAAGAATAGAACTTTAATTGCCACATGACCAGTATTTGTTTTCTGTACATACAGGATGTAAAAATAGACACTGCATCATAAGTGCTTCACAATAAAGTGCATCCAGACAAAACCAATAACAGTGCAATTACAGCAAACAACAACAACCAATTAACAAAACCATTGACGAGACACACTTAGAGCCACATACAGTAGACACAGTGCAGTAAGTCCTTGTGGTTAATGGAGGGAGTTGAGTTTTCTCATTGCTGTGGGAAAGAAGCTGTTTTTAAAACGGCTGGATTTTGTGGCAAGTGACCTGAGACGCCTCCCAGAGGGGAGGGTGTGGAATAGCTGCTTTGCAGGATGGGAGAGGTCAGAGATGATCTTTTATGGCCATTTTGAAACACGCTGGTGGTATATGGATTGGATTGAGGGGAGGGCAGAACTGGTGATCTTGGAGGCCTTAGACACGATGCGTTGTCATTTCCTCTGTCATGTAGTTAATGATGAATATGAAGTGCTGTCCCTATAAAGAAATCACAAATAAACAAAATATTAAAAGCCTTGTTGTTTAGTTGTTAATTGTGCCTATAATAAATTTCTGAATACAGGATAATGAGAGGAAAATGAACCGACCCAATATGTCCTCATCCCAAACAAATGAACCCACATTTTCTAGGTGAGGTGACCCTCTAGTCTACTCTGGTGGACAACAGGGGGCAAAGCAGTTTGGCCTGTTTGATCCTGACCAGACACAGCAGTCAGACCTCCTGCCGGCAGACAGAGCTTCACATGAGAAAGTGGACTATGCAAGAAGAAGTTAGTAATAAAGGAGGTTACAAGCTGTGCTGCTGACCTAAGTTATGAGGGCTGTAAAACACATTTTTATGGAGAAAAAACTGGTAATTTATTTGGATAGTCCGCCTACACTACAGAGAGTCTACCTAGAATTCAGTAGCGTAGGGTAGTCATGACGGGCCCCAGTGCAAGCAATTTTGACAGGGCCCCCTAGTAGGCTACACACTACTTACAAAATACACACACACACACACACACACACACACACACACACACACACAACTAGGCTAAGGCCAGTGATCTCAGGGTAGATCCCAAAATGTTTTTTGGATCATGATTGTAACTCTGTAGTAACCTGACTCCGCCAGATGGGGCAGTATTGAGTTAACTCTGTAGTAACCTGACTCCGCCAGATGGGGCGGTATTGAGTTAACTCTGTAGTAACCTGACTCCGCCAGATGGGGCGGTATTAAGTTAACTCTGTAGTGCCATTGTCCCACATTCAGTCAGTGAATGTTTATTGCAAACGGACAATTTAAATACATGAAGAAATGCTGTTTTCATTGTTTATTATTGCTTATCATTGAAATGATAAACAGCATGTCATTTATGGTCATATCTACCCACACTTAGTAGTTATGAAGTATAGATTGAAAAAGTGTCAAAGTAGATCTGAAGTGTAAAAATGTTGGGCACCCCTGGCATAGGCTATAATACATTTTACCAACTTGTGTTGGATTTGACAGTTAAATGAGTTACTTAGGGCCTATAAGCCTAATTTAGGATATAGGAGGGACCAGGATGTTGGTAACCAAACGGCTTCCACAGACTACCAGCGTGCAACTGCTGTTGGTTTGAAACAGCAGTTCATGGTGAAACCATGCCCTCTTTGAACTGTAACTACTCCATGCTTTAAGCTAGACACTCCATTTAAATGTTAAACAACTGATGAGCTTAATTCAGCTTTAAAATGTCTTTTGTACTATTTGAGAAATCACAGTTTAGGCTTTGGACCTTTTTCAGCTGGGGACTAGGGCTGCAACTATCGATAGTCTGTTATCTCTCTGCCTAAAATACAGATAGTCTGTTATCTCTCTGCCTACAATACAGATAGTCTGTTATCTCTCTGCCTACAATACAGATAGACTGTTATCTCTCTGCCTACAATACAGATAGTCTGTTATCTCTCTGCCTACAATACAGATAGTCTGTTATCTCTCTGCCTACAATACAGATAGTCTGTTATCTCTCTGCCTACAATACAGATAGTCTGTTATCTCTCTGCCTACAATACAGATAGTCTGTTATCTCTCTGCCTACAATACAGATAGTCTGTTATCTCTCTGCCTACAATACAGATAGTCTGTTATCTCTCTGCCTACAATACAGATAGTCTGTTATCTCTCTGCCTACAATACAGATAGTCTGTTATCTCTCTGCCTACAATACAGATAGTCTGTTATCTCTATGCCTACAATACAGATAGTCTGTTATCTCTCTGCCTACAATACAGATAGTCTGTTATCTCTCTGCCTACAATACAGATAGTCTGTTATCTCTCTGCCTAAAATACAGATAGTCTGTTATCTCTCTGCCTACAATACAGATAGTATGTTATCTCTCTGCCTACAATACAGATAGTCTGTTATCTCTCTGCCTACAATACAGATAGTCTGTTATCTCTCTACCTACAATACAGATAGTCTGTTATCTCTCTACCTACAATCAGGGGCGGACTGGGATCATAATTCAGGCCGGGCATTAGATACAAAGCAGGCCAGGCCGATACGGGCCGACGCGCGTGCCGGCGTCCGAAGGGCGGCGGCGGAAAATTTGGGGCGTTTGAAGCTCAATTTGGGCCGTTTGAAGCCAGATTTCGGTCGTTTAAAGCCAGATTTGGGCTGTTTGAAGCCCGATTTGGGCCGTTTGAAGCCCAATTTGGGCCGTTTGAAGCCCAATTTGGGCCAAGTCCAATTTTACAATGAGATGCACCCACTTTAAACCTGAATAAAGTAATAAAACCACTAGTAAACCAGTAGGCGGCGCCTGGCCTGCTGTTCAGTGAGTGGCCTGGCCTGGCCTGCAAAATTTTTTTTTTTTTTTTTTTTTTTTTTTTTTTTTTTTTTTTTGGCAGGCCAGGCCAGGCCAGGCCACCGGGCATTTGCCCGACGTGCCCGATTATGCAGTCCGCCAAATACAGATAGACTGTTATCTCTCTACCTACAATACAGATAGTCTGTTATCTCTCTACCTACAATACAGATAGTCTGTTATCTCTCTGCCTACAATATAGATAGTCTGTTATCTCTCTGCCTACAATACAGATAGTCTGTTATCTCTCTACCTACAATACAGATAGTCTGTTATCTCTCTGCCTACAATACAGTGCATGATGGGACAGAAGGGCTCATGGGCCCTGAGAGCCTCAGTCAGCAGACGCTGCTCCTCACACAGAGAGGTCACCTGACACATAATGCAACACACAGAGAGAGGTCACCTGACCCACAATGCAACACACACAGAGAGACCACCTGACACATAATGCAACACACACACAGAGAGGTCACCTGACACACAATGCAACACACACAGAGAGGTCACCTGACACACAATGCAACACACACAGAAAGGCCACCTGACCCACAATGCAACACACACAGAGAGGCCACCTGACCCACAATGCAACACACACACAGAGAGGTCACCTGACACACAATGCAACACACACAGAGAGGTCACCTGACACACAATGCAACACACACAGAGAAGCCACCTGACCCACAATGCAACACACACAGAGAGACCACATGACACACAATGCAACACACACAGAGAGACCACCTGACACACAATGCAACACACACAGAGGCCACATGACACACAATGCAACACACACAGAGAGGCCACCTGACACACAATCCAACACACACAGAAAGGCCACCTGACACACAATGCAACACACACAGAGGCCACATGACACACAATGCAACACACACAGAGAGGCCACCTGACACACAATGCAACACACACAGAGAGGTCACCTGACCCACAATGCAACACACACAGAGAGGTCACCTGACACACAATGCAACACAAAAATAGAAATACAATACAAATGTAAGTGTAATGTAACTTTGCTTTTTTTCAGATCAGATGACTTTAATAACAAATAATACATCAGACCCTCGAGCTACTTCTGCTTTCACTCACATAATGGTCAAAATATAGGAACATACTTCCAGGAAGTATATAGCCTATGTTTGAATGCATAAAATGAAGCTGATACTATTCAATTAGACTATTTAAATATATTCGCCCTTCAAAGTACATCACAAACGTTCACGAATCTATGAGTTGTTTCATAATCTCCTGCACTACACACTCCAGTCCAGTTGGTGGCGGTAATGCACCTCTTAAGTTGGCTTGGCAGCCAAACGCCATAAAACACCAACCTTCACGTCCGTTCTTGAAAGGAGTAGCAGTAGCGTATTATTTCCCGGTTATATCCTCGGTACTTCAGAAGTTTAATTTACAAACACAAGATCGTATGTTCGGAGATATGAGCACGAATATATAACGTGGAACCGGGGCCCCATTTAACTCTGAGGGGAAGAAGAAGCTCCTCTCTTATGGGACTCAGGTGAATGGTTTAGCTGTGAAGCTAACGAAGTTAGCTGTGAAGCTATTGGAGCTTTGAATGATAACGGTTGTCAGTAAATAGTTCGGGAGGGAACGTTCCTGTCACTGTGTGAAAATGAAAATGTATAAAGTCCAGCCTAACTGCGGCGGTTGAAGAGATATTTGGACTGTTTGAAAGAATGATAGCAGAGTACGAAGAGGAGGCTACTCGTTCAAGAGAGGAGATCGACCGGCAAGGAAAACTGCTGGACGCATTGCGGTTACACAGAGAAGTCTTGCCTCCAGACCTCCAGCAGCTGTTGGTCATTAAAGAAGAGGCTCCCACTGAGCAGCAGGAGTGGATCTGCAGTCTGGACCAGGAGGACCAAGAGCGCCCACACATTAAAGAGGAACTCTGGATCCATCAGGAGGGAGAGCAGCTTCAGGAGAACCGAGACCCCCCACACATTAAAGAGGAAGAGGAGGAACTCTGGATCCTTCAGGAGGGAGAGCAGCTTCAGGAGAAACCAGAGCCCCCGCACATTAAAGAGGAAGAGGAGGAACTCTGGATCAGTCACGAGGGAGAGCAGCTTCAAGGGCTGGAGGAGGCCCATATCACCACGTTCCCAGTCACTCCTGTCCCTGTGAAGAGTGAAGATGATGAAGAGAAACCTCAGTCCCCACAGCTTCATCAAAGCCACACTGAGGAGAACAGAGAGGCAGAGGCTCTAGCCAGAAGCTCAACTGAACCGATGAAAACAGAAGATGGTGGAGAGGACTGTGGAGCATCAGTAGGGTTGGGTACCGTTCACATTTGAATCGATACCGGTACGGTACCGGTACCTGGAATTCGGTACGGTACCAAAAACGGTACCTTTTTCGATACTTTCGATAATTTTTTTTTTTTTTGCAACAACAAAAATGTACAGTTGTAAAACAAATAAGTCCAAACTTCTCAATTTCAACATTGTTCTTTATTTAGATTTTTTTTTGTTTAGCAGCAGCACCCAACAAAATAAAACCCCTCCCTCCCTCCCTCTTCCCTCCCAAACCAAGAGTTTACTTGTTGCAGGTAATGGTCTTGTGCCACACTGCTCCATCCATCAGCGGTCACTGCAATATGGTCAACTGCCCTGAGTTCCTCCTTCACATTCTTCTTCTCAACACGATACCAAGCTGGGATAAGTGTGTTTGTGAGAAGGTCTCTGGAGGGAGGGGAGTATTTTGGGTTCAGGGTCCCTGTCATCTCCCTATATATAGACAATAAAAATAACTATTGTTAGTAACTTAGCTTACTCTATGAATATCACACACACACACACACACACACACATTATCACCCATTTATACATAAATAAATAATTTACCTGAACCATGGAGACTCCACCGTTGCGAAGGGCAACATGCCTTTTACAATGAAGGCAGTCACTGCCCTGTGGCACTCATTTACTTTCTGCCGGGGTAAAGCTGCTTTCTTCGCCAGGGTGAAGGGTGTCTCCTGTGCGACTCTCACACGGTGGCCTAGCAAAGAAAGCAAGAGTGTAACGTTGAACGTCTCACGGTGACACGAACTGAGGATAATAATAACGTTAGCAACGCTAGTTACGCTACTAAACATGCTAAGCTATAAGCTACAACTATCCAGCTAACGTTACGATTTCAGAGGGCAGCCCGTCTGAAATCGTAACGTTAACGTTAACGTTAAATACACGTTAACGTGTATTTAACGTTAGCTAATTAAATGACGTTACCTGATGTTGAAGAAGTCGACGCCTCACTTGTGACACTTGAAGTTTCGTCGTCGTCGTTGTCCGTTTCAGCTAACGAAGCAGAGGAGCTGCTGGCTGTAGGTGCTTTGCTGCTGGTGGATGCAGCGTCCACCCTCAGGCTATCGAACACTTTACAGTCTTCCGCATTTAAAAAGATTTTATGCTTGACCAAGTGTTTCCTCAAGTTAGAGGTGTTCCCCTGGCCAGCTTTGCACTTCGCATCGCAAATGTTACAGCGAGCGTTGTCTGAGTCTATCTTTGTGAAGTGGACCGCAAGCGAGAGGCCATCTTCTTCTCTTCAGCTTGTTTTGGCAGTGACGTGATGACGTAACCCACCCTCGTGTTTGTTGCCTTCAAGTTTGCGTCGGAATTTCTATCTCGCTCGCTGTCTTTGTATCACTGAGATGCGTTCAAGTACCGACATTTTTAAATTATAATAGAAAGAAAAAAAAAGTACCGAAATGAGGTACCGTTTCATGTCATGTGAACTGATACTCGGTAGTACCGCCCACTTTCGGTCGGTGCCTGTAAAAGTACCGAGTTCGGTACCCATCCCTAAGCATCAGAACCAGCCAGGAACTTAGATCCAGCTACTGCAGCTAGTAGTTTACAACCAGCTAGGGATGACAAGACTTCAGACTCTGCTGAACCTGAGAGTGAAGACAGTGATGAAGAATGGATGGGAACTAGTGAACCTCAATCAGGTTTAGACTCTCAGAGAAACAGTGAAGTTCTTGGGAAGAAACGCTTGAGTCGTTCAATTTGTAGTCAAAGTTTTGGTAATGAAGCACACTTGGAGAAACACATGATAATCCACACAGGTGAGAAACAATATAATTGTTCACTCTGTGGTAAATGTTTTGGTCGTAAAGGACACTTGAAGTCACACATGGTAGTCCACACAGGAGATAAACAATTTCATTGCTCACTCTGTGGTAAAGGTTTTGGTCAAAAAGGAGACTTGAACAGACACATGACAGTCCACACAGGAGATAAACAATTTCATTGCTCAGTCTGTGGTAAAGGTTTTGGTCGAAAAGGAAACTTGAAGAGACACATGATAGTCCACACAGGAGATAAACAATTAAATTGCTCAGTCTGTGGTAAAGGTTTTGGTCGTAAAGAACACTTGAAGTCACACATGATAGTCCACACAGGAGAGACACAATTTAATTGTTCACTCTGTGGTAAAGGTTTTGGTCATGAAGCACACATGAAGAGACACATGATAGTCCACACAGGAGATAAACAATTTCATTGCTCAGTCTGTGGTAAAGGTTTTGGTCAAAAAGGAGACTTGAACAGACACATGATAGTCCACACAGGTGAGAAACATTTTATTTGCTCACTCTGTGGTAAATGTTTTGGTCGTAAAGGACAATTGAAGTCACACATGGTAGTCCACACAGGAGATAAACAGTTTCATTGCTCACTCTGTGGTAAAGGTTTTGGTCATGAAGCACACATGAAGAGACACATGATAGTCCACACAGGAGATAAACAATTTCATTGCTCAGTCTGTGGTAAAGGTTTTGGTCGAAAAGGAAACTTGAAGAGACACATGATAGTCCACACAGGAGATAAACAATTAAATTGCTCAGTCTGTGGTAAAGGTTTTGGTCGTAAAGAACACTTGAAGTCACACATGATAGTCCACACAGGAGAGACACAATTTAATTGTTCACTCTGTGGTAAAGGTTTTGGTCAAAAAGGAGACTTGAACAGACACATGATAGTCCACACAGGTGAGAAAAATTTTATTTGCTCAGTCTGTAGTAAAGGTTTTGGTCAAAAAGGAGAATTGAACATACACATGATAGTCCACACAGGTGAGAAGATTTTTATTTGCTCAGTCTGTGGTAAAGCTTTTGGCCGTAAATCAAGCTTGAAGACACACATGATACTCCACACAGGTGAGACACAAATTAATTGCTCAGTCTGTGGTAAAGGCTTTGGCCGTAAATCAAGCTTGAAGACACACATGATAATCCACACAGGAGATAAACAATTTATTTGCTCAGTCTGTGGTAAAGGTTTTGGTCTTAAAGCAAACTTGAAGACACACATGATAATCCACACAGGAGAGTACGGTAAACATTGAATTGCTATCTGTGGTGGAGGGGGGATTTGAGTTGTTTATATGCATACGTGTGTGTGTGTGTGTGTGTGTGTGTGTGTGTGTGTGTGTGTGTGTGTGTGTGTGTGTGTGTGTGTGTGTGTGTGTGTGTGTGTGTGTGTGTGTGTGTACGCGTGTTTGCCCCACTGCCCTGGCCATACTTGACTTACTTTATCATTCTGCTCTGAGATATATGATCTAACTCAGCTTATAGGACTCACCATTGGATTTGATATTCTCTGATTGGTTAACCCTCACAGGTCGCAGGATGCAGCATTGGCACATTTGAATGTATAAAGCCATCTTAGACATGTTACCCTGCTACATCTGCTCCAAGTTGATGGCGGTACACAACTCCTACAGACTCAGATCCAGCACTTGGCTTGGTTTTAAGGTGCCAAGTTGAAGTGTGAGGACCGAGGCTGGAAAAAGGAGTGTGTTATTTTGGCCCTTGGTCCTGGAACGACCTGCAAGTTCCACTTCAACTGGATCCTCTTCTTTCTTTGTCTAGTTTCAAACAAAAGCTCAGTGAGCTCCTCGCCATTAGCTGCTCCTGTAGAAATGTGTCATTTAGAACCCGTTATCTTCTGTCATGTGCTTTTGTGTTTGTTTCAATGTTTTCTCTGTTTTCATTGTTTTCCATGTTGTGAGTATTGTCTTTGTCATGCCCTGACGTGTCATTGTTGCTGCCTTCTTGGCCAGGTCAGCATCGTAAAAGAGATTTCTATCTCAGTTGCTTTTTATCTGGTTAAATAAACAGGAAATAAATCAATAAAAGTTTTCCTAGTGTCTGAATTCTCAACTGTTAATTTGATTCACTATGGTTTCAATTCGACAACAATCCTTCTAATTTGCCCCCAGCTTACTTCCTGTTGCAGTGTTTGCTGGTACAATAACGCTTAGTTAGGTTCCAGATTTAGTGAAAACATAACGCGTTTGATCGTTCCCCATCACTACAACACCAAACACAGCTAACGAGTCACATCAAAGCAAAACCAAGAGCTAAGATACATGTGTTTTGTGTGTATATTATAAGATGTATATAACCTAGTAGTGTAGAATAGAATAAGAATAGAACTTTAATTGGAACTTTAATTGCCACATGACCAGTATTTGTTTTCTGTACATACAGGATGTAAAAATAGACACTGCATCATAAGTGCTTCACAATAAAGTGCATCCAGACAAAACCAATAACAGTGCAATTACAGCAAACAACAACCAATTAACAAAACCATTGACGAGACACACTTAGAGCCACATACAGTAGACACACTGCAGTAAGTCCTTGTGGTTAATGGAGGGAGTTGAGTTTTCTCATTGCTGTGGGAAAGAAGCTGTTTTTAAAACGGCTGGATTTTGTGGCAAGTGACCTGAGACGCCTCCCAGAGGGGAGGGTGTGGAAGAGCTGGTTAGCAGGATGGGAGAGGTCAGAGATGATCTTTTATGGCCATTTTGAAACACGCTGGTGGTAAATGGATTGGATTGAGGGGAGGGCAGGACTGGTGATCTTGGAGGCCTTAGACACGATGCGTTGTCATTTCCTCTGTCATGTAGTTAATGATGAATATGAAGTGCTGTCCCTATAAAGAAATCACAAATAAACAAAATATTAACAGTCTTGTTGTTTAGTTGTTAATTGTGCCTATAATCAATTTCTGAATACAGGATAATGAGAGGAAAATGAACCGACCCAATATGTCCTCATCCCAAACAAATGAACCCACGTTTTCTAGGTGAGGTGACCCTCTAGTCTACTCTGGTGGACAACAGGGGGCAAAGCAGTTTGGCCTGTTTGATCCTGACCAGACACAGCAGTCAGACCTCCCGCCGGCAGACAGAGCTTCACATGAGAAAGTGGACTATGCAAGAAGAAGTTAGTAATAAAGGAGGTTACAAGCTGTGCTGCTGACCTAAGTTATGAGGGCTGTAAAACACATTTTTATGGAGAAAAAACTGGTAATTTATTTGGATAGTCCGCCTACACTACAGAGAGTCTACCTAGAATTCAGTAGCGTAGGGTAGTCATGACGGGCCCCAGACAGTGCAAGCAATTTTGACAGGGCCCCGTAGTAGGCTACACACTACTTACGAAATACACACACACACACACACACACACACACAACTAGGCATAGGCTAAGGCCAGTGATCCAAAATGTTTTTTGGATCATGATTGTAACTCTGTAGTAACCTGAATCCGCCAGATGGGGCGGTATTGAGTTAACTCTGTAGTGCCATTGTCCCACATTCAGTCAGTGAATGTTTATTGCAAACGGACAATTTAAATACATGAATAAATGCTGTTTTCATTGATTATTATTGCTTATCATTGAAATGATAAACAGCATGTCATTTATGGTCATGTCTACCCACACTTAGTAGTTATGAAGTATAGATTGAAAAAGTGTCAAAGTAGATCTGAAGTGTAACAATGTTGGGCACCCCTGGCATAGGCTATAATACATTTTACCAACTTGTGTTGGATTTGACAGTTAAATGAGTTACTTAGGGCCTATAAGCCTAATTTAGGATCTAGGAGGGACCAGGATGTTGGTAAACAAACGGCTTCCACAGACTACCAGCGTGCAACTGCTGTTGGTTTGAAACAGCAGTTCGTGGTGAAACCATGCCCTCTTTGAACTGTAACTACTCCATACTTTAAGCTAGACACTCCATTTAAATGTTAAACAACTGATGAGCTTAATTCGGCTTTAAAATGTCTTTTGTACTATTTGAGAAATCACAGTTTAGGCTTTAGACCTTTTTCAGCTGGGGACTAGGGCTGCAACTATCGATAGTCTGTTATCTCTCTGCCTACAATACAAATAGTCTGTTATCTCTCTGCCTACAATACAGATAGTCTGTTATCTCTCTGCCTACAATACAGATAGTCTGTTATCTCTCTGCCTACAATACAGATAGTCTGTTATCTCTCTGCCTACAATACAGATAGTCTGTTATCTCTCTGCCTACAATACAGATAGTCTGTTATCTCTCTGCCTACAATACAGATAGTCTGTTATCTCTCTGCCTACAATACAGATAGTCTGTTATCTCTCTGCCTACAATACAGATAGTCTGTTATCTCTCTGCCTACAATACAGACAGTCTGTTATCTCTCTGCCTACAATACAGATAGTCTGTTATCTCTCTGCCTACAATACAGATAGTCTGTTATCTCTCTGCCTACAATACAGATAGTCTGTTATCTATCTGCCTACAATACAGATAGTCCGTTATCTCTCTGTCTACAATACAGATAGTCTGTTATCTCTCTGCCTACAATACAGATAGTCTGTTATCTCTCTGCCTACAATACAGATAGTCTGTTATCTCTCTACCTACAATACAGATAGTCTGCTATCTCTCTACCTACAATACAGATAGTCTGTTATCTCTCTGCCTACAATACAGATAGTCTGTTATCTCTCTGTCTATAATACAGATAGTCTGTTATCTCTCTGTCTACAATACAGATAGTCTGTTATCTCTCTACCTACAATACAGATAGTCTGTTATCTCTCTGCCTACAATACAGATAGTCTGTTATCTCTCTACCTACAATACAGTGCATGATGGGACAGAAGGGCTCATGGGCCCTGAGAGCCTCAGTCAGCAGACGCTGCTCCTCACACAGAGAGGCCACCTGACCCACAATGCAACACACACACAGAGAGGTCACCTGACACATAATGCAACACACACACAGAGGTCACCTGACACACAATGCAACACACACACAGAGGTCACCTGACACATAATGCAACACACACAGAGAGACCACCTGACCCACAATGCAACACACACAGAGAGGCCACCTGACACACAATGCAACACACACAGAGAGGCCACCTGACACACAATGCAACACACACAGAGAGACCACCTGACCCACAATGCAACACACACAGAGAGGTCACCTGACACACAATGCGACACACACACAGAGGTCACCTGACACACAATGCAACACACACAGAGAGACCACCTGACACACAATGCAACACACACAGAGAGACCACCTGACACACAATGCAACACACACAGAGAGACCACCTGACCCACAATGCAACACACACACAGAGGCCACCTGACACACAATGCAACACACACAGAGAGGTCACCTGACACACAATGCAACACACACAGAGAGGTCACCTGACACATAATGCAACACACACAGAGAGACCACCTGACACACAATGCAACACACACAGAGAGGTCACCTGACACATAATGCAACACAAAAATAGAAATACAATACAAATGTAAGTGTAATGTAACTTTGCTTCTTTTCAGATCAGATGACTTTAATAACAAATAATACATCAGACCCTCGAGCTACTTCTGCTTTCACTCACATAATGGTCAAAATATAGGAACATACTTCCAGGAAGTATATAGCCTATGTTTGAATGCATAAAATAAAGCTGATACTATTCAATTAGACTATTTAAATATCTTCGCCTTTCAAAGTACATCACAAACGTTCACGAATCTATAAGAGTTGTTTCATAATCTCCTGCACTACACACTCCAGTCCAGTTGGTGGCGGTAATGCACCTCTTAAGTTGGCTTGGCAGCCAAACGCCATAAAACACCAACCTTCACGTCCGTTCTTGAAAGGAGTAGCAGCAAAGAGCGTGGAAAAAGTTATTTGGTAGCAGTAGCGTATTATTTCCCGGTTATATCCTCGGTACTTGAAGTTTAATTTACAAACACAAGATCGTATGTTCGGAGATATGAGCACGAATATATAACGTGGAACCGGGGCCCCATTTAACTCTGAGGGGAAGAAGAAGCTCCTCTCTTATGGGACTCAGGTGAATGGTTTAGCTGTGAAGCTAACGAAGTTAGCTGTGAAGCTATTGGAGCTTTGAATGATAACGGTTGTCAGTAAATAGTTCGGGAGGGAACGTTGCTGTCATTGTGTGAAAATGAAAATATCTAAAGTCCAGAAGCTGAGAGCGGTGGTGAAGCAGCGCCTAACTGCGGCTGTTGACGAGATATTTGGACTGTTTGAAAGAATGATAGCAGAGTACGAAGAGGAGGCTACTCGTTCAAGAGAGGAGATCGACCGGCAAGGAAAACTGCTGGACGCATTGCGGTTACACAGAGAAGTCTTGCCTCCAGACCTCCAGCAGCTGTTGGTCATTAAAGAAGAGGCTCCCACTGAGCAGCAGGAGTGGATCTGCAGTCTGGACCAGGAGGACCAAGAGCCCCCACACATTAAAGAGGAACAAGAGGAACTCTGGACCAGTCAGGAGGGAGAGCAGCTTCAGGAGAACCAAGACCCCCCACACATTAAAGAGGAAGAGGAGGAACTCTGGATCCGTCAGGAGGGAGAGCAGCTTCAGGAGAAACCAGAGCCCACGCACATTAAAGAGGAAGAGGAGGAACTCTGGACCCGTCATGAGGGAGAGCAGCTTCAAGGGCTGGAGGAGGCTGATATCACCAAGTTCCCAGTCACTCCTGTCCCTGTGAAGAGTGAAGATGATGAAGAGAAACCTCAGTCCCCACAGCTTCATCAAAGCCAAACTGAGGAGAACAGAGAGGCAGAGGCTCTAGCCAGCAGCTCAACTGAACCGATAAAAACAGAAGATGGTGGAGAGGACTGTGGAGCATCAGAACCAGCCAGGAACTTAGATCCAGCTACTGCAGCTAGTAGTTTACAACCAGCTAGAGATGACAAGACTTCAGACTCTGCTGAACCTGAGACTGAAGACAGTGATGAAGAATGGATGGAAACTAGTGAACCTCAATCAGGTTTAGACTCTCAGAGAAACAGTGAAGTTCTTGGGAAGAAACGCTTGAGTCGTTCAGTTTGTAGTCAAAGTTTTGGTAATGAAGCACACTTGGAGAAACACATGATAATCCACACAGGTGAGAAACAATTTAATTGCTCACTCTGTGGTAAAGGTTTTGGTCATAAAGGAGACTTGAAGAAACACATGACAGTCCACACAGGAGATAAACAATTTAATTGCTCAGTCTGTGGTAAAGGTTTTGGCCGTAAATTAACCTTGAAGACACACATGATACTCCACACGGGAGAGACACAATTTAATTGCTCAGTCTGTGGTAAAGGTTTTGGTAATAAAGGAAACTTGAAGACACACATGATAGTCCACACAGGAGAGAAACAATTTATTTGCTCAGTCTGTGGTAAAGGTTTTGGTCGTAAAGGAGACTTGAAGAAACACATGATAATCCACACAGGAGAGAAACAATTTATTTGCTCAGTCTGTGGTAAAGGTTTTGGTCGTAAAGGAGACTTGAAGACACACATGATAGTCCACACAGGAGAGAAACAATTTATTTGCTCAGTCTGTGGTAAAGGTTTTGGTCAAAAAGGAAACTTGAACTCACACATGATGACAGTCCACACAGGTGAGACACAATTTAATTGCTCAGTCTGTGGTAAAGGTTTTGGCCATAAATCAAACTTAAAGACACACATGATAGTCCACACAGGAGATAAACAATTTCATTGCTCAGTCTGTGGTAAAGGTTTTGGCCGTAAATCAACCTTGAAGACACACATGATAGTCCACACAGGAGAGACACAATTTAATTGCTCAGTCTGTGGTAAAGGTTTTGGTCATAAAGGAAACTTGAAGACACACATGATAATCCACACAGGAGATAAACAATTTCATTGCTCAGTCTGTGGTAAAGGTTTTGGTCATAAATCAAACTTAAAGACACACATGATAATCCACACAGGAGAGAAACAATTTAATTGCTCAATCTGTGGTAAAGGTTTTGGTAAAAAAGGATCCTTGAAGACACACATGATAATCCACAGAGGAGAATAAACATTGAATTGCTATCTGTGGTGGAGGGGGGATTTGAGTGTTTATATGCATACGTACGTGTGTGTGTGTGTGTGTGTGTGTGTGTGTGTGTGTGTGTGTGTGTGTGTGTGTGTGTGTGTGTGTGTGTGTGTGTGTATATACACGTGCGCGTGTTTGCCCCACTGCCCTGGCCATACTTGACTTACTTTATCATTCTGCTGTGAGATATATGATCTAACTCAGCTTATAGAAATCACCATTGGATTTCATATTCTCTGATTGGTTAACCCTCACAGGTCGCAGGATGCAGCATTGGCACATTTGAATGTATAAAGCCATCTTAGACATGTTACCCTGCTACATCTGCTCCAAGTTGATGGCGGTACACAACTACTACAGACTCAGATCCAGCACTTGGCTTGGTTTTAAGGTGCCAAGTTGAAGTGTGAGGACCGAGGCTGGAAAAAGGAGTGTGTTATTTTGGCCCTTGGTCCTGGAACGACCTGCAAGTTCCACTTCAACTGGATCCTCTTCTTTCTTTGTCTAGTTTCAAACAAAAGCTCAGTGAGCTCCTCGCCATTAGCTGCTCCTGTAGAAATGTGTCATTTAGAACCCGTTATCTTCTGTCATGTGCTTTTGTGTTTGTTTCAATGTTTTCTCTGTTTTCATTGTTTTCCATGTTGTGAGTATTGTCTTTGTCATGCCCTGACGTGTCATTGTTGCTGCCTTCTTGGCCAGGTCAGCATCGTAAAAGAGATTTCTATCTCAGTTGCTTTTTATCTGGTTAAATAAACGTGAAATAAATCAATAAAAGTTTTCCTAGTGTCTGAATTCTCAACTGTTTATTTGATTCACTATGGTTTCAATTCGACAACAATCCTTCTAATTTGCCCCCAGCTTACTTCCTGTTGCAGTGTTTGCTGGTACAATAACGCTTAGTTAGGTTCCAGATTTAGTGAAAACATAACGTGTTTGATCGTTCCCCATCCCTACAACACCAAACACAGCTAACGAGTCACATCAAAGCAAAACCAAGAGCTAAGATACATGTTTGTGTGTATATTATAAGATGTATATAACCTAGTAGTGTAGAATAGAATAAGAATAGAACTTTAATTGCCACATGACCAGTATTTGTTTTCTGTACATACAGGATGTAAAAATAGACACTGCATCATAAGTGCTTCACAATAAAGTGCATCCAGACAAAACCAATAACAGTGCAATTACAGCAAACAACAACCAATTAACAAAACCATTAACGAGACACACTTAGAGCCACATACAGTCTACACAGTGCAGTAAGTCCTTGTGGTTAATGGAGGGAGTTGAGTTTTCTCATTGCTGTGGGAAAGAAGCTGTTTTTAAAACGGCTGGATTTTGTGGCAAGTGACCTGAGACGCCTCCCAGAGGGGAGGGTGTGGAAGAGCTGCTTTGCAGGATGGGAGAGGTCAGAGATGATCTTTTATGGCCATTTTGAAACACGCTGGTGGTAAATGGATTGGATTGAGGGGAGGGCAGGACTGGTGATCTTGGAGGCCTTAGACACGATGCGTTGTCATTTCCTCTGTCATGTAGTTAATGATGAATATGAAGTGCTGTCCCTATGAAGAAATCACAAATAACCAAAATATTAAAAGTCTTGTTGTTTAGTTGTTAATTGTGCCTATAATCAATTTCTGAATACAGGATAATGAGAGGAAAATGAACCGACCCAATATGTCCTCATCCCAAACAAATGAACCCACATTTTCTAGGTGAGGTGACCCTCTAGTCTACTCTGGTGGACAACAGGGGGCAAAGCAGTTTGGCCTGTTTGATCCTGACCAGACACAGCAGTCAGACCTCCCGCCGGCAGACAGAGCTTCACATGAGAAAGTGGACTATGCAAGAAGAAGTTAGTAATAAAGGAGGTTACAAGCTGTGCTGCTGACCTAAGTTATGAGGGATGTAAAACACATTTTTATGGAGAAAAAACTGGTAATTTATTTGGATAGTCTGCCTACACTACAGAGAGTCTACCTAGAATTCAGTAGTGTAGGGTAGTCATGACGGGGCCCAGTGCAAGCAATTTTGACAGGGCCCCCTAGTAGGCTACACACTACTTACGAAATACACACACACACACACACACACAAACACACACACACACACACACACACACACACACACACACACACACACACACACACACACACACACACACACACACACACACACACACACACACAACTAGGCATAGGCCAGTGATCTCAGGGTAGATCCCAAAATGTTTTTTGGATCATGATTGTAACTCTGTAGTAACCTGACTCCGCCAGATGGGGCGGTATTGAGTTAACTCTGTAGTAACCTGACTCCGCCAGATGGGGCGGTATTGAGTTAACTCTGTAGTAACCTGACTCCGCCAGATGGGGCGGTATTGAGTTAACTCTAGTGCCATTGTCCCACATTCAGTCAGTGAATGTTTATTGCAAACGGACAATTTAAATACATGAATAAATGCTGTTTTCATTGATTATTATTGCTTATCATTGAAATGATAAACAGCATGTCATGTATGGTCATGTCTACCCACACTTAGTAGTTATGAAGTATAGATTGAAAAAGTGTCAAAGTAGATCTGAAGTGTAAAAATGTTGGGCACCCCTGGCATAGGCTATAATACATTTTACCAACTTGTGTTGGATTTGACAGTTAAATGAGTTACTTAGGGCCTATAAGCCTAATTTAGGATATAGGAGGGACCAGGATGTTGGTAAACAAACGGCTTCCACAGACTACCAGCGTGCAACTGCTGTTGGTTTGAAACAGCAGTTCATGGTGAAACCATGCCCTCTTTGAACTGTAACTACTCCATACTTTAAGCTAGACACTCCATTTAAATGTTAAACAACTGATCAGCTTAATTCAGCTTTAAAATGTCTTTTGTACTATTTGAGAAATCACAGTTTAGGCTTTAGACCTTTTTCAGCTGGGGACTAGGGCTGCAACTATCGATAGTCTGTTATCTCTCTGCCTACAATACAGATAGTCTGTTATCTCTCTACCTACAATACAGATAGTCTGTTATCTCTCTACCTACAATACAGATAGTCTGTTATCTCTCTACCTACAATACAGACAGTCTGTTATCTCTCTACCTACAATACAGATAGTCTGTTATCTCTCTGCCTACAATACAGATAGTCTGTTATCTCTCTGCCTACAATACAGACAGTCTGTTATCTCTCTGCCTACAATACAGATAGTCTGTTATCTCTCTGCCTACAATACAGACAGTCTGTTATCTCTCTGTCTACAATGCAGATAGTCTGTTATCTCTCTGTCTACAATGCAGATAGTCTGTTATCTCTCTGCCTACAATACAGACAGTCTGTTATCTCTCTGCCTACAATACAGATAGTCTGTTATCTCTCTACCTACAATACAGATAGTCTGTTATCTCTCTACCTACAATACAGATAGTCTGTTATCTCTCTGCCTACAATACAGTGCATGATGGGACAGAAGGGCTCATGGGCCCTGAGAGCCTCAGTCAGCAGACGCTGCTACTCACACAGAGAGGCCACCTGACCCACAATGCAACACACACAGAGAGGCCACCTGACCCACAATGCAACACACACAGAGAGGCCACCTGACCCACAATGCAACACACACAGAGAGACCACCTGACCCACAATGCAACACACACAGAGAGGCCACCTGACACACAATGCAACACACACAGAGAGACCACCTGACCCACAATGCAACACACACAGAGAGACCACCTGACCCACAATGCAACACACACAGAGAGACCACCTGACACACAATGCAACACACACAGAGAGGTCACCTGACACACAATGCAACACACACAGAGAGACCACCTGACCCACAATGCAACACACACAGAGAGACCACCTGACACACAATGCAACACAAAAATAGAAATACAATACAAATGTAAGTGTAATGTAACTTTGCTTCTTTTCAGATCAGATGACTTTAATAACAAATAATACATCAGACCCTCGAGCTACTTCTGCTTTCACTCACATAATGGTCAAAATATAGGAACATACTTCCAGGAAGTATATAGCCTATGTTTGAATGCATAAAATAAAGCTGATACTATTCAATTAGACTATTTAAATATCTTCTCCTTTCAAAGTACATCACAAACGTTCACGAATCTATGAGTTGTTTCATAATCTCCTGCACTACACACTCCAGTCCAGTTGGTGGCGGTAATGCACCTCTTAAGTTGGCTTGGCAGCCAAACGCCATAAAACACCAACGTTCACGTCCGTTCTTGAAAGGAGTAGCAGTAGCGTATTATTTCCCGGTTATATCCTCGGTACTTCAGAAGTTTAATTTACAAACACAAGATCGTATGTTCGGAGATATGAGCACGAATATATAACGTGGAACCGGGGCCCCATTTAACTCTGAGGGGAAGAAGAAGCTCCTCTCTTATGGGACTCAGGTGAATGGTTTAGCTGTGAAGCTAACGAAGTTAGCTGTGAAGCTATTGGAGCTTTGAATGATAACGGTTGTCAGTAAATAGTTCTGGAGGAAACGTTCCTGTCACTGTGTGAAAATGAAAATATCTAAAGTCCAGAAGCTGAGAGCGGTGGTGAAGCAGCGCCTAACTGCGGCTGTTGAAGAGATATTTGGACTGTTTGAAAGAATGATAGCAGAGTACGAAGAGGAGGCTACTCGTTCAAGAGAGGAGATCGACCGGCAAGGAAAACTGCTGGACGCTTTGCGGTTACACAGAGAAGTCTTGCCTCCAGACGTCCAGCAGCTGTTGGTCATTAAAGAAGAGGCTCCCACTGAGCAGCAGGAGTGGATCTGCAGTCTGGACCAGGAGGACCAAGAGCGCCCACACATTAAAGAGGAACAAGAGGGACTCTGGATCCATCAGGAGGGAGAGCAGCTTCAGGAGAACCGAGACCCCCCACACATTAAAGAGGAAGAGGAGGAACTCTGGATCCTTCAGGAGGGAGAGCAGCTTCAGGAGGACCAAGACCCCCCACACATTAAAGAGGAAGAGGAGGAACTCTGGATCCGTCATGAGGGAGAGCAGCTTCAAGGGCTGGAGGAGGCCCATATCACCAAGTTCTCAGTCACTCCTGTCCCTGTGAAGAGTGAAGATGATGAAGAGAAACCTCAGTCCCCACAGCTTCATCAAAGCCACACTGAGGAGAACAGAGAGGCAGAGGCTCTAGCCAGCAGCTCAACTGAACCGATGAAAACAGAAGATGGTGGAGAAGACTGTGGAGCATCAGAACCATCCAGGAACTTAGATCCAGCTACTGCAGCTAGTAGTTTACAACCAGCTAGGGATGACAAGACTTCAGACTCTGCTGAACCTGAGACTGAAGACCGTGATGAAGAATGGATGGAAACTAGTGAACCTCAATCAGGTTTAGACTCTCAGAGAAACAGTGAAGTTCTTGGGAAGAAACGCTTGAGTCGTTCAGTTTGTAGTCAAAGTTTTGGTAATGCAGCAAACTTGGAGAAACACATGATAATCCACACAGGTGAGAAACAATTTAATTGCTCAGTATGTGGTAAAGGTTTTGGTCATAAAGGAAACTTCAAGTCACACATGGTAGTCCACACAGGAGATAAACAATTTCATTGCTCAGTCTGTGGTAAAGGTTTTGGTCAAAAAGGACACTTGAAGTCACACATGACAGTCCACACAGGAGATAAACAATTTCATTGCTCAGTCTGTGGTAAAGGTTTTGGCCGTAAATCAAGCTTGAAGACACACATGATAAATAATTACAGTGAGGATGCGACAGTGATGATGTCATATAATTACAGTCCAGGTGAACATGCAGTAGGCTGATACAACAAACCTCTTTACACGTCATCAAGAAGCAGACAATCATCACTGATGGCATCACTGATGACATCACATCATTAGGTAGGCTATTTAAAAAACCCGCATGGGTGCTCTTTACATTCCCTGAAAGTTTCAGCCCGATCGCACGTAGAATGGCATAGCTGTGGCCGAGGTTCTCAGTTCCCAGTGTTTTAATTTAGCCTTAATAGTAGCCTATATGAATTTGGTGTATGACTCCCCTCATATAGGCTATTTTGGCAGGAAGAATCCTACACCAATAAAACAATGTGTTAACTAAAACTAAGGGAACATAACTAGACAACACAAAGCACATGAGACAAACGAGGGAATCACACAGCCGTAACGATACAGTAGCCCAGTGATACTCAACTGGCGGCCCGCGGGCCACATGCATGTCCACATGTGTGGCCCGCGATGGAATTGCAACAAAACATTTTATTTTTTATTTATTTTTTCAATTCCATTTTCCATTTTCCATTTTTTTACAGTGCACCTGAACGCAACATGCAATTCTGGTCAATAGCCTACTCCACTTCTGTTATAGCATTTCAGTCTGGAAGATGGAATATCTTTCAATAATCTATGATTTAGCTGCTAAATTGTCAAATACAGCCGTCTGCTTGCTACCCAGGCACTTATGTATGTAGCTACTAACTTAACCTAACTATTAACTATCTGGTGTGCACAACATTGTCAGATTAAACTTTGGCTGACACCCCAAAAACCTACAATCCGCTACAGAAAAATGTATATTGTTTGTTTATTAACTGGCCCCTGGCCTTCTATCATTTCTCAAAAGTGGCCCCTGGGCAAAGCAAGTTGAGTATCCCTGCAGTAGCCTGTGCAGTCCAAACCGCCGCCTGTAACTGAACATGTTTCTCATGTCACTCCCCTCTTCCGGGACCTTCACTGGCTTCCCATCTCGGCACGCATCAAATTCAAGATGCTGGTACTGACCTACAGGGCAGCACACACACCAGACAGCTCCTCTGTAGCTACAAACTATGCTCGGGCTCCAAACCTCTCGCCGGTCTCTCGGCCTCCGCTCAGGACGCCTCGCCCCTCCACCGCTACGTTGGCTCAAAGGTTGCTCATCCCGATCGCGACTCTTCTCGACCCTGGCTGGCTGGCACCACAATGGTGTGGAACGAGCCCCCCCCCCCCCCCCCCCTTCGATCAGGACGGCTGAATCACTGCCCATCAAAGCAAAGACTAAAAACACACCTTTTCAGGCTCCACCTGCCCTCTCTATCAATTTCAATTAGCTTTATTGGCATGCAAAGACAGTGCTTATATTGCCAAAGCAAACATGAACAATAACAGAAGAAGAATACAATTATAATAAATGTACAATAACAATAACAATAACTGTCTGTCTGTCTGTCTGTTTGTCTGTCTGTCTGTATCTCTCTCTAAAAACATCTGATTAGCCTACTTTCTACAAGTGCTACTCTATTCCTTCAAAAAGTTGTAGCTGTCAGATTGTGTTGCATAGTTGATTTCTCTATTGTTGACAAAATGTGATATTGTAAGTCGCTTTGGATAAAAGTGTGTGCCAAATGACATAATGTCATGTAATGTAAGGTTTGGTGTTATTGTTTAAACAGTCACTATTGCTGTAGGCTACTCACCGTTGCTCTGTTTTCTTTGATGGAAAAACTCTGGCCTCTCTCGACTGCATCAATGTTGTGTGTTTCCTCTAGACCATACATGGGCAAACTACGGCCCGCGGGCCGGATGCGGCCCGCGGGCGCCACCTGTGTGGCCCGCGATGGAATTGCAAAAAAAAAAAATTTTTTTTTTTTTTTTTTTTTTTTTTTTACACAGTGCACCTGAACGCAACATGCAAGATACCCGCTGAATAAGTGTCCAAATGTTCATGTCATTCTGGCCAATACTCCACTTCTGTTATAGCATTTCAGTCTGGAATATGGAATATCTTTCAATAATCTTTATGACTAAAAGGCTACATTGAATTAGAAATTTAAATAATTAACTCATTGGTTTTGGATTTATTTAGCTTCAAGACTGCATTTTTGTTCGTGTGACCCTCAACACAGGCTTTGATCATCCCGGGCCACTTACTGTTACTTATGCTTAAATTAACCCACTCATATTCTGATTTATTTCAAGAAAAAGATTTTGGCTAGTGGAAATTCTAATTGGCTGGTAACTTTAAAATCTAGCAGCCATATTGGCAGGTGGTCAAAAAAGTTAATTTCAAGCCCTGAGAGCAGGTGGTGACATAGGAGTGAGTGAGAAAAGGATGAAATATTGGTGGTTAAGACTGAATAATGACATCAACTGTTAATTTAAAATGAGTTATTCCTCTAAACGTGGCTTCAAATGCACCAAATTTTTCACGCTGGCGCCGTTTGGCCCTCAGCGTAACCTGGTAGCGAGGACATTTTTTGTGGCCCTCTCTATCATCAAAGTTACCCATCCATGGGTTACGGCATGACAATATTTGTTCGGCCCCCGTCAACAATCTGGGTTTCTCATGTGGCCCCCCATGAAAAATAATTGCCCACCCCTGCTCTAGACTAGAGGCTAGGCTTGTGGCTCTGTGTGTTGACTCACTCCTACCGGCTGGGCTCCTAGTCTGATTGGCCACCCCTCCCCCTCCCTACAGCCCCTCCCCTCCAGTGAAGGTGCCATTCCCTGCCCCCGTGGCTCAGCCCCAGTGCACAAAGCTTGTGACCCCCAGCTGTGTGGAGTGCTCCAATGCGTTTTCAACGTGAGCTGCTCCAAAGTGCTGCTGTGGAAGATGTCCTGCATTGTTCCTGTGCTGAAGACACCATGTCCCACTGGCTCCAAGGACTACAGGCAGCGCGCTGGCTTTGACCTCCCACATCATGAAGAGCATGGAGAAACTTGTCCTGCTGCTCCGGCCCATGGTCAATTCTAGGGGTGGGAATCGCTGAGTAGCTCACGATACGATATCGTCACGATACTTGGCCCTCGATAACGATATATCACGATACTGCGATACTGCGATACTGCGATATATTGGAAGACGATACATCACGATACCTGTGTAACAAGTGAAACAAATACCTCTGAAGGCAAAAAATCATGTATTATGCATTTATTAGCAGAATTGACATGAACTCTCTGAGTTCACTCACTCACTCATACCATTTTCGATACCACGGAGGAAAAGTTACACATTAAGTCTTTTTATTATTACTATTAAAACAAGAAAACCTATATAACCTACCTACCTACCTATATAATTTCTAAAAGTAGATATTAATGATCAAACATTTCCATTCATGTAGCCTACAGTAGTTATGTTTTTGTTTCAACTACAAACATAAATAAAGTCAACTTGAAACTATGTTTCAACTACCACACACAGCATAATATTTTAGCCTGTTTATTAAAAAAAAAAAAAAAAAAAAAAAAAAAATTAATAAACATATCGATACTCGGCGCCAGTGTATCGATAACGTATCGCGGGTGGAAATATCGCGATAACGTGGGTATCGATATTTTGTCCCACCCCTAGTCAATTCATTCATTCATTCATTCATTCATTCATTCATTCATTCATTCATTCTTGGACCCCCTCCAGTTCACCTACCACTCCCGACTTGGTGTTGAGCATGCCGTCATCTTCCTGATCAACCGCGCCTAGTACGTCCACCTGGACTGTGTCGGACAGTCACATGTCACACACAAGGCTACTTGTCTGGGAGGAAAAGAATGGGAAAGGACACATGTCTGCTCCAAACTTAGCTGCTCTGCCACCAGCGAATGAAGCATTCATTGAGAATGCTAAGAGGGCCCACTTTCAAGCAATATATTGAAATATCAATGTAAATCTGCCACTAGTATTGCACACTGAGGCATTTGGATGGAAAAAAAGACGCATGCAACAGGTCACTGAGCCCAACCACTCTACCGGAAGATTGCAAACTTGTCCCAGACTACATTTTGCTGATGATCCAGGTGTGGCTGCAACACCCTTTTAACTCCAATAAGTGCAACTGTGGAGTGCCTGGTTTGCCATGCACAATGTTCTGTGCATGTTTCAGAGTAGGACGCTCAAGATCCAAATAGGCTTAACTACCATCAGACCATCAGCAGCAAAATGTGCCCTTCACACCTCCCAGAGTGTATCACTACTCTGAATCTCTACATTCCAAGGCTCAATGGATGTTCTCATCCAGCACGACCCCTATAGTCATAAACAGTTGGTTTTGCTGGCACGGCCTAAAAGGCTTAATATTATGTCATGTGGAATGAAATACATTGTACATGACCTCCTTTATGAATAGACATTGGAGAAAACAAATTGGATGCATTTGATTTGAGTATTTTGCATGAAATTCCATAAATCCCTATTTTTCTGGAATTTTGGCAATTAAGAGGTTAATATCTGAAAATGCTCAAGGGTGCTCACCGGGCACCCTCCTGTATTTTGAATAGGCACCCCCAAACTACAAGAATCAGCAGAGAAAAAAACTTTATCCGACGAAGCGAGGTTCAACCCCATGGCTCCTGGACTAACTGGAGAATGTAGAAGAATCAATGTTTTGATCATCGTTTCACTGTTATCTCTCTGCCTACAATACAGTCTGTTATCTCTCTGCCTACAATACAGTCTGTTATCTCTCTACCTACAATACAGATAGTCTGTTATCTCTCTGCCTACAATACAGATAGTCTGTTATCTCTCTGCCTACAATACAGATAGTCTGTTATCTCTCTGCCTACAATACAGACAGTCTGTTATCTCTCTGTCTACAATACAGATAGTCTGTTATCTCTCCGCCTACAATACAGTCTGTTATCTCTCTGTCTACAATACAGATAGTCTGTTATCTCTCTGCCTACAATACAGATAGTCTGTTATCTCTCTGCCTACAATACAGATAGTCTGTTATCTCTCTGCCTACAATACAGATAGTCTGTTATCTCTCTGCCTACAATGCAGATAGACTGTTATCTCTCTACCTACAATACAGACAGTCTGTTATCTCTCTGCCTACAATACAGATAGTCTGTTATCTCTCTGCCTACAATACAGATAGTCTATTATCTCTCTACCTACAATACAGATAGTCTGTTATCTCTCTGCCTACAATACAGATAGTCTGTTATCTCTCTGCCTACAATACAGTCTGTTATCTCTCTGCCTACAATACAGATAGTCTGTTATCTCTCTACCTACAATACAGATAGTCTGTTATCTCTCTACCTACAATACAGTCTGTTATCTCTCTGCCTACAATACAGTCTGTTATCTCTCTGCCTACAATACAGATAGTCTGTTATCTCTCTACCTACAATACAGATAGTCTGTTATCTCTCTACCTACAATACAGTCTGTTATCTCTCTGCCTACAATACAGATAGTCTGTTATCTCTCTACCTACAATACAGACAGTCTGTTATCTCTCTGCCTACAATACAGTCTGTTATCTCTCTACCTACAATACAGTCTGTTATCTCTCTGCCTACAATACAGATAGTCTGTTATCTCTCTACCTACAATACAGATAGTCTGTTATCTCTCTGCCTACAATACAGACAGTCTGTTATCTCTCTACCTACAATACAGACAGTCTGTTATCTCTCTACCTACAATACAGACAGTCTGTTATCTCTCTACCTACAATACAGATAGTCTGTTATCTCTCTGCCTACAATACAGTCTGTTATCTCTCTACCTACAATACAGACAGTCTGTTATCTCTCTACCTACAATACAGATAGTCTGTTATCTCTCTGCCTACAATACAGTCTGTTATCTCTCTACCTACAATACAGATAGTCTGTTATCTCTCTGCCTACAATACAGATAGTCTGTTATCTCTCTGCCTACAATACAGTCTGTTATCTCTCTACCTACAATACAGACAGTCTGTTATCTCTCTACCTACAATACAGATAGTCTGTTATCTCTCTGCCTACAATACAGTCTGTTATCTCTCTACCTACAATACAGATAGTCTGTTATCTCTCTACCTACAATACAGATAGTCTGTTATCTCTCTACCTACAATACAGATAGTCTGTTATCTCTCTACCTACAATACAGATAGTCTGTTATCTCTCTGCCTACAATACAGATAGTCTGTTATCTCTCTACCTACAATACAGATAGTCTGTTATCTCTCTGCCTACAATACAGATAGTCTGTTATCTCTCTGCCTACAATACTGATAGTCTGTTATCTCTCTACCTACAATACAGATAGTCTGTTATCTCTCTACCTACAATACAGATAGTCTGTTATCTCTCTGCCTACAATACAGATAGTCTGTTATCTCTCTACCTACAATACAGATAGTCTGTTATCTCTCTACCTACAATACAGATAGTCTGTTATCTCTCTGCCTACAATACTGATAGTCTGTTATCTCTCTGTCTACAATACAGATAGTCTGTTATCTCTCTACCTACAATACAGATAGTCTGTTATCTCTCTGCCTACAATACAGATAGTCTGTTATCTCTCTGCCTACAATACAGTCTGTTATCTCTCTGCCTACAATACAGATAGTCTGTTATCTCTCTGCCTACAATACAGATAGTCTGTTATCTCTCTGCCTACAATACAGATAGTCTGTTATCTCTCTGCCTACAATACAGATAGTCTGTTATCTCTCTGCCTACAATACAGATAGTCTGTTATCTCTCTGCCTACAATACAGATAGTCTGTTATCTCTCTGCCTACAATACAGATAGTCTGTTATCTCTCTGCCTACAATACAGATAGTATGTTATCTCTCTGCCTACAATACAGATAGTCTGTTATCTCTCTACCTACAATACAGATAGTCTGTTATCTCTCTACCTACAATACACATAGTCTGTTATCTCTCTGTCTACAATACAGATAGTCTGTTATCTCTCTGCCTACAATACTGATAGTCATGGATCAAAAAATCATATCTAACAATAACAGAGGCCACCTGACACACAAAGAGAGGCCACCTGACCCACAATGCAACACACACAGAGAGGCCACCTGACACACAATGCAACACACACAGAGAGGCCACCTGACCCACAATGCAACACACAAAGAGAGGCCACCTGACACACAATGCAACACACACAGAGAGGCCACCTGACACACAATGCAACACACACAGAGAGGTCACCTGACACACAATACAACACACACAGAGAGGTCACCTGACACACAATGCAACACACACAGAGAGGTCACCTGACACACAATACAACACACACAGAGAGGTCACCTGACACATAATGCAACACACACAGAGAGGCCACCTGACACATAATGCAACACACACAGAGAGACCACCTAACCCACAATGCAACACACACAGAGAGGTCACCTGACACACAATGCAACACACACAGAGAGGTCACCTGACCCACAATGCAACACACACAGAGAGGTCACCTGACACACAATGCAACACACACAGAGAGGTCACCTGACACACAATGCAACACACACAGAGAGACCACCTGACACACAATGCAACACACACAGAGAGACCACCTGACACACAATGCAACACAAAAATAGAAATACAATACAAATGTAAGTGTAATGTAACTTTGCTTCTTTTCAGATCAGATGACTTTAATAACAAATAATACATCAGACCCTCGAGCTACTTCTGCTTTCACTCACATAATGGTCAAAATATAGGAACATACTTCCAGGAAGTATATAGCCTATGTTTGAATGCATAAAATAAAGCTGATACTATTCAATTAGACTATTTAAATATCTTCGTCTTTCAAAGTACATCACAAACGTTCACGAATCTAAGAGTTGTTTCATAATCTCCTGCACTACACACTCCAGTCCAGTTGGTGGCGGTAATGCACCTCTTAAGTTGGCTTGGCAGCCAAACGCCATAAAACACCAACCTTCACGTCCGTTCTTGAAAGGAGTAGCAGTAGCGTATTATTTCCCGCTTATATCCTCGGTACTTGAGAAGTTTAATTTACAAACACAAGATCGCATGTTCGGAGATATGAGCACGAATATATAACGTGGAACCGGGGCCCCATTTAACTCTGAGGGGAAGAAGAAGCTCCTCTCTTATGGGACTCAGGTGAATGGTTTAGCTGTGAAGCTAACGAAGTTAGCTCTGAAGCTATTGGAGCTTTGAATGATAACGGTTGTCAGTAAATAGTTCGGGAGGGAACGTTCCTGTCACTGTGAAAATGAAAATATCTAAAGTCCAGAAGCTGAGAGCGGTGGTGAAGCAGCGCCTAACTGCGGCTGTTGAAGAGATATTTGGACTGTTTGAAAGAATGATAGCAGAGTACGAAGAGGAGGCTACTCGTTCAAGAGAGGAGATCGACCGGCAAGGAAAACTGCTGGACGCATTGCGGTTACACAGAGAAGTCTTGCCTCCAGACCTCCAGCAGCTGTTGGTCATTAAAGAAGAGGCTCCCACTGAGCAGCAGGAGTGGATCTGCAGTCTGGACCAGGAGGACCAAGAGCGCCCACACATTAAAGAGGAACAAGAGGAACTCTGGATCCATCAGGAGGGAGAGCAGCTTCAGGAGAACCGAGACCCCCCACACATTAAAGAGGAAGAGGAGGAACTCTGGATCCTTCAGGAGGGAGAGCAGCTTCAGGAGAACCAAGACCCCCCACACATTAAAGAGGAAGAGGAGGAACTCTGGATCCGTCATGAGGGAGAGCAGCTTCAAGGGCTGGAGGAGGCCCATATCACCAAGTTCTCAGTCACTCCTGTCCCTGTGAAGAGTGAAGATGATGAAGAGAAACCTCAGTCCCCACAGCTTCATCAAAGCCACACTGAGGAGAACAGAGAGGCAGAGGCTCTAGCCAGCAGCTCAACTGAACCGATGAAAACAGAAGATGGTGGAGAAGACTGTGGAGCATCAGAACCATCCAGGAACTTAGATCCAGCTACTGCAGCTAGTAGTTTACAACCAGCTAGGGATGACAAGACTTCAGACTCTGCTGAACCTGAGACTGAAGACGGTGATGAAGAATGGATGGAAACTAGTGAACCTCAATCAGGTTTAGACTCTCAGAGAAACAGTGAAGTTCTTGGGAAGAAACGCTTGAGTCGTTCAGTTTGTAGTCAAAGTTTTGGTAATGCAGCAAACTTGGAGAAACACATGATAATCCACACAGGTGAGAAACAATTTAATTGCTCAGTATGTGGTAAAGGTTTTGGTCAAAAAGGACACTTGAAGTCACACATGATAGTCCACACAGGAGATAAACAATTTCATTGCTCAGTCTGTGGTAAAGGTTTTGGTCATAAAGGAAACTTCAAGTCACACATGGTAGTCCACACAGGAGATAAACAATTTCATTGCTCAGTCTGTGGTAAAGGTTTTGGTCAAAAAGGACACTTGAAGTCACACATGACAGTCCACACAGGAGATAAACAATTTCATTGCTCAGTCTGTGGTAAAGGTTTTGGCCGTAAATCAAGCTTGAAGACACACATGATAGTCCACACAGGAGATAAACAATTTCATTGCTCAGTCTGTGGTAAAGGTTTTGGTCGTAAAGGAGACTTAAAGTCACACATGATAGTCCACACAGGAGATAAACAATTTCATTGCTCAGTCTGTGGTAAAGGTTTTGGTCAAAAAGGACACTTGAGCCACTTCTTAACATGCAGTGGAATCCGTATTATAACCTGCACCTAGCCGGTTGGCCTGCATGTTAAACAACAATTAGCCGGCCTACGCGCACTCCCGCGAGTCCGTATCTTATCTACCTCGACCACCGGTATAAGATCCGCTTCCACGCAATCGCAGCGCATGTTAAACAGCTGGCAGGATATTATCCGCATATCCGTAGTGGGCAGGTGTGGCTCGTGACTCACTTCACGTTCACTAGTTTATTAATTAATGAATCGTTCGGGCAATCGCTTATATCAACGAACAAACTCACGGTTTCCTCAAGTGCTGCAAAAACGGATTGATTGATTGTTTGGCCAATGCGCTTCAGCTGCAGCCAGGCAGGTCCAGTGCATCAGGTCTGCTGCTGCTGCTGCTTGCTTGCTCCCATGTCAGAAAAAGCCTAACTTGTGTGGGGAGAAATACATTGAAAACTAGTTAGATATGACTTGAAATGCCACTTGTAAAATAAATCACCCACAGTGATTGACGACAGTCCGACCACTATTTTGACTGGGCTGCGCCTGCTTTATGTAGCAATGTGAAGCGCTCATTTTTTGGCACATTGCCACCCCTCGTTGGAATGGACTCCGTTAAAACCAACGGCATGCTTTTTGAAGTCTCCAGATTTGTCGCTAACGTGATGCAGCCAATTATATCAGCAGGCAGTGTTGTGTGCCTCTCCACTGCGTAGAGGATAGGAGCTGACTGACTGATAGGCTATCAAACTTTTGTGGGGAGAAATAGCCTACATTTAAAACTAGTCAGATATGACTAGTTGCCACTTGTAAAATAGATCACCCACAGTGATTGACGACGGTGCGACCACTATTTTGACTGCCTCATAGCTACAGCTGCTTCCTATCACATTTCTTGTTTTCGATAGATGCTACCGCGCCGCCCCCCCCCCCCCCCCCCCCCCCGCCCACTGGCAGAAAAAACGGCTCATATCCAGTTGTTTCTTAACAAAGACCCCTGATGTTTAGAAAGGCAAAACCTGAAAATATCCTGCTCTCTCTAGCAGGACATGATCCAGAGTTCATGTTTAAAAGGCACATTGAAGTCACACATGACAGTCCACACAGGAGATAAACAATTGCATTGCTCAGTGACTGTTTTAGTCAGATAGATATCACCACAATCCCAGTGAAGGACACACTTGCTGTTCTCATGGCTTTCACAATCAATCTAGCCATGATTTATGGAAATAATCACATGGTTGGAAACGTCCTTGACCAATCAGCTTGCACGGATAAAACGAACAGTTAATTAAGACTCGTTAAAATTAGTGCATGCATCCTCCAAAGCTGCGATGTTAACACAGGAGTGGAATAACTTACAATCATCCAGGTCAAGAAGAGACATAAGATTTTCATTCTCGTTCTTGATCTCTTTTTTGGCAGGCTTGGAAGGAGGTTTAGAGGCAGTTGTCTGGGAAAAGATCAAATAAATATAGTATTAATATTAATATATACACTGATTTACATGTTATTGTGTACAAGTGTTTTAAAGACTCAATCTCATTGTTTCATTGTACAATGTACAATAATACTCTTTAAATGTAACAAATCAAGGAATTGAATGCCGTTTTAGATTTGACATTCAACACTTTAGAAGGAGATTTTCTTTAATGCAAAACTCACTTTCTGTATATTATAGGGTAGATATGTTTTCTGTAGAATACATTCGCTATCAATACCTTCTTTTTCTTTTTGACCTCTGCCTCCGACTCCTCCTCCTCCGACTCTGATTGGCTGCTCTCAGACTCGCTCTCCTCCTCCTCAGATTCAGACTCAGACTCGCCCTTCTGTGGTTTGCTCTTCCTCTTGATCTTCCTCTCCTCCTCTTCGCTGCTCTGCTCGCTGGGAAGGAAAGCAGAGGTCAGATGAGGACGATGTGCGTCGATGGCGGAGAACGAGTAAAAACTGTGACTCGAGTCCAATGGTGCACGATAGATTAATAAACAGAAACATGAGCTACCTTTCACTTTCCTGCACGGGCTTCTTTAATTCTATCTTTGTCGTCTTCTTCTTCTCCTCCTCCTCAGACTCTGAGGCCTCCTCGCTCTCTTCGCTCTCTGATCCCGAGCCACTCTCCTCCTCGCTGACGCTGCTCACCGAGCCACTGGCAGAGTCCGACTCTGGGGCCAGGGAGGGGAAAGGTCAGGGGTCAGAGGTCACTCAAACCAACACACACACATAAGCCGTTTTCCCACATGCGTACCGGAAAATTCCCTGTAAGTCAATATCGGACATTTCCCTTCACACCTCTCCTCTGGCATGTGGGAATCTATCAGCGAAATTGCCTGTATGGGGGGGGGGGGAGGGGGGGCGGCACTGCAGAGCGGGTGGGGAGTGACGTGTCGGCAAAACTCCGAATGGTGAAATAAGTTTGCTTGTTTATCCATTCACCTGCGTAGCGTTGAAGCACTTTTTACAGACTGGCTTCATTTGATGTGTCCGGGCTTGCCTTGGCTGTCGGCAACGTTGCTTAGTCCCTGTCGGACTGTGACTGAAGGAGGAGGACGGACTGTGGCCAGAGAGCGAGCAGAGAGGAGAGGGGAAAATCAGCACAGCACACCCACACATGAAGCTGACATAGGCTACTGCTCTTATTATCACAAGATAATTTCGCCAGTTTGCTTTAATGTGCGCTAATGATTAGATTATGCCTGCTGGAACATTAAGCAACGTGTGTACACCTCGCCCATGAGAGTGTCGCGCAGAATATGAAGATAGACTAAACCGGGGACAGATCATGACTGATGATTATGTACCTCTGCGCTGCTGCGTGAGACTAGAGCCGTCTGGAAGCGAGAGAGACCAGGAGGGAATTTATTTTGGGAAGATGCTCTGAACAATTTTGACGACGTGGAATGGAAGCGTCATTTTCGCATGTCCCGGTATTACGTGCTGAGTCTGGTCCGACCCGCACGCAAGATCACCCGGTGGCGAAAACCACTGGAAGCGCGTTTGCGACTGGCAATAGTCCTTTGGTGGTACGCAACACCAGGGGAATATCGAACAATCAGCTGTGTATTTGGTGTTGGACTGTCTACTGTGTGCATTGCAACCTGGTCCACGAAGTCACAGCCCACTGATAGCGGAAAATGCCTTCGGAAATCAGCAAGCTGACATACTGCTCTTATTAGGCTATCACAAGATCATTTCGCCAGTTTGCTTTAATGTGCGCGAATGATTAGATTATGCCCGCTGGAACATTAAGCAACGTGTGTAGGCTACTCCTCGCCCATGATTGAAGGACCGCTGTCGCGGAAAATGACCTGAACCGTTTCCACTTGCGTCCCCTTAAGACCATACCGCTCTTGTGACTGGCACGAAACTGGTGAAATGTCGGGGACGACGGGGTCGCGCTTATACCGGCACGGCGCCTTTCTCACATGCAGGCATTAGACCACGTACCGGTCATTTTGCGGTACAAAGCGCATGTGGGAAAAGGGCTATACATACATACATACATACATACATACATACATACATACATACATACATACATATAGGCTACTCCCGATCGCCGAGGCGCAACGCTGCACTACATGGACCGCTGTGGACACCATGGACAAGTCGTCTGTTTATACTAGTTTCTGGAGTCCGCATGGACTTGGAGGATGCGTGGAGAGAGAGGAGCAAACTAACGTTAACTAGCCTAATAACTAAAGCTAGAACAAGGCATTACAATAAAATATGAGTTCTGTGTTATTAAACATATTTAAATCCTTACATGCCTTTTTGGCTATGGCCACTGGAGGTTCAGTGAACCCCCTGAACGAACGCAAACTTTGCCCATGACGCACACATGCACGCACACACACACACACACACACACACACACACACACACATAAGAGGTCCTTATGTGCTCAGTTACGATGTGGTATTCTGCCTTTACATATTGAAACAGGCAGATACAGAGGGACGGCGGAGGAGGATAGGATTTGTGAATATTGTGAGCTGAAGGAAGTGGAGAATGAATATCATTTTATTTTGTACTGCCCCTTGTATCATGACTTACGAGATATACTATTTAAAAAAGTTCACTCCCCTGAGTTAAACCTGTTAGATTTTGAAGAAGGTGCCATACTTGAATTTCTTTTTGATAACATCTTTGCTTTTTCCGAATATATCTCTCATGCGTGGGATAGGAGGAAAAAGATGACATATGATAGATAATTCATATATTTTACTTAATACACATTGTAGTTAAATCTGTGTTTTGCTGCTGATGCCGCGTGCTGCCGTGTGTGTGTTTGTACGGTTTTGTATTGTTCAAGCACCGTAATAGATATGGAAATAACTGTATGTTGATGTGTCTGATAATCCCATGTGGGATGGGTCATGTAAATTGTCCTGACACGTAAATAAAATTTTCATTCATTCATTCATTCATTCATTCATTCATTCATTCATTCATTCATTCATTCACACAGCTGGACTCTCTTCAGTGTCTAGAACATGTCTGCAGGGAGTGTGGAGCCTGACATCTCCTCAGCCTGCTGCTGTCCCACTGGCTGCTCAGTGTGAGACCCTGAGGGGAGATGGGACACACACACACACACACACACACACATACACACACATGGCCAGAGCCTTTTCTACTCCATAAGTTTCATATTGAAAGAAGAAAAAGTCACTGTCAACTGTGCCTGGTTCTCCGTTGGGACCTTTTGGTGGTCCTGCCAGATCTGCCTGGGTTTCTGTATTTCCCCTTCTCTATCCAAAGTAAACCACTGAAACTACTGTAACTAAGTGTCTGCATCTGGGTCTCAGTGTGGTCTGCTGCCTGTATACTGTCTTTAATCCAAGGTGCATGAACTGGAAATAGCTACTTCAGCTACTCTTGGAGGCTGATGGCTGCTCTTCAAAAAAACACTACAGCATAAAAAAAACGTGTCAACAGAGAAGTAACGTTTACAATACATTTAGAAGGTTTTTTCCACATTATACCCACCATGCATGTGCGTAACAGCGCGTGCTCGTTTACTAGTCTGTAATAATACGTATAGGCTAGTTTAGTTTTGAAAGTTATGTGTTGATTTAATTGCTTCGAAAGTGTTTAGGAATAAAAATCCTTTCCAAATTCCCACCGTCGTCATGGCTCTCCTATGTCAGCTGTGTTCTCTGTAAAACACACCATAGCATTTCCAGCTAACTGTTGAACTAATGTTAGTTACTTCATGGGGCGGGCTCTGACTGGGAGTTTAACTGGGAGTTGTTGTTGGGTGAAGAGACAAAACAAAACGCGTTAACAGAGCTTCAGTTATAGCTAAAACGTATCAAAACATTTTGTTATCAAGCCATAAGTACAAATTGTACACACAACATAGTACAAATGTGACAGGGCATATGAGTGCAAAAACAACAAGAGACACAACAAGCAATAAGGCAGTATAGTGATAAGACAAGTCAGAGACAGTGGCATATTCACTGCACATAGGTGCACATGTCTAAATGACGTAATGTAAATGTAATAAAATAAAAAAAATTTTTTTTTTGCTAAATCTTCATAGTTCAACGAAAATAGTTTATGCTTTAAATCTAAAATGGTTCATGGATTACATTCTAATAACAAACCTATCAAATTAAAAGTCAAGCACGTTACCGTGGAAACAAAAAAAATTGTCTGTTTGGGTTAGCCAATCATCCTCGTCTTGGGCGGTGCTTAGCGTTAGTGCCCTTGGAAAATAGTTTCGGGGTGGAACTTGTGTCGGCGGAACATTTACACAGGAGGAGGAGCGCTCACAGGCATAAAGTCGTTAGACAGCAAATGTTCTAAACATATTCTCTTGATATCTTTACAACCATCCACCGAAAGTGCCGAGCAGGCCTTCTTTATTGCACAATCCAAATTTTCTTCAAAACTTGCCATTTTCAGCATGTAGCAATGAGTTAGCCTGTAGGTTTCTGCCGTTAGCTTTCTACGCTAGCTAGTTAGCGTTCGGCGGGAGCATTACAGCGACACACATGGGAGCGGAAGCCGATCTGATTGACATATGGTCGGAGCCAATGAACAGAGCGTGACAGAGCTTGCAAGCGGGGGAGCGGATATCCTGCTGCCACCGAAACAGCCGCTCGAATGGGAGAGCAGCTTTAGAGCAGGGGCGGGCTGATCTTCGTACGGCGCCAGACTCTCTGAGCTCAAGCCACAACTGAAGACGGTAAAGTCAGAAGACACGATTGACGACGGTTACATTTAATGCTACATCTGAGATTTGTGGAGCAAGAACCTGCAGGACCAAGTAAGACAACTCCCACTCAGGCGCTTTAGCTCGAGTTGCACCAGAGGTAAAGTGCTGAGCCAGAGTTCCCAGGTTCGTACGCTACATTAGCTAGCAGTTAGCTAGTCGATGCTTCTCTGTTCGTCTGCCTAGCTGCTTAGCGTAGCTGCTTTTTCTTTCTCGGTGTTTCAGATGGACTTTTATGAAAACGGCAAATACATGCAATGTAACGTTAGCACTTTCTGTCTGGAGGCGAGGATGATGGCGTTTACAACAGATAACCGTATCGTTATTAACCGTCTGTAACGTTAGCTAGCTCTCATTCGGTTGGTTGGTCGTTACATGACTAGTAAACTAATGAGAGCTAGCTAGCTAACGTTGGTTACAGACTAAATGTTATGCTAGACGTTATGCTTAGCTGTTGTAAACGCCCTCAGCCTCGCTGCACGAAGTACTAACGTTACATTGCATGTATTTGAACGACGTAGTTTAACTACACTTTGCAGCAGCTTGCTGGTAGTTCAACTACATTCATATTAGTTAAACTTTTTTCCCCGTCCTGATCGCTTTAAAGACAGTGGACCGTGGAGTCGGCCAGGATCCCACTAATGTTACTGTACTTGACAAGACAGTCTATGTTACCTCTGATTGGCTTGCCCTGATGACATGATACAGTTGGGTTAATTCTGAAATGAATCAATGCAGACTTTGGATACACTTATTTAACGTTAATCCTGCCCCATTAGGCATTCTCTACTGGGACATTATTGTAAACAAACATTGTGATTCTGGTTCATTTTAAAATGTTCTATGGAATATCCACACCGTTTGTGTAGCTTTTGGCACAAACAGTGCCAAAAGTGTCTGTGGTTTGATTGGGTGGTCTGTGTTTGAGCAGAAACGTTAAGTGGCCTGCAGTGCAGAGGGCAGGACTGCCCAGACCGAGAGCCAAGGCTCTGGCCAAATTCTGCTCTATTTTTGCAATAATTGGCAGTCACCACATTTGGAGGAGGCGCTGTTTCCTTTATCCATAGATTCAGACTAGATACATCTGTCACTATAAGATTTCCCATTGATTGTGCATCTATTATTGTTTGTGTTCAAGGATTTTTTGTCTAAATGGGAACACAAATAAAGGTATTCAAATGTGTGTGTGTGTGTGTATAGGATGACCGACTGGATGTACCAGGGCCCCAGTGGTCAGGTGTCCAGGGACGAGTATCTGCTGGGACGTCCCATCGACAAGCAGATCACTGAGCAGTATGAGGAGGCTGAGAGCGGTCCATCCGCCCAAACCGGCCTCCTGCCTGGCTCCATCTTCAACCCTACCACCCCTGCCTCCAACCTCGACCTGGCTGCCAAGATTAGGGAAGATCCCCTGTTTGAAATCAGGTTAGTCATGTTCCTTCTTGTAGCTTGTACACTTCCCAAATCCTATTAAAGTCACACATAGGCCAGATAATTTTATTATGTTCTGTCCCTGTGCAAATCATCTAATTTATGTTTTGTTTTTGTCTTAAGGAAACGGGAGGAAGAACAAGAGAGAGAAGTCTTGACTAATCCAGTGAAGATGAAGAAAATCAAAGAATTGGTAAAATGATTGTGTAACTGTTTTGAAGTGTTTATATGTGTTGGATGTTGACAGCAAATGTTAGACCTTGTTTTTGTTCCAAACAAAAGTTACAGATTTAACTTATTGTAAGTAATCAACATTTGAATCTAGTTTTTGTCTGCAATCAGTGGTCACTGGTATCAGTGTCACTGCTAGTGAAATTTCTTTCAACAATGTTTCCACTAACTTTGTTAATACAAGATAACAACAGTCAAGGTAGAAAAATGGTACAATATTGCAACCATGATTTAGTAGTCTCTGTGTTCTCTTGGTGCATGACTGAGAAGCTGCTAGTGTGAAAATAGTGGAGAGAGGCTAAACATCTGTCTGATCTCTCACAGCTGCGCCAGAATCTTGAAAAGAAAGACAAGAAAAAGAAGAGGAAGAAGGAGAAGAAGGGAGACAAAGAGCGGAGAAAGGAGAAGAAGCATAAGAGAAGGAGCACAAGTTCAAGTGCAGAGGAGGAAAATGACAAAAAATACAGGTATTTGATCTCAATTATCAATCAAAGTTGTAGCAGTTAGATTTAGGCGATTGGACTACAATCCATCCTCAGTGCGGCGTGGGTGCATTCACAGTTGCATTTTTATGTGTTTAAGCGATATCGGGTGTAAATGGGGTCTAAGCGACATCTAGCTTCATTTAGTTAAACTTGTGTCTCATTCAAGTGGAAGCAGTTTGTAATTAGGGTCTATCATCTGTTCTCAGGTCACATCCAAAAGATGAATCTTCAGTCGCTGCCAAATCTCATTCTCACCATGTTTCAAGCTATGGGCTACAGGTAAGAGAGCAGCAAACCAGTGTCTGGTAATACCACTGCTATCGTAATCATGTACATGTAATTCAGATGCATCCTGCAGTTTCAGTTGCTCAACTCACTGTAGCAGCACACTACCAAGTCCTAACTGTGAAATCTCTTCTCAGGTCCCTGCTGGAAGACATCACCAGTCCTCTGCTCACTCAGGACGCCACGAGAGGAGCCGCTCCCGATCACCTCACAGGATCAACAGGGAGAACCACTCCTCAAACAGACCCGACAGGAAGGTCCAGCAACGAGCTCCCAGTCCACAGGACCGCTACCACCGACAAAACAACCACAGATCCAAGTAACAATCCGCAGAGTTAACACTGAACTTGTATTATCACCGGGCGAGATTTCAATATTATTGTCTATCATCTTTAATTGGGAACATATTGTGATGGGTTATTGTGACACAATTCTGGCATCTAGATTGATGATAACATAAGCATTTTTTTTCTTACTCTGACAAAACATTTCAAGGAATATTTGAAATGATTTACATGTCATTTTGCATACATGTGCCTTATCATCATCAGTATAGGGAGCTGCGGCTCTGTGCCTCTATCTGTCTCACTGATGACATCAGTGATGTCATAAATTGTGACATCGTCAGTGATGTTATAAATTGTGACATCATCAGTGATGTCAGAGGCATTGTGACATCATCAGTGATGCACACATATACACACACAAGAGAGAGAGACACACACACACACACACACATATATACACACAAGAGACAGACACACACTGATGTCATCAGTGATGTCATCAGTCTGAGGCTCACAAGAGACTCAGGCAGAGAGAGGGGAGGGGGGAGAGACTGATGGAGAGAGAGAGGGGGGGAGAGAGACTGTGGGAGACATTTGGCCCAATTCCACCGCAGGTAGTAGCGCGGTCCCGCTCCGCTCGACTCGATAAATGGTCTCATCCCATCGGTAAAAACCGGCCCAGCCCGGTTTGATTTGGGGCTGAGTCGTGCTACTTTTCGTCCCTGCCTCGTCGGGGTTCTATTCTGCGAACCCGGGTTCATACGGTGACGTGAAAACATTGTAGACGACTGATTGGTCCGGCAGAATCGTGTTTACTCTGTCTACTGACTGTCATATGCAATGCTGGCGGCTGCATACCAGTTTAGTGGGCTTCTCTTCTGTTATGTATATTTCCATCAGTCTTTGTATTGCTGCCTTTGCCTCCGGTGAAATAAAATCGTGGCGGGTGTTCAATTGTCTGAGAAAAAAGTCTGCTGCTCGCTCAGGGAGCTCTGTAGCTGAGTGGAGGCTGCAGCGCTCCGCTAGGCCGCAGCGGGTGTTTGGTGAAGCCGCGGTCTTGCCTAGAGGCCGCGGGGTAGAGGCTTCACTCTGTTGCGCCTCTCCCGTCCCCGCACAGCGCAGCCCATGCCTGTGAGTGATATCCATTCTCCTGGTCGATTGTCACATTCGCCCATGTACACTGTAGGTCATTTAGAGGCACCAGTATTTCATAAACAGTTTAAAAGTTCTGTGGATGGATTTAATTGTAATGTTATGTTATAGCCTACTTCGGCTATAAGCGAAGGACAGATATGCAGATATCGCTATGACGGGCGGGGGTGGGCGGGGGCAGATGAACGGCGGTCGAAACAGAACGTCCATCGAGTTGAAACAAGTAGAGGCGAGTGGTGACGGGCTGTGCAGGGCTGTAAAATGTGGTGGGAAAGAGCCAATTGTGCACGTGCCAATATGGCAGGCAAGGCCACACAGCAGCCGAGCTGAATGCGAGCTGCAGGACACGCGGCCAAGCCTAGGAATCGATCGCGCGTAGCGTGCAAGATGGCTAGGTGTGATATATATATATCCATATTGAGAAAAATCTGTATTGGGATATTGATCTCAACCCATATCGCCAGATCTACTTGGTTAATCATTGAATCCATTCCACTGTGTTTCACCATAATGTCTTCCTGTTTATTTGTAGGCAACTCTCTGCTGAAGAGCTGGAGCGGAAGAGGGAGGAGATGATGAACTTTGCCAAGCAGAGAGAGGAGGACAGAGAGGATAACATCAAAAGAAACAAGAGGCGAGATGAGCAGGAGAAGCAGCGGGAACAAAGTACTAAGCATGACCGCCATCCTGGCTTCATCCAGTAAGTCCTGGGTAACATAGAGACACGCAGATAATCAGTGACGATTTTTAATGTATTTAGTTGTGTCGTCGCCACATCCACAAAAAACAGGATTCTGATGTTTATTTTTGGTGCGTCAGCTAATATGGATAATCATGAAATAAGGAAAGACAGCCCGTGCTCTACTTCTTATTTTACCTGGTATATGTTTGAGTTTCACTAACGCTTACCTTTCCTTCCTGTAGCAACATGAAGCTGGAGAGCGCTTCCAGCTCTTCGTTGGAGGACAGAGTGAAGAGGAACATCCACTCCATACAGCGGTCAGAGTACGGACGACAGCAGGAGGAAGCACATGCACAACTGTGGCAACGCCTACGCTAAGACATCCCATCTGAAGGCTCACCTATGCTGGCACAGCGGGGACCGGCCGTTCGTCTGCAACTGGCTCTTCTGCGGGAAGCGCTTCACTCGCTCTGATGAACTGCAGCGCCACCTGCAGACGCACACTGGTGCCAAGAAGTTCAGCTGTGCCTTGTGCCCCAGAGTGTTTATGCGCAACGACCACCTGGCCAAGCACATGCGCACGCACGAGTCCCCGCCAGGGCACGGCGAGGAGAGGGTGAACGGAGACGGGAGGATGGATAAGGGCTTTGACAGCCCCACCCCTCCTCAGTCATCCTCCCTCGTGCCTGCGTCAGATGCCACAGAGCCGCCGCTGAAGCTGAAATGCGAGCCAGACCCCTCCAGTGTAACGGGGCAGTCCAGCTAACTGCATTACTTTTAGAGGTTTTCTCAGTTAGCAGGTCATCATCAGCCTTCTGTCTCAGCCGTAGAGGTGTCACTGTTTTACCATAGAATAGAGAATAGAAGAAGTATGGGACAACCTTTTACTGATAAATTGTGGATTGAACAGAAAGTGTCTTTCTACAGCTTTGTGAATTTGTCAGTACAGCTAACCTAAAGACTTCTGTAATAATCCAAATATTAGAGCACAGATTAAAGAATGCAAGCAGGCATCTTTCCTGAAGGAGTGTCATCTGAGGAGAAAACATTCCTCTGTGCATATGTCCAAATGAAAGGTGGCTTTAGGAGGCAGGAGGGAGAGCCCCCACACATTAAAGATAAGGACCGAGGAGGGAGAGCAGCTTCAGGAGGAGCCAGAGCCCCCACACATTAAAGATAAGGACCGAGGAGGGAGAGCAGCTTCAGGAGGAGCCAGAGCCCCCACACATTAAAGATAAGGACCGAGGAGGGAGAGCAGCTTCAGGAGGAGCCAGAGCCCCCACACATTAAAGATAAGGACCGAGGAGGGAGAGCAGCTTCAGGAGGAGCCAGAGCCCCCACACATTAAAGATAAGGACCGAGGAGGGAGAGCAGCTTCAGGAGGAGCCAGAGCCCCCACACATTAAAGATAAGGACCGAGGAGGGAGAGCAGCTTCAGGAGGAGCCAGAGCCCCCACACATTAAAGATAAGGACCGAGGAGGGAGAGCAGCTTCAGGAGGAGCCAGAGCCCCCACACATTAAAGATAAGGACCGAGGAGATAAACAATTAAATTGCTCAGTCTGTGGTAAAGGTTTTGGTCATAAAGGACACTTGAAGTCACACATGACAGTCCACACAGGTGAGACACAATTTAATTGCTCAGTCTGTGGTAAAGGTTTTGGCCGTAAATCAAGCTTGAAGACACACATGATACTCCACACAGGAGATAAACAATTTCATTGCTCAGTCTGTGGTAAAGGTTTTGGTCGTAAAGGAGACTTAAAGTCACACATGATACTCCACACAGGAGATAAACAATTTAATTGCTCAGTCTGTGGTAAAGGTTTTGGTCATAAAGGACACTTAAAGTCACACATGATAGTCCACACAGGAGATAAACAATTTCATTGCTCAGTCTGTGGTAAAGGTTTTGGCCGTAAATCAAGCTTGAAGACACACATGATACTCCACACAGGTGAGAAACAATTTATTTGCTCAGTCTGTGGTAAAGGCTTTGGCCGTAAATCAAGCTTGAAGACACACATGATAATCCACACAGGAGAGAAACAATTTATTTGCTCAGTCTGTGGTAAAGGTTTTGGTCTTAAAGCAAAACTTGAAGACACACATGATAGTCCACACAGGAGATAAACAATTTAATTGCTCACTCTGTGGTAAAGGTTTTGGTCATAAATCAAACTTAAAGACACACATGATAGTCCACACAGGAGATAAACAATTTCATTGCTCGGTCTGTGGTAAAGGTTTTGGTCATAAAGGATCCTTGAAAACACACATGATAATCCACACAGGAGAGTAAACATTGAATTGCTATCTGTGGTGGAGGGGGGATTTGTGTTGTTTATATGCATACGCGTGTGTGTGTGTGTGTGTGTGTGTGTACACGTACGCGTGTTTGCCCCACTGTCCTGGCCATACTTGACTTACTTTATCATTCTGCTCTGAGATATATGATCTAACTCAGCTTATAGGAATCACCATTGGATTTCATGTTCTTTGATTGGTTAACCCTCACAGGTCGCAGGATGCAGCATTGTCACATTTGAATTAGGGATGGGCATCGAATTTTCGAATAATCGTTATTATCAAGGTCGACTTTTATTATTGAAATTCGAAATTCGATTTTTTTTTTTTTTGTGTGAAATGTTGCATTGTCTCCCCTGATTCTAAGTATAGTCGAATCGCTTGGTTTGAGCAAATAAAACAATTTTTATAAGCATTTTAAGCAAGGTTTATGGAAAAATGAATGGCGGATGAAATCCCATGAAGAGGGAGAGGGGGTGACTTTGGCACCCCTTTGGCACTCAGACCTGAGCCTACTAAATATTTAATGAACCACTCATGATTGTCAAAACTGTTTTTTATTTTCGAAAATCTCAATGTCATGTAACATGTTCTTTACTTCAGTGGTGCAATGCTTGTTTGAGCTAAAAATCCACAGCAGAAGCTTTTTATATTAATTAAGAAAGCTGTAGACTTAGAATCAGGGGAGACAATGCAACATTTCACTCACAAAAAAAAAAAAAAAAAACATTTTTAATTTTTTTTACATTTTTATTTTTATTTTCGAATTTCGATTAAAAGTCGACTTTGGCCAGCGAATTTCGAATAGTGTTTTTGCTAGAAATGCCCATCCCTAATTTGAATGTATAAAGCCATCTTAGACATGTTACCCTGCTACATCTGCTCCAAGTTGATGGCGGTACACAACTCCTACAGACTCAGATCCAGCACTTGGCTTGGTTTTAAGGTGCCAAATTGAAGTGTGAGGACCGAGGCTGGAAAAAGGAGTGTGTTATTTTGGCCCTTGGTCCTGGAACGACCTGCAAGTTCCACTTCAACTGGATCCTCTTCTTTCTTTGTCTAGTTTCAAACAAAAGCTCAGTGAGCTCCTCGCCATTAGCTGCTCCTGTAGAAATGTGTCATTTAGAACCCGTTATCTTCTGTCATGTGCTTTTGTGTTTGTTTCAATGTTTTCTCTGTTTTCATTGTTTTCCATGTTGTGAGTATTGTCTTTGTCATGCCCTGACGTGTCATTGTTGCTGCCTTCTTGGCCAGGTCAGCATCGTAAAAGAGATTTCTATCTCAGTTGCTTTTTATCTGGTTAAATAAACGTGAAATAAATCAATAAAAGTTTTCCTAGTGTCTGAATTCTCAACTGTTAATTTGATTCACTATGGTTTCAATTCGACAACAATCCTTCTAATTTGCCCCCAGCTTACTTCCTGTTGCAGTGTTTGCTGGTACAATAACGCTTAGTTAGGTTCCAGATTTAGTGAAAACATAACGCGTTTGATCGTTCCCCATCACTACAACACCAAACGCAGCTAACGAGTCACATCAAAGCAAAACCAAGAGCTAAGATACATGTTTGTGTGTATATTATAAGATGTATATAACCTAGTAGTGTAGAATAGAATAAGAATAGAACTTTAATTGCCACTTTAATTGGAACTTTAATTGCCACATGACCAGTATTTGTTTTCTGTACATACAGGATGTAAAAATAGACACTGCATCATAAGTGCTTCACAATAAAGTGCATCCAGACAAAACCAATAACAGTGCAATTACAGCAAACAACAACCAATTAACAAAACCATTGACGAGACACACTTAGAGCCACATACAGTATACACAGTGCAGTAAGTCCTTGTGGTTAATGGAGGGAGTTGAGTTTTCTCATTGCTGTGGGAAAGAAGCTGTTTTTAAAACGGCTGGATTTTGTGGCAAGTGACCTGAGACGCCTCCCAGAGGGGAGGGTGTGGAATAGCTGGTTAGCAGGATGGGAGAGGTCAGAGATGATCTTTTATGGCCATTTTGAAACACGCTGGTGGTAAATGGATTGGATTGAGGGGAGGGCAGAACTGGTGATCTTGGAGGCCTTAGACACGATGCGTTGTCATTTCCTCTGTCATGTAGTTAATGATGAATATGAAGTGCTGTCCCTATGAAGAAATCACAAATAAACAAAATATTAAAAGCCTTGTTGTTTAGTTGTTAATTGTGCCTATAATCAATTTCTGAATACAGGATAATGAGAGGAAAATGAACCGACCCAATATGTCCTCATCCCAAACAAATGAACCCACATTTTCTAGGTTAGGTGACCCTCTAGTCTACTCTGGTGGACAACAGGGGGCAAAGCAGTTTGGCCTGTTTGATCCTGACCAGACACAGCAGTCAGACCTCCTGCCGGCAGACAGAGCTTCACATGAGAAAGTGGACTATGCAAGAAGAAGTTAGTAATAAAGGAGGTTACAAGCTGTGCTGCTGACCTAAGTTATGAGGGCTGTAAAACACATTTTTATGGAGAAAAAACTGGTAATTTATTTGGATAGTCCGCCTACACTACAGAGAGTCTACCTAGAATTCAGTAGCGTAGGGTAGTCATGACGGGCCCCAGTGCAAGCAATTTTGACAGGGCCCCCTAGTAGGCTACACACTACTTACAAAATACACACACACACACACACACACACACACACACACACACACACACACACACACACACACACACACAGGCATAGGCCAGTGATCTCAGGGTAGATCCCAAAATGTTTTTTGGATCATGATTGTAACTCTGTAGTAACCTGACTCCGCCAGATGGGGCGGTATTGAGTTAACTCTGTAGTAACCTGACTCCGCCAGATGGGGCGGTATTGAGTTAACTCTGTAGTAACCTGACTCCGCCAGATGGGGCGGTATTGAGTTAACTCTGTAGTGCCATTGTCCCACATTCAGTCAGTGAATGTTTATTGCAAACGGACAATTTAAATACATGAAGAAATGCTGTTTTCATTGATTATTATTGCTTATCATTGAAATGATAAACAGCATGTCATTTATGGTCATGTCTACCCACACTTAGTAGTTATGAAGTATAGATTGAAAAAGTGTCAAAGTAGATCTGAAGTGTAAAAATGTTGGGCACCCCTGGCATAGGCTATAATACATTTTACCAACTTGTGTTGGATTTGACAGTTAAATGAGTTACTTAGGGCCTATAAGCATAATTTAGGATATAGGAGGGACCAGGATGTTGGTAAACAAATGGCTTCCACAGACTGCTGTTGGTTTGAAACAGCAGTTCATGGTGAAACCATGCCCTCTTTTAACTGTAACTACTCCATACTTTAAGCTAGACACTCCATTTAAATGTTAAACAACTGATGAGCTTAATTCAGCTTTAAAATGTCTTTTGTACTATTTGAGAAATCACAGTTTAGGCTAGTCTGTTATCTCTCTACCTACAATACAGATAGTCTGTTATCTCTCTACCTACAATACAGATAGTCTGTTATCTCTCTGTCTACAATACAGATAGTCTGTTATCTCTCTACCTACAATACAGATAGTCTGTTATCTCTCTACCTACAATACAGATAGTCTGTTATCTCTCTGTCTACAATACAGATAGTCTGTTATCTCTCTGCCTACAATACAGATAGTCTGTTATCTCTCTGCCTACAATACAGATAGTCTGTTATCTCTCTGCCTACAATACAGATAGTCTGTTATCTCTCTGCCTACAATACAGTGCATGATGGGACAGAAGGGCTCATGGGCCCTGAGAGCCTCAGTCAGCAGACGCTGCTCCTCACACAGAGAGGCCACCTGACCCACAATGCAACACACACAGAGAGGTCACCTGACCCACAATGCAACACACACAGAGAGGTCACCTGACACATAATGCAACACACACAGAGAGGTCACCTGACACACAATGCAACACACACAGAGAGGTCACCTGACACATAATGCAACACACACAGAGAGGCCACCTGACACACAATGCAACACACACAGAGAGGTCACCTGACCCACAATGCAACACACACAGAGAGGTCACCTGACACACAATGCAACACACACAGAGAGGTCACCTGACCCACAATGCAACACACACAGAGAGGTCACCTGACACACAATGCAACACACACAGAGAGGTCACCTGACACACAATGCAACACACACAGAGAGGTCACCTGACACATAATGCAATACACACAGAGAGGTCACCTGACACATAATGCAACACACACAGAGAGGCCACCTGACACATAATGCAACACACACAGAGAGGTCACCTGACCCACAATGCAACACACACAGAGAGGTCACCTGACACACAATGCAACACACACAGAGAGGCCACCTGACACACAATGCAACACACACAGAGAGGTCACCTGACACATAATGCAACACACACACAGAGAGGCCACCTGACCCACAATGCAACACACACAGAGAGGTCACCTGACACACAATGCAACACACACAGAGAGGTCACCTGACACACAATGCAACACACACAGAGAGGTCACCTGACACACAATGCAACACAAAAATAGAAATACAATACAAATATAAGTGTAATGTAACTTTGCTTCTTTTCAGATCAGATGACTTTAATAACAAATAATACATCAGACCCTCGAGCTACTTCTGCTTTCACTCACATAATGGTCAAAATATAGGAACATACTTCCAGGAAGTATATAGCCTATGTTTGAATGCATAAAATAAAGCTGATACTATTCAATTAGACTATTTAAATATCTTCGCCTTTCAAAGTACATCACAAACGTTCACGAATCTATAAGAGTTGTTTCATAATCTCCTGCACTACACACTCCAGTCCAGTTGGTGGCGGTAATGCACCTCTTAAGTTGGCTTGGCAGCCAAACGCCATAAAACACCAACCTTCACGTCCGTTCTTGAAAGGAGTAGCATGTAGCAGTAGCGTATTATTTCCCGGTTATATCCTCGGCACTTCAGAAGTTTAATTTACAAACACAAGATCGTATGTTCGGAGATATGAGCACGAATATATAACGTGGAACCGGGGCCCCATTTAACTCTGAGGGGAAGAAGAAGGGCCTCTCTTATGGGACTCAGGTGAATGGTTTAGCTGTGAAGCTAACGAAGTTAGCTGTGAAGCTATTGGAGCTTTGAATGATAACGGTTGTCAGTAAATAGTTCGGGAGGGAACGTTCCTGTCACTGTGTGAAAATGAAAATATCTAAAGTCCAGAAGCTGAGAGCGGTGGTGAAGCAGCGCCTAACTGCGGCTGTTGAAGAGATATTTGGAATGTTTGAAAGAATGATAGCAGAGTACGAAGAGGAGGCTACTCGTTCAAGAGAGGAGATCGACCGGCAAGGAAAACTGCTGGACGCTTTGCGGTTACACAGAGAAGTCTTGCCTCCAGACCTCCAGCAGCTGTTGGTCATTAAAGAAGAGGCTCCCACTGAGCAGCAGGAGTGGATCTACAGTCTGGACCAGAAGGACCAAGAGCCCCCACACATTAAAGAGGGACAGGAGAAACTCTGGATCCGTGAGGAGGGAGAGCAGCTTCAGGAGAACCAAGACCCCCCACACATTAAAGAGGAACTCTGGACCAGTCAGGAGGGAGAGCAGCTTCAGGAGGACCAAGACCCCCCACACGTTAAAGAGGAAGAGGAGGAACTCTGGATCCGTCAGGAGGGAGAGCAGCTTCAGGATAAACCAGAGCCCACGCACATTAAAGAGGAAGAGGAGGAACTCTGGATCCGTCACGAGGGAGAGCAGCTTCAAGGGCTGGAGGAGGCCCATATCACCAAGTTCCCAGTCACTCCTGTCCCTGTGAAGAGTGAAGATGATGAAGCGAAACCTCAGTCCCCACAGCTTCATCAAAGCCACACTGAGGAGAACAGAGAGGCAGAGGCTCTAGCCAGCAGCTCAACTGAACCGATAAAAACAGAAGATGGTGGAGAGGACTGTGGAGCATCAGAACCATCCAGGAACTTAGATCCAGCTACTGCAGCTAGTAGTTTACAACCAGCTAGGGATGACAAGACTTCAGACTCTGCTAAACCTGAGACTGAAGACAGTGATGAAGAATGGATGGAAACTAGTGAACCTCAATCAGGTTTAGACTCTCAGAGAAACAATGAAGTTCTTGGGAAGAAACGCTTGAGTCGTTCAGTTTGTAGTCAAAGTTTTGGTAATGAAGCAAACTTGGAGAAACACATGATAATCCACACGGGTGAGAAACAATTTAATTGTTCAGTCTGTGGTAATGGTTTTGGTCATAAAGGACACTTGAAGTCACACATGGTAGTCCACACAGGAGATAAACAGTTTCATTGTTCACTCTGTGGCAAAGGTTTTGGTCATAAAGGACACTTGAAGTCACACATGGTAGTCCACACAGGTGAGACACAATTTAATTGCTCAGTCTGTGGTAAAGGTTTTGGCCGTAAATCAAACTTAAAGACACACATGATAATCCACACAGGAGAGAAACAATTTATTTGCTCAGTCTGTGGTAAAGGTTTTGCTGAAAAAGGAAACTTAAAGACACACATGATAGTCCACACAGGAGAGAAACAATTTAATTGCTCAGTCTGTGGTAAAATTTTTGGTCGTAAAGGAGACTTAAAGTCACACATGATAGTCCACACAGGAGATAAACAATTTAATTGCTCAGTCTGTGGTAAAGGTTTTGGCCGTAAATCAAGCTTGAAGACACACATGATACTCCACACAGGTGAGACACAATTTAATTGCTCAGTCTGTGGTAAAGGCTTTGGCCGTAAATCAAGCTTGAAGACACACATGATAGTCCACACAGGAGATAAACAATTTAATTGCTCAGTCTGTGGTAAAGGTTTTGGTCTTAAAGCAAACTTAAAGACACACATGATAGTCCACACAGGAGAAAAACAATTTAATTGCTCACTCTGTGGTAAAGGTTTTGGTAAAAAAGGCTCCTTGAAAACACACATGATAATCCACACAGGAGAGTAAACATTGAATTGCTATCTGTGGTGGAGGGGGGGATTTGAGTGTTTATATGTGTGTGTGTGTGTGTGTGTGTGTGTGTGTGTGTGTGTGTGTACACGTGCGTGTGTACACGTGCGCGTGTTTGCCCCACTGCCCTGGCCATACTTGACTTACTTTATCATGCTGCTCTGAGATATATGATCTAACTCAGCTTATAGGAATCACCATTGGATTTGATATTCTCTGATTGGTTAACCCTCACAGGTCGCAGGATGCAGCATTGTCACATTTGAATGTATAAAGCCATCTTAGACATGTTACCCTGCTACATCTGCTCCAAGTTGATGGCGGTACACAACTCCTACAGACTCAGATCCAGCACTTGGCTTGGTTTTAAGGTGCCAAGTTGAAGTGTGAGGACCGAGGCTGGAAAAAGGAGTGTGTTATTTTGGCCCTTGGTCCTGGAACGACCTGCAAGTTCCACTTCAACTGGATCCTCTTCTGTCTTTGTCTAGTTTCAAACAAAAGCTCAGTGAGCTCCTCGCCATTAGCTGCTCCTGTAGAAATGTGTCATTTAGAACCCGTTATCTTCTGTCATGTGCTTTTGTGTTTGTTTCAATGTTTTCTCTGTTTTCATTGTTTTCCATGTTGTGAGTATTGTCTTTGTCATGCCCTGACGTGTCATTGTTGCTGCCTTCTTGGCCAGGTCAGCATCGTAAAAGAGATTTCTATCTCAGTTGCTTTTTATCTGGTTAAATAAACGTGAAATAAATCAATAAAAGTTTTCCTAGTGTCTGAATTCTCAACTGTTAATTTGATTCACTATGGTTTCAATTCGACAACAATCCTTCTAATTTGCCCCCAGCTTACTTCCTGTTGCAGTGTTTGCTGGTACAATAACGCTTAGTTAGGTTCCAGATTTAGTGAAAACATAACGTGTTTGATCGTTCCCCATCACTACAACACCAAACACAGCTAACGAGTCACATCAAAGCAAAACCAAGAGCTAAGATACATGTTTGTGTGTATATTATAAGATGTATATAACCTAGTAGTGTAGAATAGAATAAGAATAGAACTTTAATTGCCACTTTAATTGGAACTTTAATTGCCACATGACCAGTATTTGTTTTCTGTACATACAGGATGTAAAAATAGACACTGCATCATAAGTGCTTCACAATAAAGTGCATCCAGACAAAACCAATAACAGTGCAATTACAGCAAACAACAACCAATTAACAAAAGCATTGACGAGACACACTTAGAGCCACATACAGTAGACACACTGCAGTAAGTCCTTGTGGTTAATGGAGGGAGTTGAGTTTTCTCATTGCTGTGGGAAAGAAGCTGTTTTTAAAACGGCTGGATTTTGTGGCAAGTGACCTGAGACGCCTCCCAGAGGGGAGGGTGTGGAAGAGCTGGTTAGCAGGATGGGAGAGGTCAGAGATGATCTTTTATGGCCATTTTGAAACACGCTGGTGGTAAATGGATTGGATTGAGGGGAGGGCAGAACTGGTGATCTTGGAGGCCTTAGACACGATGCGTTGTCATTTCCTCTGTCATGTAGTTAATGATGAATATGAAGTGCTGTCCCTATGAAGAAATCACAAATAACCAAAATATTAAAAGTCTTGTTGTTTAGTTGTTAATTGTGCCTATAATCAATTTCTGAATACAGGATAATGAGAGGAAAATGAACCGACCCAATATGTCCTCATCCCAAACAAATGAACCCACATTTTCTAGGTGAGGTGACCCTCTAGTCTACTCTGGTGGACAACAGGGGGCAAAGCAGTTTGGCCTGTTTGATCCTGACCAGACACAGCAGTCAGACCTCCTGCCGGCAGACAGAGCTTCACATGAGAAGGTGGACTATGCAAGAAGAAGTTAGTAATAAAGGAGGTTACAAGCTGTGCTGCTGACCTAAGTTATGAGGGCTGTAAAACACATTTTTATGGAGAAAAAACTGGTAATTTATTTGGATAGTCCGCCTACACTACAGAGAGTCTACCTAGAATTCAGTAGCGTAGGGTAGTCATGACGGGCCCCAGTGCAAGCAATTTTGACAGGGCCCCCTAGTAGGCTACACACTACTTACGAAATACACACACACACAACTAGGCATAGGCTTAAGGCCAGTGATCCAAAATGTTTTTTGGATCATGATTGTAACTCTGTAGTAACCTGACTCCGCCAGATGGGGCGGTATTGAGTTAACTCTGTAGTGCCATTGTCCCACATTCAGTCAGTGAATGTTTATTGCAAACGGACAATTTAAATACATGAAGAAATGCTGTTTTCATTGATTATTATTGCTTATCATTGAAATGATAAACAGCATGTCATGTATGGTCATGTCTACCCACACTTAGTAGTTATGAAGTATTGATTGAAAAAGTGTCAAAGTAGATCTGAAGTGTAAAAATGTTGGGCACCCCTGGCATAGGCTATAATACATTTTACCAACTTGTGTTGGATTTGACAGTTAAATGAGTTACTTAGGGCCTATAAGCATAATTTAGGATATAGGAGGGACCAGGATGTTGGTAAACAAACGACTTCCACAGACTGCTGTTGGTTTGAAACAGCAGTTCATGGTGAAACCATGCCCTCTTTGAACTGTAACTACTCCATACTTTAAGCTAGACACTCCATTTAAATGTTAAACAACTGATGAGCTTAATTCAGCTTTAAAATGTCTTTTGTACTATTTGAGAAATCACAGTTTAGGCTTTAGACCTTTTTCAGCTGGGGACTAGGGCTGCAACTATCGATAGTCTGTTATCTCTCTGCCTACAATACAGATAGTCTGTTATCTCTCTGCCTACAATACAGATAGTCTGTTATCTCTCTGCCTACAATACAGATAGACTGTTATCTCTCTGCCTACAATACAGACAGTCTGTTATCTCTCTACCTACAATACAGATAGTCTGTTATCTCTCTGCCTACAATACAGATAGTCTGTTATCTCTCTACCTACAATACAGATAGTCTGTTATCTCTCTACCTACAATACAGATAGTCTGTTATCTCTCTGCCTACAATACAGATAGTCTGTTATCTCTCTACCTACAATACAGATAGTCTGTTATCTCTCTGCCTACAATACAGTGCATGATGGGACAGAAGGGCTCATGGGCCCTGAGAGCCTCAGTCAGCAGACCCTGCTCCTCACACAGAGAGGCCACCTGACCCACAATGCAACACACACAGAGAGGTCACCTGACCCACAATGCAACACACACAGAGAGGTCACCTGACACATAATGCAACACACACAGAGAGGTCACCTGACACACAATGCAACACACACAGAGAGGTCACCTGACACATAATGCAACACACACAGAGAGGCCACCTGACACACAATGCAACACACACAGAGTGGTCACCTGACCCACAATGCAACACACACAGAGAGGTCACCTGACACACAATGCAACACACACAGAGAGGTCACCTGACCCACAATGCAACACACACAGAGAGGTCACCTGACACACAATGCAACACACACAGAGAGGTCACCTGACACACAATGCAACACACACAGAGAGGTCACCTGACCCACAATGCAACACACACAGAGAGGTCACCTGACCCACAATGCAACACACACAGAGAGGTCACCTGACACATAATGCAATACACACAGAGAGGTCACCTGACACATAATGCAACACACACAGAGAGGTCACCTGACCCACAATGCAACACACACAGAGAGGCCACCTGACACACAATGCAACACACACAGAGAGGTCACCTGACACATAATGCAACACACACACAGAGAGGCCACCTGACCCACAATGCAACACACACAGAGAGGTCACCTGACACACAATGCAACACACACAGAGAGGTCACCTGACACACAATGCAACACACACAGAGAGGTCACCTGACACACAATGCAACACAAAAATAGAAATACAATACAAATGTAAGTGTAATGTAACTTTGCTTCTTTTCAGATCAGATGACTTTAATAACAAATAATACATCAGACCCTCGAGCTACTTCTGCTTTCACTCACATAATGGTCAAAATATAGGAACATACTTCCAGGAAGTATATAGCCTATGTTTGAATGCATAAAATAAAGCTGATACTATTCAATTAGACTATTTAAATATCTTCGCCTTTCAAAGTACATCACAAACGTTCACGAATCTAAGAGTTGTTTCATAATCTCCTGCACTACACACTCCAGTCCAGTTGGTGGCGGTAATGCACCTCTTAAGTTGGCTTGGCAGCCAAACGCCATAAAACACCAACCTTCACGTCCGTTCTTGAAAGGAGTAGCAGTAGCGTATTATTTCCCGGTTATATCCTCGGTACTTGAGAAGTTTAATTTACAAACACAAGATCGTATGTTCGGAGATATGAGCACGAATATATAACGTGGAACCGGGGCCCCATTTAACTCTGAGGGGAAGAAGAAGCTCCTCTCTTATGGGACTCAGGTGAATGGTTTAGCTGTGAAGCTAACGAAGTTAGCTCTGAAGCTATTGGAGCTTTGAATGATAACGGTTGTCAGTAAATAGTTCGGGAGGGAACGTTCCTGTCACTGTGTGAAAATGAAAATATCTAAAGTCCAGAAGCTGAGAGCGGTGGTGAAGCAGCGCCTAACTGCGGCTGTTGAAGAGATATTTGGACTGTTTGAAAGAATGATAGCAGAGTACGAAGAGGAGGCTACTCGTTCAAGAGAGGAGATCGACCGGCAAGGAAAACTGCTGGACGCATTGCGGTTACACAGAGAAGTCTTGCCTCCAGACCTCCAGCAGCTGTTGGTCATTAAAGAAGAGGCTCCCACTGAGCAGCAGGAGTGGATCTGCAGTCTGGACCAGGAGGACCAAGAGCGCCCACACATTAAAGAGGAACAAGAGGAACTCTGGATCCATCAGGAGGGAGAGCAGCTTCAGGAGAACCGAGACCCCCCACACATTAAAGAGGAAGAGGAGGAACTCTGGATCCTTCAGGAGGGAGAGCAGCTTCAGGAGAACCAAGACCCCCCACACATTAAAGAGGAAGAGGAGGAACTCTGGATCCGTCATGAGGGAGAGCAGCTTCAAGGGCTGGAGGAGGCCCATATCACCAAGTTCTCAGTCACTCCTGTCCCTGTGAAGAGTGAAGATGATGAAGAGAAACCTCAGTCCCCACAGCTTCATCAAAGCCACACTGAGGAGAACAGAGAGGCAGAGGCTCTAGCCAGCAGCTCAACTGAACCGATGAAAACAGAAGATGGTGGAGAAGACTGTGGAGCATCAGAACCATCCAGGAACTTAGATCCAGCTACTGCAGCTAGTAGTTTACAACCAGCTAGGGATGACAAGACTTCAGACTCTGCTGAACCTGAGACTGAAGACGGTGATGAAGAATGGATGGAAACTAGTGAACCTCAATCAGGTTTAGACTCTCAGAGAAACAGTGAAGTTCTTGGGAAGAAACGCTTGAGTCGTTCAGTTTGTAGTCAAAGTTTTGGTAATGCAGCAAACTTGGAGAAACACATGATAATCCACACAGGTGAGAAACAATTTAATTGCTCAGTATGTGGTAAAGGTTTTGGTCAAAAAGGACACTTGAAGTCACACATGATAGTCCACACAGGAGATAAACAATTTCATTGCTCAGTCTGTGGTAAAGGTTTTGGTCATAAAGGAAACTTCAAGTCACACATGGTAGTCCACACAGGAGATAAACAATTTCATTGCTCAGTCTGTGGTAAAGGTTTTGGTCAAAAAGGACACTTGAAGTCACACATGACAGTCCACACAGGAGATAAACAATTTCATTGCTCAGTCTGTGGTAAAGGTTTTGGCCGTAAATCAAGCTTGAAGACACACATGATAGTCCACACAGGAGATAAACAATTTCATTGCTCAGTCTGTGGTAAAGGTTTTGGTCGTAAAGGAGACTTAAAGTCACACATGATAGTCCACACAGGAGATAAACAATTTCATTGCTCAGTCTGTGGTAAAGGTTTTGGTCAAAAAGGACACTTGAGCCACTTCTTAACATGCAGTGGAATCCGTATTATAACCTGCACCTAGCCGGTTGGCCTGCATGTTAAACAACAATTAGCCGGCCTACGCGCACTCCCGCGAGTCCGTATCTTATCTACCTCGACCACCGGTATAAGATCCGCTTCCACGCAATCGCAGCGCATGTTAAACAGCTGGCAGGATATTATCCGCATATCCGTAGTGGGCAGGTGTGGCTCGTGACTCACTTCACGTTCACTAGTTTATTAATTAATGAATCGTTCGGGCAATCGCTTATATCAACGAACAAACTCACAGTTTCCTCAGTGCTGCAAAAACGGATTGATTGATTGTTTGGCCAATGCGCTTCAGCTGCAGCCAGGCAGGTCCAGTGCATCAGGTCTGCTGCTGCTGCTGCTTGCTTGCTCCCATGTCAGAAAAAGCCTAACTTGTGTGGGGAGAAATACATTGAAAACTAGTTAGATATGACTTGAAATGCCACTTGTAAAATAAATCACCCACAGTGATTGACGACAGTCCGACCACTATTTTGACTGGGCTGCGCCTGCTTTATGTAGCAATGTGAAGCGCTCATTTTTTGGCACATTGCCACCCCTCGTTGGAATGGACTCCGTTAAAACCAACGGCATGCTTTTTGAAGTCTCCAGATTTGTCGCTAACGTGATGCAGCCAATTATATCAGCAGGCAGTGTTGTGTGCCTCTCCACTGCGTAGAGGATAGGAGCTGACTGACTGATAGGCTATCAAACTTTTGTGGGGAGAAATAGCCTACATTTAAAACTAGTCAGATATGACTAGTTGCCACTTGTAAAATAGATCACCCACAGTGATTGACGACGGTGCGACCACTATTTTGACTGCCTCATAGCTACAGCTGCTTCCTATCACATTTCTTGTTTTCGATAGATGCTACCGCGCCGCCCCCCCCCCCCCCCCCCCCCCGCCCACTGGCAGAAAAAACGGCTCATATCCAGTTGTTTCTTAACAAAGACCCCTGATGTTTAGAAAGGCAAAACCTGAAAATATCCTGCTCTCTCTAGCAGGACATGATCCAGAGTTCATGTTTAAAAGGCACATTGAAGTCACACATGACAGTCCACACAGGAGATAAACAATTGCATTGCTCAGTGACTGTTTTAGTCAGATAGATATCACCACAATCCCAGTGAAGGACACACTTGCTGTTCTCATGGCTTTCACAATCAATCTAGCCATGATTTATGGAAATAATCACATGGTTGGAAACGTCCTTGACCAATCAGCTTGCACGGATAAAACGAACAGTTAATTAAGACTCGTTAAAATTAGTGCATGCATCCTCCAAAGCTGCGATGTTAACACAGGAGTGGAATAACTTACAATCATCCAGGTCAAGAAGAGACATAAGATTTTCATTCTCGTTCTTGATCTCTTTTTTGGCAGGCTTGGAAGGAGGTTTAGAGGCAGTTGTCTGGGAAAAGATCAAATAAATATAGTATTAATATTAATATATACACTGATTTACATGTTATTGTGTACAAGTGTTTTAAAGACTCAATCTCATTGTTTCATTGTACAATGTACAATAATACTCTTTAAATGTAACAAATCAAGGAATTGAATGCCGTTTTAGATTTGACATTCAACACTTTAGAAGGAGATTTTCTTTAATGCAAAACTCACTTTCTGTATATTATAGGGTAGATATGTTTTCTGTAGAATACATTCGCTATCAATACCTTCTTTTTCTTTTTGACCTCTGCCTCCGACTCCTCCTCCTCCGACTCTGATTGGCTGCTCTCAGACTCGCTCTCCTCCTCCTCAGATTCAGACTCAGACTCGCCCTTCTGTGGGTTGCTCTTCCTCTTGATCTTCCTCTCCTCCTCTTCGCTGCTCTGCTCGCTGGGAAGGAAAGCAGAGGTCAGATGAGGACGATGTGCGTCGATGGCGGAGAACGAGTAAAAACTGTGACTCGAGTCCAATGGTGCACGATAGATTAATAAACAGAAACATGAGCTACCTTTCACTTTCCTGCACGGGCTTCTTTAATTCTATCTTTGTCGTCTTCTTCTTCTCCTCCTCCTCAGACTCTGAGGCCTCCTCGCTCTCTTCGCTCTCTGATCCCGAGCCACTCTCCTCCTCGCTGACGCTGCTCACCGAGCCACTGGCAGAGTCCGCCTCTGGGGCCAGGGAGGGGAAAGGTCAGGGGTCAGAGGTCACTCAAACCAACACACACACATACATACATACATACATACATACATACATACATATAGGCTACTCCCGATCGCCGAGGCGCAACGCTGCACTACATGGACCGCTGTGGACACCATGGACAAGTCGTCTGTTTATACTAGTTTCTGGAGTCCGCATGGACTTGGAGGATGCGTGGAGAGAGAGGAGCAAACTAACGTTAACTAGCCTAATAACTAAAGCTAGAACAAGGCATTACAATAAAATATGAGTTCTGTGTTATTAAACATATTTAAATCCTTACATGCCTTTTTGGCTATGGCCACTGGAGGTTCAGTGAACCCCCTGAACGAACGCAAACTTTGCCCATGACGCACACATGCACGCACACACACACACACACACACACACACACACACACACACACACACACACACAGCTGGACTCTCTTCAGTGTCTAGAACATACATGGGCAACATACGGCCCGCGGGCCGTATGCGGCCCGCGGGCGCCCCCTGTGTGGCCCGCGATGGAATTGCAAAAAAAAAAAAAAAAAAAAAAAAAATTTTTTTTTTTTTTTTTTTTTTTTTTTACAGTGCACTTGAACGCAACATGCAATATACCCGCTGAATAAGTGTCCAAATGTTCAAGTCATTCTGGGCAATACTCTTCTGTTATAGCATTTCAGTCTGGAATATGGAATATCTTTCAATAATATTTATGACTAAAAGGCTAAAAGTAATCTCATGTGTAAGAAATGACTGTTCTACATTGAAGTAGAAATTTAAATAATTAACTTGTTGGTTTTGGATTTATTTAGCTTCAAGAGTGCATTTTTGTTCTTGTGTGACCCTCAACACAGGCTTTGAGAATCCCGGGCCACTTACTGATACTTATGCTTAAATTAACCCACTCATATTCTGGTTTATTTCAAGAAAAACATTTCGGCTAGTGGAAATTATAATTGGCTGGTAACTTTAAAATCTAGCAGCCATATTGGCAGGTGGTGAAAAAAGTTAATTTCAAGCCCTGCAGGGAGAGCAGGTGGTGACATAGGAGTGAGTGAGGAAAAGGATCAAATATTGGTGGTTAAGACTGAATAATGACATCACAATTGTTAATTTAAAATGAGTTATTCCTCTAAACCTGGCTTCAAATGCCCAAAATTTTTCGCGCTGGCGCCGTTCAGCCCTCAGCAAAATCTGGTAGCGAGGACATTTTTTTGTGGGCCTCTCTATCATCAAAGTTGCTCATCCATGGGTTACGGCATGACAATATTTGTTCGGCCCCCGGCAACAATCTGGGTTTCTCATGTGGCCCCCCATGAAAAATAGTTGCCCACCCCTGGTCTAGAACATGTCTGCAGGGAGTGTGGAGCCTGACATCTCCTCAGCCTGCTGCTGTCCCACTGGCTGCTCAGTGTGAGACCCTGAGGGGAGATGGGACACACACACACACACACACACACATACACACACATGGCCAGAGCCTTTTCTACTCCATAAGTTTCATATTGAAAGAAGAAAAAGTCACTGTCAACTGTGCCTGGTTCTCCGTTGGGACCTTTTGGTGGTCCTGCCAGATCTGCCTGGGTTTCTGTATTTCCCCTTCTCTATCCAAAGTAAACCACTGAAACTACTGTAACTAAGTGTCTGCATCTGGGTCTCAGTGTGGTCTGCTGCCTGTATACTGTCTTTAATCCAAGGTGCATGAACTGGAAATAGCTACTTCAGCTACTCTTGGAGGCTGATGGCTGCTCTTCAAAAAAAACACTACAGCATAAAAAAAACGTGTCAACAGAGAAGTAACGTTTACAATACATTTAGAAGGTTTTTTCCACATTATACCCACCATGCATGTGCGTAACAGCGCGTGCTCGTTTACTAGTCTGTAATAATACGTATAGGCTAGTTTAGTTTTGAAAGTTATGTGTTGATTTAATTGCTTCGAAAGTGTTTAGGAATAAAAATCCTTTCCAAATTCCCACCGTCGTCATGGCTCTCCTATGTCAGCTGTGTTCTCTGTAAAACACACCATAGCATTTCCAGCTAACTGTTGAACTAATGTTAGTTAGTTCAACTATAACCATAAGATAGCTATTTAATGTACGATACCTTGTAAATTGGCCTCCATCTTCGTTTGGTCGCGTTGCTAGAGAGAGAGAGAGAGAGAGAGAGAGAGAGAGAGAGAGAGAGAGAGAGAGAGAGAGGAGAGAGAGAGAGAGAGAGAGAGAGAGAGAGAGAGAGAGAGAGAGAGAGAGAGAGAGAGAGAGAGAGAGAGAGAGAGAGAGAGAGAGAGAGAGAGAGAGAGAGAGAGACGCACCACTCACGTTCAGCACACATAAAAAATAATATTCACGAATCGATCATAAGTTGCATCCTGCTCGTTTCATCATAAAGCGACGAAGACTATTCTAACAAAGAGTATAGACAGGAAGAGTAAACAAGAGCGAGCTATGTATTTTTTTTTACAACAGCGCTCCCGCCATCTTGGCCCGAACCATGACAACCAATCAGAGGTAGCATAGTCTCTCCAAAATGGCAGATTTGCTGTGCGCTGATGTTGAACAATGTAGCCTACAGCGTCAGTTCTTATTAATAATAAAATATATTTGATTATGACTCAAGATTCAAGATTTTTTTTTTTTTTGTCACTCCATGGTACAAGTATCACGTGTGAAATTCTTGTGCTGAGGACTCCGTTTACAACATAGTACAAATGTGACAGGGCATATGAGTGCAAAAACAACAAGAGACACAACAAGCAATAAGGCAGTATAGTGATAAGACCAGAGCCGTATAATAGAAGAGTTCCGACATCTCCGTTCACTCCAATGGACCAGTTTTTTACAGCGATGGCGGCGGGGCGGAGCCTCCATGGGAGCCTCGCAGAGTTCCAATTACCAGGAAGTAGGTCTATCAGCGTCGCTGTTTCCATTCACAGTTGCAGCAGAACAGATGGCTTGTGATGATGTACTTTGAAAGGTAAGACGTTTAAAGAGTCAAATTGTATATTATCAGCACATCTGAATCAAATTAACGTGTGCATTAAAGCATGCTAGTCGATTATCCCTCAATACATTAGTAGATTTAGGGAAGATAGAAGGTAAAGCTAGATAGCAGATTATGGTAGGGTTGCCGACTTCTTGAAATGGAAATAATTTCTCAGTTAACATTCACATAGCTCCGTTGCTACACGCTGAAAACGATTGGTGTGGATTATGCAATGAAGCAGTATGTTCGTTGGATGGCTGTAAACAGCCTTTTCCCCCTCTAATCCACAATAAAAAGCGTCCGTGGTTGACAGTCTGTCTTCAGTTGCTGCGGGAAGTTGATGCAGAGTGCAAGTGCCACTGATCAGTGTGAGCATATTATGAGTGGATTTGGTTCATTTCTGCTGTGTGTATTTGGACAGTGTGCGTCCATTGAGAGGCAAGTTTTCTACTTCTTAATCTATTTCTGTTATAAGTAGGCTATATATGTTTGGTTGCTGTTGGTAATAAGCGAAGTAGGCTACATATGTTTGGTTGCTGTTGGTGAGAGGCAGTGCATGCCCGAGTTAATTGATAGGAATGTGCACATGACCAGAGGCAGTGCATGCGCGAGTTAATTGATAGGAATGTGCACATGCCCACAGAGCATGGGCATGTGCGGTATAAGACGCAATAGCCATATATCGGTATATGTTTGCTACTCACCTCACCTGTCAGTCTATTCTCAGTTAATCTTTTGCTATTACAATTACAAACATAGTTTACATGTTGTTTTCCAGTATTGTATAGTGCTGTTGGGGAATGCAGGATATTATATATATTAATAATATTATTATTACTTATGTTTTGGGAATTATATAATGCTTAATGCTATATTCTACATAGCTGTTTAATAGTTTAATTCACATACTGTAATATTTATTGGCTTTATCTTCTGTGTTTACAGAACCACACTCACACACATCCCTGCACAACCCATACGCAGCAAATAAATACTGCTGGATACATCCTTGCCTCCCTGCATTCTTACCAATGCACTACAGTGGTCACCTATTCCAAATCAGCCCATCATACAGTCCTAAATATTAATCAGTCATAACACCTGTTATAGTTAATATCAGTATCTTCATTACAAGGCATACTATCATTTAACTAAAGTAGGATAATACCCACAATTATGTTATTTCCTTTTCTTGATGAACGTGGCTCATAGCAATTAATAGGAATTACCGAAAGGAATGTGGTCAATGCTGCTGCCATGTAGGCATAAATTGTAATTAGATATAATTTATTTGATGGGAAGAGGGCTTGCAGCTGTGTACTGTCATGTATATCTTTCTGTTATTCTTGAGGCTTGAGATATGATGTAGATTGGAGATTATTGTACTATACTCAGTTACATTATTTTAATAACTACTTAATTAAATGTGTATTGTATTTTCCTACAGCAACCACATGCTCAATCACATGCCAGACTTACCAATTAATAAACCAGTGAACAAGACCATGGTTGCAGTCTCTCTAACCGGAGGGCATAGCCAGTTGACTACAACCAGTATTTCAGCATCTGATACGATACGATACAAAATACTTTATTAATCCCCCAGGGGGGAAACTGAGTGCCACCATACTGTACATGCAAGACAAACAGACAATGGTAAACAGTAAAGACAATCACAGTAGACAAAGAATATAAATGAATAAAATACATGTGACAGCAGTACAAAAAAAGAGGAGAGCACATTGCCAAACGAGGCCAACCAGGTTAATAAGTCCAATATTCCATGATGCCACCCACTGCAGCAGTCTGCAGGCTAGAGTGCAGCAACAAAATAGCAACAACAAGCAGCTCAACGACAATAATCGCACAAATAATCTGCACACTGAATCGCACACTATTTATAGAAATATCATCAAACAATTTTATTTGGGCGTTGCAAAACAAAACTTTCTCATTCTTAATAATAAAACAGCTGTATATTAAGAAAGAAAAATGCAGCGATGTCATTTCGTATTTTTTTTGCCTCAATTCTCAACCTTAGCCGTATGAATCGCTTAATGATTTTTTTCTTGTATTCCACAGCATGACGGAAGCCTACAGGAGAGTGCCTGAGCTTCTTTCTCCAAGACAGCCACTGCGTTGTGGAGCTCCATAAGGGAGGAACAAGTCTTGGTCCTAAATAGTTCCTCAATTTGATGAATAAAACCATAGGCTTCTTGGGAAGGGTGACAAAGAGCACCTGCCTTGAAGTCTTTCAAGTTAACTAAGATGCTGTTTTCTCCAGCAGGGCTGTCATCATTGTGCTAAGCTTTGTTGCAATGTTGCATTCTTCACAGATGCTGGCAAACTTGATGAGCTTGTGGACGATGTAGCCTGCAAGATGGAAAATAATACATTTCTCCGTTTTTGTGAGGTCAGGGGCTGCTCTGTTCACTGCCATCAGCTGTTCCACTCTTCTGACTGACGGAGTGATATTTTTCTCCACTGTGCATTTTGCTTAGAAAGCTGCAAGAGTAAACTATAGCATATGATGCGATGAATGAATGATAACCCACCTTTTGAAGAATACATTACAAAATGAGAAATAGAGTGATAGAGATACAATTAGTGCCTCATGAACAGATTTACTTTAACCTTTCATTTATTTTCATGATTTATTATTACATTTTTTCATTTTCCCCTTTCTGTCAAGTACCCTCTGTAGTACCCCAGAGGTACACGTACCCCAGTTTGGGAACCACTGCCATAGTGGTTGAATGCACAGTATTAGGGAACACTTTATACTTACTGGACATGTACACACTCATTACATAATATAAAAGACAACCATGAACATGAGACAACTTTATACAAATTCATATCACATGCATCATCATAACTGATGTGTCTTGTCATACTTTGTTCAACATCAGCAGCAAAAGCTGTTGATGATCACAACTAATGAAGTTCCCTAAGTTTGGCAACAAAGACCTCACCTCCCAATTAAATGTCCTGTCCAAGCCTAGATAGATGTGTCTGTGTCCCTCTCTCTCTCTCCCTCTCTCTCTCTCTCTCTCTCTCTCTCTTTCAGCACAAGAACCACAGGGGGATTCAATGGCACCTGAAGACTCCTTGTAATGAGACAGAAGCATCGCCCTGCACCCTGAGTTTTAACTCCTTGGGTTTTGCGAGCCTTTCCTTGTTCTGTAGTTTTAATAAACCAAACATAAGCTTTACAATGGTATGGTCTTTGTGAACAAGTGCAAATGCAGTGTTTGAACATGATTACCTCATATAGTTTCCTGTTGTTGGGATGTTCAATTGATAGATTGCTCCTCCTCACTTGAGCCAACCATTTTTTCCTCCTCTCCTCATCTTTGGGGAAATTGTACATTCCTACCCCGGATTCTGAGTGCTTTGAGCATTCCCATGCAGCAAACCGTGGTGGGGACTATACCGAGGCAAGCACCGAGGAAAGGCCACACAGACAACCTGCTTGATTTGCTATCCATGTTTCTGATTTTATTAGAGTTTGATTGAATGAACTAGTTTCAGTAAATAAAGTGAGGGCCTTTAATAAAGTGTTCTATTTTCATTAGGCCTAAAAGGTTGTTATAGCCTACTGCATTATCCATTGTGTCAAATATCTATCTGAAAACCAAAAAGATGACTGAAACCACAATAAATAAATACAATTGTAGAAAGGTCATCTGAACTTTGAAACATAATACTTTCCCCTCCTCTAGAAGCATTAGGATGTCTTGACTGGCATACAAGTATTTAGAAAAAGAAAAGAAAAACACCTTGATGTAACTACATACACATGTCAGTGGGCTATATATAAATAAACACTTAACAGTGTAAATAAATGCATTTATTGACTGGATAATTACCAAAGACCGTAGTTATGACTCCCTCTGTTGTCTTTGACCATTGTGTTTGACAGGCTTCATATTTCCCGCCAAGCCACTGGAACTCTCCAGTGGCTACATGGGTCACGTGACGTTCAGCGTTTTGGTCCTCCGCTGACACTACTCTCTCTCTAGATTGCTCTGGATAAGACAAGTCAGAGACAGTGGCATATTCACTGCACATAGGTGCACATGTCTAAATGACGTAATGTAAATGTAATGTAATAAAAAAAAAAAAAAAAATTTTTTTTTTGCTAAATCTTCATAGTTCAACGAAAATAGTTTATGCTTTAAATCTAAAATGGTTCATGGATTACATTCTAATAACAAACCTATCAAATTAAAAGTCAAGCACGTTACCGTGGAAACAAAAAAAATTGTCTGTTTGGGTTAGCCAATCATCCTCGTCTTGGGCGGTGCTTAGCGTTAGTGCCCTTGGAAAATAGTTTCGGGGTGGAACTTGTGTCGGCGGAACATTTACACAGGAGGAGGAGCGCTCACAGGCATAAAGTCGTTAGACAGCAAATGTTCTAAACATATTCTCTTGATATCTTTACAACCATCCACCGAAAGTGCCGAGCAGGCCTTCTTTATTGCACAATCCAAATTTTCTTCAAAACTTGCCATTTTCAGCATGTAGCAATGAGTTAGCCTGTAGGTTTCTGCCGTTAGCTTTCTACGCTAGCTAGTTAGCGTTCGGCGGGAGCATTACAGCGACACACATGGGAGCGGAAGCCGATCTGATTGACATATGGTCGGAGCCAATGAACAGAGCGTGACAGAGCTTGCAAGCGGGGGAGCGGATATCCTGCTGCCACCGAAACAGCCGCTCGAATGGGAGAGCAGCTTTAGAGCAGGGGCGGGCTGATCTTCGTACGGCGCCAGACTCTCTGAGCTCAAGCCACAACTGAAGACGGTAAAGTCAGAAGACACGATTGACGACGGTTACATTTAATGCTACATCTGAGATTTGTGGAGCAAGAACCTGCAGGACCAAGTAAGACAACTCCCACTCAGGCGCTTTAGCTCGAGTTGCACCAGAGGTAAAGTGCTGAGCCAGAGTTCCCAGGTTCGTACGCTACATTAGCTAGCAGTTAGCTAGTCGATGCTTCTCTGTTCGTCTGCCTAGCTGCTTAGCGTAGCTGCTTTTTCTTTCTCGGTGTTTCAGATGGACTTTTATGAAAACGGCAAATACATGCAATGTAACGTTAGCACTTTCTGTCTGGAGGCGAGGATGATGGCGTTTACAACAGATAACCGTATCGTTATTAACCGTCTGTAACGTTAGCTAGCTCTCATTCGGTTGGTTGGTCGTTACATGACTAGTAAACTAATGAGAGCTAGCTAGCTAACGTTGGTTACAGACTAAATGTTATGCTAGACGTTATGCTTAGCTGTTGTAAACGCCCTCAGCCTCGCTGCACGAAGTACTAACGTTACATTGCATGTATTTGAACGACGTAGTTTAACTACACTTTGCAGCAGCTTGCTGGTAGTTCAACTACATTCATATTAGTTAAACTTTTTTCCCCGTCCTGATCGCTTTAAAGACAGTGGACCGTGGAGTCGGCCAGGATCCCACTAATGTTACTGTACTTGACAAGACAGTCTATGTTACCTCTGATTGGCTTGCCCTGATGACATGATACAGTTGGGTTAATTCTGAAATGAATCAATGCAGACTTTGGATACACTTATTTAACGTTAATCTTGCCCCATTAGGCATTCTCTACTGGGACATTATTGTAAACAAACATTGTGATTCTGGTTCATTTTAAAATGTTCTATGGAATATCCACACCGTTTGTGTAGCTTTTGGCACAAACAGTGCCAAAAGTGTCTGTGGTTTGATTGGGTGGTCTGTGTTTGAGCAGAAACGTTAAGTGGCCTGCAGTGCAGAGGGCAGGACTGCCCAGACCGAGAGCCAAGGCTCTGGCCAAATTCTGCTCTATTTTTGCAATAATTGGCAGTCACCACATTTGGAGGAGGCGCTGTTTCCTTTATCCATAGATTCAGACTAGATACATCTGTCACTATAAGATTTCCCATTGATTGTGCATCTATTATTGTTTGTGTTCAAGGATTTTTTGTCTAAATGGGAACACAAATAAAGGTATTCAAATGTGTGTGTGTGTGTGTGTGTATAGGATGACCGACTGGATGTACCAGGGCCCCAGTGGTCAGGTGTCCAGGGACGAGTATCTGCTGGGACGTCCCATCGACAAGCAGATCACTGAGCAGTATGAGGAGGCTGAGAGCGGTCCATCCGCCCAAACCGGCCTCCTGCCTGGCTCCATCTTCAACCCTACCACCCCTGCCTCCAACCTCGACCTGGCTGCCAAGATTAGGGAAGATCCCCTGTTTGAAATCAGGTTAGTCATGTTCCTTCTTGTAGCTTGTACACTTCCCAAATCCTATTAAAGTCACACATAGGCCAGATAATTTTATTATGTTCTGTCCCTGTGCAAATCATCTAATTTATGTTTTGTTTTTGTCTTAAGGAAACGGGAGGAAGAACAAGAGAGAGAAGTCTTGACTAATCCAGTGAAGATGAAGAAAATCAAAGAATTGGTAAAATGATTGTGTAACTGTTTTGAAGTGTTTATATGTGTTGGATGTTGACAGCAAATGTTAGACCTTGTTTTTGTTCCAAACAAAAGTTACAGATTTAACTTATTGTAAGTAATCAACATTTGAATCTAGTTTTTGTCTGCAATCAGTGGTCACTGGTATCAGTGTCACTGCTAGTGAAATTTCTTTCAACAATGTTTCCACTAACTTTGTTAATACAAGATAACAACAGTCAAGGTAGAAAAATGGTACAATATTGCAACCATGATTTAGTAGTCTCTGTGTTCTCTTGGTGCATGACTGAGAAGCTGCTAGTGTGAAAATAGTGGAGAGAGGCTAAACATCTGTCTGATCTCTCACAGCTGCGCCAGAATCTTGAAAAGAAAGACAAGAAAAAGAAGAGGAAGAAGGAGAAGAAGGGAGACAAAGAGCGGAGAAAGGAGAAGAAGCATAAGAGAAGGAGCACAAGTTCAAGTGCAGAGGAGGAAAATGACAAAAAATACAGGTATTTGATCTCAATTATCAATCAAAGTTGTAGCAGTTAGATTTAGGCGATTGGACTACAATCCATCCTCAGTGCGGCGTGGGTGCATTCACAGTTGCATTTTTATGTGTTTAAGCGATATCGGGTGTAAATGGGGTCTAAGCGACATCTAGCTTCATTTAGTTAAACTTGTGTCTCATTCAAGTGGAAGCAGTTTGTAATTAGGGTCTATCATCTGTTCTCAGGTCACATCCAAAAGATGAATCTTCAGTCGCTGCCAAATCTCATTCTCACCATGTTTCAAGCTATGGGCTACAGGTAAGAGAGCAGCAAACCAGTGTCTGGTAATACCACTGCTATCGTAATCATGTACATGTAATTCAGATGCATCCTGCAGTTTCAGTTGCTCAACTCACTGTAGCAGCACACTACCAAGTCCTAACTGTGAAATCTCTTCTCAGGTCCCTGCTGGAAGACATCACCAGTCCTCTGCTCACTCAGGACGCCACGAGAGGAGCCGCTCCCGATCACCTCACAGGATCAACAGGGAGAACCACTCCTCAAACAGACCCGACAGGAAGGTCCAGCAACGAGCTCCCAGTCCACAGGACCGCTACCACCGACAAAACAACCACAGATCCAAGTAACAATCCGCAGAGTTAACACTGAACTTGTATTATCACCGGGCGAGATTTCAATATTATTGTCTATCATCTTTAATTGGGAACATATTGTGATGCTATGGTTATTGTGACACAATTCTGGCATCTAGATTGATGATAACATAAGCATTTTTTTTCTTACTCTGACAAAACATTTCAAGGAATATTTGAAATGATTTACATGTCATTTTGCATACATGTGCCTTATCATCATCAGTATAGGGAGCTGCGGCTCTGTGCCTCTATCTGTCTCACTGATGACATCAGTGATGTCATAAATTGTGACATCGTCAGTGATGTTATAAATTGTGACATCATCAGTGATGTCAGAGGCATTGTGACATCATCAGTGATGCACACATATACACACACAAGAGAGAGAGAGACACACACACACACACACACACACATATATACACACAAGAGACAGACACACACTGATGTCATCAGTGATGTCATCAGTCTGAGGCTCACAAGAGACTCAGGCAGAGAGAGGGGAGGGGGGAGAGACTGATGGAGAGAGAGAGGGGGGGAGAGAGACTGTGGGAGACATTTGGCCCAATTCCACCGCAGGTAGTAGCGCGGTCCCACTCCGCTCGACTCGATAAATGGTCTCATCCCATCGGTAAAAACCGGCCCAGCCCGGTTTGATTTGGGGCTGAGTCGTGCTACTTTTCGTCCCTGCCTCGTCGGGGTTCTATTCTGCGAACCCGGGTTCATACGGTGACGTGAAAACATTGTAGACGACTGATTGGTCCGGCAGAATCGTGTTTACTCTGTCTACTGACTGTCATATGCAATGCTGGCGGCTGCATACCAGTTTAGTGGGCTTCTCTTCTGTTATGTATATTTCCATCAGTCTTTGTATTGCTGCCTTTGCCTCCGGTGAAATAAAATCGTGGCGGGTGTTCAATTGTCTGAGAAAAAAGTCTGCTGCTCGCTCAGGGAGCTCTGTAGCTGAGTGGAGGCTGCAGCGCTCCGCTAGGCCGCAGCGGGTGTTTGGTGAAGCCGCGGTCTTGCCTAGAGGCCGCGGGGTAGAGGCTTCACTCTGTTGCGCCTCTCCCGTCCCCGCACAGCGCAGCCCATGCCTGTCAGTGATATCCATTCTCCTGGTCGATTGTCACATTCGCCCATGTACACTGTAGGTCATTTAGAGGCACCAGTATTTCATAAACAGTTTAAAAGTTCTGTGGATGGATTTAATTGTAATGTTATGTTATAGCCTACTTCGGCTATAAGCGAAGGACAGATATGCAGATATCGCTATGACGGGCGGGGGTGGGCGGGGGCAGATGAACGGCGGTCGAAACAGAACGTCCATCGAGTTGAAACAAGTAGAGGCGAGTGGTGACGGGCTGTGCAGGGCTGTAAAATGTGGTGGGAAAGAGCCAATTGTGCACGTGCCAATATGGCAGGCAAGGCCACACAGCAGCCGAGCTGAATGCGAGCTGCAGGACACGCGGCCAAGCCTAGGAATCGATCGCGCGTAGCGTGCGAGATGGCTAGGTGTGATATATATATATCCATATTGAGAAAAATCTGTATTGGGATATTGATCTCAACCCATATCGCCAGATCTACTTGGTTAATCATTGAATCCATTCCACTGTGTTTCACCATAATGTCTTCCTGTTTATTTGTAGGCAACTCTCTGCTGAAGAGCTGGAGCGGAAGAGGGAGGTGATGATGAACTTTGCCAAGCAGAGAGAGGAGGACAGAGAGGATAACATCAAAAGAAACAAGAGGCGAGATGAGCAGGAGAAGCAGCGGGAACAAAGTACTAAGCATGACCGCCATCCTGGCTTCATCCAGTAAGTCCTGGGTAACATAGAGACACGCAGATAATCAGTGACGATTTTTAATGTATTTAGTTGTGTCGTCGCCACATCCACAAAAAACAGGATTCTGATGTTTATTTTTGGTGCGTCAGCTAATATGGATAATCATGAAATAAGGAAAGACAGCCCGTGCTCTACTTCTTATTTTACCTGGTATATGTTTGAGTTTCACTAACGCTTACCTTTCCTTCCTGTAGCAACATGAAGCTGGAGAGCGCTTCCAGCTCTTCGTTGGAGGACAGAGTGAAGAGGAACATCCACTCCATACAGCGGTCAGAGTACGGACGACAGCAGGAGGAAGCACATGCACAACTGTGGCAACGCCTACGCTAAGACATCCCATCTGAAGGCTCACCTATGCTGGCACAGCGGGGACCGGCCGTTCGTCTGCAACTGGCTCTTCTGCGGGAAGCGCTTCACTCGCTCTGATGAACTGCAGCGCCACCTGCAGACGCACACTGGTGCCAAGAAGTTCAGCTGTGCCTTGTGCCCCAGAGTGTTTATGCGCAACGACCACCTGGCCAAGCACATGCGCACGCACGAGTCCCCGCCAGGGCACGGCGAGGAGAGGGTGAACGGAGACGGGAGGATGGATAAGGGCTTTGACAGCCCCACCCCTCCTCAGTCATCCTCCCTCGTGCCTGCGTCAGATGCCACAGAGCCGCCGCTGAAGCTGAAATGCGAGCCAGACCCCTCCAGTGTAACGGGGCAGTCCAGCTAACTGCATTACTTTTAGAGGTTTTCTCAGTTAGCAGGTCATCATCAGCCTTCTGTCTCAGCCGTAGAGGTGTCACTGTTTTACCATAGAATAGAGAATAGAAGAAGTATGGGACAACCTTTTACTGATAAATTGTGGATTGAACAGAAAGTGTCTTTCTACAGCTTTGTGAATTTGTCAGTACAGCTAACCTAAAGACTTCTGTAATAATCCAAATATTAGAGCACAGATTAAAGAATGCAAGCAGGCATCTTTCCTGAAGGAGTGTCATCTGAGGAGAAAACATTCCTCTGTGCATATGTCCAAATGAAAGGTGGCTTTAGGAGGCAGGAGGGAGAGCCCCCACACATTAAAGATAAGGACCGAGGAGGGAGAGCAGCTTCAGGAGGAGCCAGAGCCCCCACACATTAAAGATAAGGACCGAGGAGGGAGAGCAGCTTCAGGAGGAGCCAGAGCCCCCACACATTAAAGATAAGGACCGAGGAGGGAGAGCAGCTTCAGGAGGAGCCAGAGCCCCCACACATTAAAGATAAGGACCGAGGAGATAAACAATTAAATTTCTCAGTCTGTGGTAAAGGTTTTGGTCATAAAGGACACTTGAAGTCACACATGACAGTCCACACAGGTGAGACACAATTTAATTGCTCAGTCTGTGGTAAAGGTTTTGGCCGTAAATCAAGCTTGAAGACACACATGATACTCCACACAGGAGATAAACAATTTCATTGCTCAGTCTGTGGTAAAGGTTTTGGTCGTAAAGGAGACTTAAAGTCACACATGATACTCCACACAGGAGATAAACAATTTAATTGCTCAGTCTGTGGTAAAGGTTTTGGTCATAAAGGACACTTAAAGTCACACATGATAGTCCACACAGGAGATAAACAATTTCATTGCTCAGTCTGTGGTAAAGGTTTTGGCCGTAAATCAAGCTTGAAGACACACATGATACTCCACACAGGTGAGACACAAATTAATTGCTCAGTCTGTGGTAAAGGCTTTGGCCGTAAATCAAGCTTGAAGACACACATGATAATCCACACAGGAGAGAAACAATTTATTTGCTCAGTCTGTGGTAAAGGTTTTGGTCTTAAAGCAAAACTTGAAGACACACATGATAGTCCACACAGGAGATAAACAATTTAATTGCTCACTCTGTGGTAAAGGTTTTGGTCATAAATCAAACTTAAAGACACACATGATAGTCCACACAGGAGATAAACAATTTCATTGCTCGGTCTGTGGTAAAGGTTTTGGTCATAAAGGATCCTTGAAAACACACATGATAATCCACACAGGAGAGTAAACATTGAATTGCTATCTGTGGTGGAGGGGGGATTTGTGTTGTTTATATGCATACGCGTGTGTGTGTCTGTGTGTGTGTGTGTGTGTGTGTGTGTACACGTACGCGTGTTTGCCCCACTGTCCTGGCCATACTTGACTTACTTTATCATTCTGCTCTGAGATATATGATCTAACTCAGCTTATAGGAATCACCATTGGATTTCATGTTCTTTGATTGGTTAACCCTCACAGGTCGCAGGATGCAGCATTGTCACATTTGAATTAGGGATGGGCATCGAATTTCGAATTTTCGAATAATCGTTATTATCAAGGTCGACTTTTATTATTGAAATTCGAAATTCGATTTTTTTCTTTTTTTTTTGTGAAATGTTGCATTGTCTCCCCTGATTCTAAGTATAGTCGAATCGCTTGGTTTGAGCAAATAAAACAATTTTTATAAGCATTTTAAGCAAGGTTTATGGAAAAATGAATGGCGGATGAAATCCCATGAAGAGGGAGAGGGGGTGACTTTGGCACCCCTTTGGCACTCAGACCTGAGCCTACTAAATATTTAATGAACCACTCATGATTGTCAAAACTGTTTTTTATTTTCGAAAATGTCAATGTCATGTAACATGTTCTTTACTTCAGTGGTGCAATGCTTGTTTGAGCTAAAAATCCACAGCAGAAGCTTTTTATATTAATTAAGAAAGCTGTAGACTTAGAATCAGGGGAGACAATGCAACATTTCACTCACAAAAAAAAAAAAAAAACATTTTGTGGCAACTCTGATTCAATCCAAGACACAGAAAAACAGTTTTAAACGCCGGAGCGTTGTTTTATTCACCAAAATGAAAATTCTTCCCTTATCGGGGTATGTCCATGAAATATATATAACTAAAGTAGGCTGGGTTAGCCTGGGGCCAGTGAGGGGGTTTGCTCCCCACCACGTAGCCAGGGCTCCGTTCCTCGTTTAAGTGCTCCAGTAACGTGCCTGTGGACGAGAGGAGAGAGGGTCTGTCAGGCAACATCATTTATTGACACGAGAATGTTTAGGGAGAGGATTGGAAATCTGACTTACCGCCCGACAGCAAGGAGCGCTTCCTCCTGGAGGAAAACCGGCCACACAGTGAGCTTCAGAGCGGCGTCTGTTTTTCTAGGGCCATTGATTGGGGATCTGTTCCAGCCGGGCGCTCTGTTCCTAACAGCGCCCGGCTGCTAGCGGTCCCACTGATTGAGGACATAATTGGGGAAGTACCTATCAGTGATGACGCGTCCTAGACAGCGTTTCTGTTGGGATCCCCCTGCTCTGACGTCACTGTGGTGGCTGGCTGTCCTCCTGCTCTCACCTGTCAGGGGGTAGGCTGACGAGACTCCACACATCCTCCCCCTAAGCTCGCTGCCAGTGCGGGGAGCTTCACTTTCCCCTGCTTCATCTCGGCGTGACATGGCGTCTGCGTGTGGTATCTCTCTTCCTGGTTTGTGTTCCACTTTGAACTTATAGTTTTGAAGTTCCAAGAACCACCGCGTTACCCGCTCATTTTTATCCTTGTTCGTCGCCATCCATTTTAGGGGGGCGTGGTCCGTGATGAGGGTGAATACCCTGCCCCATAGGTAGTAGCGTAGGTAGTGAATGGCCCACTTCACCGCCAGGCATTCCTTCTCTACGGTTGAGTAGTTTCTCTCATGTTTAAGCAATTTCCTACTTATAAAGGTAACGGGGTGTTCATCCCCATCTATTACCTGCGCCAGCACTGCTCCTACTCCTGTTCCTGAGGCGTCTGTGTGTAGGATGAATGGCTTAGCGAAGTCTGGGGCTATCAGCACCGGCTCTCGGCAGAGCGCCTCCTTTAGGGCACAGAATGCGGCGTTTGTTTCCTCCGTCCATTTGACATGGTGGGGCAGCTTCTGGCGCGTTAAGTCATACAACGGGGCTGCTATGGTGGCAAATTTTTTTACAAATTTTAGATAATATGCAATCAGGCCCAGGAAGGATTTTACTTGTTTTTTCGTCCTGGGCTGGGGCCAATTTTGTATCCTCTCCACTTTGGTTATTTGGGGTTTTACGCACCCCCGGCCTATGGTGTATCCCAGGTAGTTTGTCTCTGTCCATGCCAATTTACATTTCTTGGCGTTGGCGGTGAGTCCGGCTCGGCGGAGGGCTCCCAGCACCGCTTCCAGCTGTGTCATGTGCTGCTCCCAGCTGCTGCTGTGTATGACGATATCGTCTAGATATGCCGCCGCATAAGCGCGATGGGGCCGGAGGACTCTGTCCATCAGTCGCTGAAATGTGGCCGGGGCGCCGTGTACTCCAAAGGGGAGGACGCGGTATTGAAATAGGCCGTCGGGGGTCGCGAATGCTGTTTTGGCTCTCGCCCGTCTGGTTAGGGGTACCTGCCAATAGCCTTTGGTGAGGTCCAGGGTGCTCACGAATCGAGCGGGCCCCAGCCGCTCGATTAATTCATCTACCCTTGGCATCGGGTATGCATCAAAAGTGGATATTTCATTCAGTTTTCTAAAATCATTGCAAAACCGAAGCGTCCCGTCTGGCTTCGGCACAATGACAATGGGGCTGGACCAGGGGCTGTGGGACTCTTCTATTACGCCCAACTCGAGCATTTTCTTCACTTCACCCCGGATGGCTTCTCTCCGGGCCTCGGGGATGCGGTAGGGCCGCTGTCGCACCACTTTTCCCGGCGTCGTCTCAATGTCGTGTTGGATAGCGTGTGTCCGTCCTGGCAGCTCGGAGAAAACATCATGACTCCTTCCTAGGAGTTCCTTGAGATCTTGTAGTTGCTCTGGCCCCAGGTCCTGTCCGATGTCCACGGGGATCGTCTGCGGTGGCCTGGGTTGTGCGTGGGTGAGGAGGGCTAGGGGGCCGGGTCTCTCGGCGTCGTGCCATGGCTTCAGAATGTTGATGTGGTATATCTGATGGCCTTTCCTCCTCCCCGGCTGACAGACCCGGTAATTCACTGGCCCGACCTTCTCGGTTACTTCAAATGGTCCCTGCCATTTTGCCAGGAATTTGCAGTCATGGCTGGGCACCAGCACCAGGACCTTCTCTCCTACCTGGAACTGCCGGGTTTTGGCTCCCCTGTTATAGGTGCGCGCCTGGGCTGCTTGGGCTTCCTCCATGTGACTCCGTACCAGTGGCCAGACCTTTTTGGCTCTCTCCTGGAGCCGCTCCACATGTTCGATAACATTCCGGAGGGGGGAGGGCTGGCTTTCCCAGGCCTCCTTGGCCAGGTCGAGTAGGCCACGGGGGTTTCGGCCGTAGAGGAGTTCGAACGGTGAGTATCCGGTGGAGGCCTGTGGCACCTCCCGTATGGCGAACAGCACGTATGGGAGGAGTTGGTCCCAATCTTTTCCGTCCACGTCAATCAGCTTTTTTAGCATCTTTTTCAGGGTTTGGTTGAATCTCTCGACAAGTCCATCGGTCTGGGGGTGATAAACAGAAGTTCTGATACGGGTGATTTTCAGCCATTTGTATAACGCCGTCATTACTCTGGACATAAAACAGGACCCTTGGTCTGTGAGTACCTGCTCCGCTATTCCCACTCTGCTAAATAGCAGGAACAGTTCTCGAGCGACATTTTTGGCATTAGCGGTGCGTAAAGGTATTGCCTCAGGGTAACGAGTAGCATAATCCACTATTACCAGTATGTATCGGTGTCCTCGGCTGGACTTCGGGAGAGGGCCCACGATATCCATGGCCAGCCTGGAGAACGGGACCTCGATGATTGGCAGTGGAATCAGTGGGTTCCGGTACATTGGCCGGGGTGCCGTTTTCTGGCACTCGCCACAACAACGACAGAACAGTTCAATGGCTTTCTTGATGCCTGGCCAATAGAATCTGCGTAGCACTCTATCATACGTTTTTTGGACCCCTAAGTGGGCCCCCAGTTGGTGAGTGTGGGCCAAATACAACACTCTGGATACGTATGTTTTTGGTACTAACAATTGTTCTATTAAATCCCCCCCCGGAGTTTTGGCGACTCGATACAACAACCCATGTTTAACAATAAACTGTGGAAAGTTTTGTCTCACCCCGGAACAGTGCTGGCCATCGATGCCAGCGACGGCGCGGCGGCCGGCTTCCAAATTCGGATCGGCCCACTGGGCCGAGGCAAACTCTCCGCGGCCCGGAGGTCCAGGGTCGTCCGGGAGCGGAAACTCCGCGAAAGGGTCCTCGTCGAGAGGAGGCGTGTCCGACTCGGCTGGCCGGGTTGGACCGTCTTCCGCGGCTGATGGTTCGGACTGCGGTCCGTCTGATCCCGGCCGGAAGGCTGGGCAGGCCAGGCGCGGCCGGGCCATCCTTTTTCCCCTCGGTTTCTCTCGTCGGGGCTTCTCCGGCCGACGACCGTGACTCCAGTACCGGCTGAATAGGGGGCAGTCGGTGCCTATCAGGAGCGGGACCGGGAGGTTGGGCACCACGCCGGCGGCGACTTTTACGTCGCCTTTCGGGGTCTGGACCCGTATATAACTGACCGGATAGCTCTTCACGTCCCCGTGGACGCACGTCACCGGCATTGTCTCTGTAGTGAGGACCTCCACGAGGTCAGCCCGCACGAGCGTCACCACACTACCGGAGTCTAGGAGGGCGTGGGTGTCGATGCGGCCCACCCGGACCGGCAGTGTCGCCTGCTGGCGAGGGGCTCCTCCGGTGTGGAGGGAGGGCCGTGGTTCGTCTCCGGCGGCGGAAGGCATCGACACATCCCTGTCGGGGCAGGACCAGGAGAGGTGGTCCTCTTGTCCGCAGACATAGCACCTCCTCAGCTGCCGACTCACTCGGTCGGCCTGGGCCCGAGGGTCCCTCTGGGTCGGGGGCTGTAGCGGCGGTGGCCGGCGTCGGCTGTCTCGGCTGGGTCTGTCGGCTATGGCGGGCTTTCGGAGGGGCTCGTTCTGCGTGTGGCGCATCATGTCGGCGCTGACTTGGTGGTTCTCTAGCAAGGCCACCAATGCGTTCAGCGATGAGGGGCTCACCTGGGCAGCATATTTTCGGGCGTCGGGCGGCAAGGAGCGGATACATCTGTCTATTACGAGGCGTTCTATCCATGGGGGCTCCCCGGTGGAGGTGAGCCAACTCTGGGTGAGCCTCAGCAAATCGGCGACTTGGGAGCGGGGCGGTTGGTCCGGGGTGTACCTCCAGCCATGGTACCGTTGTGCACGAGCAGGAAGGCTGTAGCCGTAACTGGCGAGGATGGCGGTGCGCAGCTTCACAAAGTCGCGGGCCTCTCCCATGGACATGTCCCGGCAAACCCTTTGTGCCTGGCCCGTGAGGAAGGGCGCGATGATGCCTCCCCAGTGGGCTGCGGGCCATCCCTCTCGCACCGCCGTTCTTTCGAAGAGCTCCATGTATGCCTCGATATCATCGTCGGGGGTCTGCTTAGTGAGGACATCTCCTGGAGCCCGGGAAGTCGAGCCGTCTTTCTCTATTTTTTTTATCAGTTCGTGTACTGCCTGCTGAAGGTCAGTTTGGCTTTGGATTAGGGCCACCAGAGCCTGTGCTTGCTCCATGGTGCGTGCGGTTGACGTTGAATCAGAGTGCCTGCATTCTCCACCACTTGTGGCAACTCTGATTCAATCCAAGACACAGAAAAACAGTTTTAAACGCCGGAGCGTTGTTTTATTCACCAAAATGAAAATTCTTCCCTTATCGGGGTATGTCCATGAAATATATATAACTAAAGTAGGCTGGGTTAGCCTGGGGCCAGTGAGGGGGTTTGCTCCCCACCACGTAGCCAGGGCTCCGTTCCTCGTTTAAGTGCTCCAGTAACGTGCCTGTGGACGAGAGGAGAGAGGGTCTGTCAGGCAACATCATTTATTGACACGAGAATGTTTAGGGAGAGGATTGGAAATCTGACTTACCGCCCGACAGCAAGGAGCGCTTCCTCCTGGAGGAAAACCGGCCACACAGTGAGCTTCAGAGCGGCGTCTGTTTTTCTAGGGCCATTGATTGGGGATCTGTTCCAGCCGGGCGCTCTGTTCCTAACAGCGCCCGGCTGCTAGCGGTCCCACTGATTGAGGACATAATTGGGGAAGTACCTATCAGTGATGACGCGTCCTAGACAGCGTTTCTGTTGGGATCCCCCTGCTCTGACGTCACTGTGGTGGCTGGCTGTCCTCCTGCTCTCACCTGTCAGGGGGTAGGCTGACGAGACTCCACAATTTTTAATTTTTTTTACATTTTTATTTTTATTTTCGAATTTCGATTAAAAGTCGACTTTGGCCAGCGAATTTCGAATAGTGTTTTTGCTAGAAATGCCCATCCCTAATTTGAATGTATAAAGCCATCTTAGACATGTTACCCTGCTACATCTGCTCCAAGTTGATGGCGGTACACAACTCCTACAGACTCAGATCCAGCACTTGGCTTGGTTTTAAGGTGCCAAATTGAAGTGTGAGGACCGAGGCTGGAAAAAGGAGTGTGTTATTTTGGCCCTTGGTCCTGGAACAACCTGCAAGTTCCACTTCAACTGGATCCTCTTCTGTCTTTGTCTAGTTTCAAACAAAAGCTCAGTGAGCTCCTCGCCATTAGCTGCTCCTGTAGAAATGTGTCATTTAGAACCCGTTATCTTCTGTCATGTGCTTTTGTGTTTGTTTCAATGTTTTCTCTGTTTTCATTGTTTTCCATGTTGTGAGTATTGTCTTTGTCATGCCCTGACGTGTCATTGTTGCTGCCTTCTTGGCCAGGTCAGCATCGTAAAAGAGATTTCTATCTCAGTTGCTTTTTATCTGGTTAAATAAACGTGAAATAAATCAATAAAAGTTTTCCTAGTGTCCGAATTCTCAACTGTTAATTTGATTCACTATGGTTTCAATTCGACAACAATCCTTCTAATTTGCCCCCAGCTTACTTCCTGTTGCAGTGTTTGCTGGTACAAGAACGCTTAGTTAGGTTCCAGATTTAGTGAAAACATAACGTGTTTGATCGTTCCCCATCACTACAACACCAAACACAGCTAACGAGTCACATCAAAGCAAAACCAAGAGCTAAGATACATGTGTTTGTGTGTATATTATAAGATGTATATAACCTAGTAGTGTAGAATAGAATAAGAATATAACTTTAATTGCCACTTTAATTGGAACTTTAATTGCCACATGACCAGTATTTGTTTTCTGTACATACAGGATGTAAAAATAGACACTGCATCATAAGTGCTTCACAATAAAGTGCATCCAGACAAAACCAATAACAGTGCAATTACAGCAAACAACAACCAATTAACAAAACCATTGACGAGACACACTTAGAGCCACATACAGTAGACACAGTGCAGAAAGTCCTTGTGGTTAATGGAGGGAGTTGAGTTTTCTCATTGCTGTGGGAAAGAAGCTGTTTTTAAAACGGCTGGATTTTGTGGCAAGTGACCTGAGACGCCTCTCAGAGGGGAGGGTGTGGAATAGCTGCTTTGCAGGATGGGAGAGGTCAGAGATGATCTTTTATGGCCATTTTGAAACACGCTGGTGGTAAATGGATTGGATTGAGGGGAGGGCAGGACTGGTGATCTTGGAGGCCTTAGACACGATGCGTTGTCATTTCCTCTGTCATGTAGTTAATGATGAATATGAAGTGCTGTCCCTATGAAGAAATCACAAATAACCAAAATATTAAAAGTCTTGTTGTTTAGTTGTTAATTGTGCCTATAATCAATTTCTGAATACAGGATAATGAGAGGAAAATGAACCGACCCAATATGTCCTCATCCCAAACAAATGAACCCACATTTTCTAGGTGAGGTGACCCTCTAGTCTACTCTGGTGGACAACAGGGGGCAAAGCAGTTTGGCCTGTTTGATCCTGACCAGACACAGCAGTCAGACCTCCTGCCGGCAGACAGAGCTTCACATGAGAAAGTGGACTATGCAAGAAGAAGTTAGTAATAAAGGAGGTTACAAGCTGTGCTGCTGACCTAAGTTATGAGGGCTGTAAAACACATTTTTATGGAGAAAAAACTGGTAATTTATTTGGATAGTCTGCCTACACTACAGAGAGTCTACCTAGAATTCAGTAGTGTAGGGTAGTCATGACGGGGCCCAGTGCAAGCAATTTTGACAGGGCCCCCTAGTAGGCTACACACTACTTACGAAATACACACACACACAAACACACACACACACACACACACACACACACACACACAACTAGGCATAGGCCAGTGATCTCAGGGTAGATCCCAAAATGTTTTTTGGATCATGATTGTAACTCTGTAGTAACCTGACTCCGCCAGATGGGGCGGTATTGAGTTAACTCTGTAGTAACCTGACTCCGCCAGATGGGGCGGTATTGAGTTAACTCTGTAGTAACCTGACTCCGCCAGATGGGGCGGTATTGAGTTAACTCTGTAGTGCCATTGTCCCACATTCAGTCAGTGAATGTTTATTGCAAACGGACAATTTAAATACATGAATAAATGCTGTTTTCATTGATTATTATTGCTTATCATTGAAATGATAAACAGCATGTCATGTATGGTCATGTCTACCCACACTTAGTAGTTATGAAGTATAGATTGAAAAAGTGTCAAAGTAGATCTGAAGTGTAAAAATGTTGGGCACCCCTGGCATAGGCTATAATACATTTTACCAACTTGTGTTGGATTTGACAGTTAAATGAGTTACTTAGGGCCTATAAACCTAATTTAGGATATAGGAGGGACCAGGATGTTGGTAACCAAACGGCTTCCACAGACTACCAGCGTGCAACTGCTGTTGGTTTGAAACAGCAGTTCATGGTGAAACCATGCCCTCTTTGAACTGTAACTACTCCATACTTTAAGCTAGACACTCCATTTAAATGTTAAACAACTGATCAGCTTAATTCAGCTTTAAAATGTCTTTTGTACTATTTGAGAAATCACAGTTTAGGCTTTAGACCTTTTTCAGCTGGGGACTAGGGCTGCAACTATCGATAGTCTGTTATCTCTCTGCCTACAATACAGATAGTCTGTTATCTCTCTACCTACAATACAGATAGTCTGTTATCTCTCTACCTACAATACAGATAGTCTGTTATCTCTCTACCTACAATACAGATAGTCTGTTATCTCTCTGCCTACAATACAGATAGTCTGTTATCTCTCTGCCTACAATACAGATAGTCTGTTATCTCTCTGCCTACAATACAGACAGTCTGTTATCTCTCTGTCTACAATACAGATAGTCTGTTATCTCTCTGCCTACAATACAGATAGTCTGTTATCTCTCTACCTACAATACAGATAGTCTGTTATCTCTCTGCCTACAATACAGTGCATGATGGGACAGAAGGGCTCATGGGCCCTGAGAGCCTCAGTCAGCAGACGCTGCTCCTCACACAGAGAGGCCACCTGACCCACAATGCAACACACACAGAGAGGCCACCTGACCCACAATGCAACACACACAGAGAGGTCACCTGACACACAATGCAACACACACAGAGAGGTCACCTGACACACAATGCAACACACACAGAGAGGTCACCTGACACACAATGCAACACAAAAATAGAAATACAATACAAATGTAAGTGTAATGTAACTTTGCTTCTTTTCAGATCAGATGACTTTAATAACAAATAATACATCATCAGACCCTCGAGCTACTTCTGCTTTCACTCACATAATGGTCAAAATATAGGAACATACTTCCAGGAAGTATATAGCCTATGTTTGAATGCATAAAATAAAGCTGATACTATTCAATTAGACTATTTAAATATCTTCGCCTTTCAAAGTACATCACAAACGTTCACGAATCTAAGGGTTGTTTCATAATCTCCTGCACTACACACTCCAGTCCAGTTGGTGGCGGTAATGCACCTCTTAAGTTGGCTTGGCAGCCAAACGCCATAAAACACCAACCTTCACGTCCGTTCTTGAAAGGAGTAGCAGTAGCGTATTATTTCCCGCTTATATCCTCGGTACTTGAGAAGTTTAATTTACAAACACAAGATCGTATGTTCGGAGATATGAGCACGAATATATAACGTGGAACCGGGGCCCCATTTAACTCTGAGGGGAAGAAGAAGCTCCTCTCTTATGGGACTCAGGTGAATGGTTTAGCTGTGAAGCTAACGAAGTTAGCTCTGAAGCTATTGGAGCTTTGAATGATAACGGTTGTCAGTAAATAGTTCGGGAGGGAACGTTCCTGTCACTGTGTGAAAATGAAAATATCTAAAGTCCAGAAGCTGAGAGCGGTGGTGAAGCAGCGCCTAACTGCGGCTGTTGAAGAGATATTTGGACTGTTTGAAAGAATGATAGCAGAGTACGAAGAGGAGGCTACTCGTTCAAGAGAGGAGATCGACCGGCAAGGAAAACTGCTGGACGCATTGCGGTTACACAGAGAAGTCTTGCCTCCAGACCTCCAGCAGCTGTTGGTCATTAAAGAAGAGGCTCCCACTGAGCAGCAGGAGTGGATCTGCAGTCTGGACCAGGAGGACCAAGAGCGCCCACACATTAAAGAGGAACAAGAGGAACTCTGGATCCATCAGGAGGGAGAGCAGCTTCAGGAGAACCAAGACCCCCCACACATTAAAGAGGAAGAGGAGGAACTCTGGATCCTTCAGGAGGGAGAGCAGCTTCAGGAGAACCAAGACCCCTCACACATTAAAGAGGAAGAGGAGGAACTCTGGATCCGTCACGAGGGAGAGCAGCTTCAAGGGCTGGAGGAGGCTGATATCACCAAGTTCTCAGTCACTCCTGTCCCTGTGAAGAGTGAAGATGATGAAGAGAAACCTCAGTCCCCACAGCTTCATCAAAGCCACACTGAGGAGAACAGAGAGGCAGAGGCTCTAGCCAGCAGCTCAACTGAACCGATGAAAACAGAAGATGGTGGAGAGGACTGTGGAGCATCAGAACCAGCCAGGAACTTAGATCCAGCTACTGCAGCTAGTAGTTTACAACCAGCTAGGGATGACAAGACTTCAGACTCTGCTGAACCTGAGACTGAAGACGGTGATGAAGAATGGATGGAAACTAGTGAACCTCAGTCAGGTTTAGACTCTCAGAGAAACAGTGAAGTTCTTGGGAAGAAACGCTTGAGTCGTTCAGTTTGTAGTCAAAGTTTTGGTAATGAAGCAAACTTGGAGAAACACATGATAATCCACACAGGTGAGAAACAATTTAATTGCTCACTCTGTGGTAAAGGTTTTGGTCATAAAGGACACTTGAAGTCACACATGACAGGCCACACAGGAGATAAACAATTTCATTGCTCAGTCTGTGGTAAAGGTTTTGGTCATAAATCAAACTTAAAGACACACATGGTAGTCCACACAGGAGATAAACAATTTCATTGCTCAGTCTGTGGTAAAGGTTTTGGTCTTAAAGCAAACTTGAAGACACACATGATAGTCCACACAGGTGAGACACAATTTAATTGCTCAGTCTGTGGTAAAGGTTTTGGTCAAAAAGGACACTTGAAGTCACACATGATAGTCCACACAGGGGTTAAACAATTTAATTGCTCAGTCTGTGGTAAAGGTTTTGGTCTTAAAGCAAACTTGAAGTCACACATGACAGGCCACACAGGTGAGACACAATTTAATTGCTCAGTCTGTGGTAAAGGTTTTGGTCAAAAAGGACACTTGAAGTCACACATGATAGTCCACACAGGGGTTAAACAATTTAATTGCTCAGTCTGTGGTAAAGGTTTTGGTCATAAATCAAACTTAAAGACACACATGGTAGTCCACACAGGAGATAAACAATTTCATTGCTCAGTCTGTGGTAAAGGTTTTGGTCTTAAAGCAAACTTGAAGACACACATGATAGTCCACACAGGAGATAAACAATTAAATTGCTCAGTCTGTGGTAAAGGTTTTGCTCGTAAAGACTACTTGAAGACACACATGATAGTCCACACAGGAGATAAACAATTAAATTGCTCAGTCTGTGGTAAAGGTTTTGGTCAAAAAGGAAACTTGAAGACACACATGATAGTCCACACAGGAGATAAACAATTTAATTGCTCAGTCTGTGGTAAAGGTTTTGGTCGTAAAGAAAACTTGAAGAAACACATGATAGTCCACACAGGAGATAACCAATTAAATTGCTCAGTCTGTGGTAAAGGTTTTGGTCAAAAAGGAGACTTGAAGAGACACATGATAGTCCACACAGGAGATAAACAATTTATTTGCTCAGTCTGTGGTAATAGTTTTGGTATTAACAGAGACTTGAAGACACACATGATAGTCCACACAGGAGATAAACAATTTAATTGCTCAGTCTGTGGTAAATGTTTTGCTCGTAAAGACTACTTGAAGACACACATGATAGTCCACACAGGAGATAAACAATTCAATTGCTCAGTCTGTGGTAAAGGTTTTGGTCAAAAAGGAAACTTGAAGAGACACATGGTAGTCCACACAGGAGAGTAAACAATTAAATTGCTCAGTCTGTGGTAAAGGTTTTGGTCATGAAGGACACTTGATGAAACACATGATAGTCCACACAGGAGATAAACAATTTAATTGCTCTGTCTGTGGTAAAGGTTTTGGTTGTAAAGGAGACTTGAAGAGAGAAACATTTAACTTGGGGTTCCCACGGCCATGGAAAACCTGGAAAAGTCGTGGGATTTCAAAATCTTGTTCTCCAGGCCTGTAAAAGTCATTGTTAAAATCCTTGAAAGTTTATGAAAAGGCATGAAATGTTGTGTGTAATGAAATTGTTACAGTAATCTTCCCGTGGATAACCTTCCATGTAATGTAACATATAACGGCAAATTGATTCTCTGTAGCTATTGACGTAAAGTAGCTCTAACTTGTGTCGATTTTAGTGCTTCTTGTATTTTATATTCATATTTTTATGGAAAATTATAAAATAGCTTCTAAATATAGCTTATAAAAAATAGCTTATAAAATAGCTTCCATGATGCAGTGACACCAACGCACTAAAAACCAATATAAAGAACAGCTGTGTCTATTTGTCTATAATAATCATTTCTGGTATTGATTCAGAGTCACCGTCTTACAGTAAATGGAAATTATATTCGGTTGTTAAGACTGACGACAGTCTTTCAACCCGCGTCACCTCCGGGGTCAAGCGGCACGGCTCCTCATTCACCTCATTCAAAACAACTATGGCGAAACCCGTGAATCTATTTAGACATCTTTTTATGATTTATTTTTCACTTAACATCACTTTTTATTGATAATCTTTTTAGACTTAGCGACAAACTTTGTTTTTGTATGTATTTCTCCAAATTGTAACGTACCTTATTACTCATCATACTCTGTATGAAGGATGTGGTTTGGGTCGCAGGTGATTTTGAGGCTCTGCTTCCTCACGGTCTCCTCAAACATCTCCTGGAGAGAAGATGGGAGCTGCATGGCAATAATTTGACCAGCCCTCCTGATGAGGTTTTGGAGTTGTGATTTGAGTTGAACGGACAGGTTCCCAAACCATGTAGTGATGCCGTAGAAGAGAATAATGAATTCAATGGCTGCCCTGTAGCACAACAACATGTTTTGATCTACTCCATGGACCCTAAGTCTTCTCAAAACATGCAAACGCTGCTTAGTACGAGAAGATACAATCTCAACTTGGTGAGCCCAATTCAACTGAAAATCAAAATGGATGCCTAAATACTAACATGATGTCACCTGCTCAACTCTCTCCCCTTTGAGAACAGTAGCTGTAACTGTACTACAAAGCAAGATTAGTGGTTTAGCGAGGTAACTTCAGGTTTAACCCTGGTTTAGCCGTACTACAAAGCAAGTTAACTTCTAATCACCATGGCAACTCATGCTGCAAAGCTAACCTGGTCCCGACCAGGGGCCTGTACTGCAAAGCAAGATTAGTGGTTTAGCGAGGTAACGTCTTCAGGTTTAAACCTGGTTTAGCCGTACTACAAAGCAAGTTAACTTCTTACCGACATATATTTCCATAGCAACTTATGCTTCACACTTAACCTGGTCCACAGCAGGTTAAGTTGCAAGGATAAGATTAGACCTTAGATACACCGCCCACGAACCAATCGAATCAGCAGTTTGGAAAAATGGCCAACCCCTTTCTGGACTAGTTTCCCATCAAGGAAGGAGCACGAATTGTAATTTTGAATTAATCAAGGACTAAAGCCTTGCACTTGTTGCAGGCTACATTTTAATTAAGCCCTACTTACCACTTTGGAATATGTTTTTATATATTCATTTTTGTGCTCTCAAGTAGCCTAGATACGTTGTTTGACCCCGCTGATCGATTGCAGCTGAATAGTGAGTGGAGAAATATCACTAAACCGGCATAAAAAGGTTACATAAACGTCTCCAAAGCGCACGGTGCCGTGTGCACAACGGAGCTGAGACATGACGTTGGGTTGGAATTGAAATGGTCATAGCCTACATGCTAGAATAGCCTACTACATCTAAGCAATTTAATATGGGATCACCTGCACACAGGCGATCCCATATTAAGATGATTCATATCTAGGCTACTCCTGCATTTTGCAGCTGCGTGTTGCTTTTGGCCTGTATGATGTGATTGAACTTCATATTTCCAGCATCATTATATGAAATATGGAGATATGCGACTCTGCTGACAATAGCCTATAGCCTATATGTGACCACAAAATAGGCTATTTTTTATAAATGAAATCTATGCCCGCACGTACTGTGTCAATTCAGTTCAGAAGCATTTATTTTATTTTATTATCATTCTTTTTTTTATTGATTAGCCTATAGGAATTATTCAATCAGTGCGACTAAACACATCATGAGATCATTATTATTCATTGAGCCTAAATGGTCTATAGCCTACATACGGATTTTGGACTGAGATAGATTACACATTGCTTCCACAAAAGACTGTAGATAGAGAGCTGTAGATAGCCTACGAAACCGCTCTTCAAAGAAATTACTGGTGTGGATAAAAGTGGTCACTTTAGACAGTCATTCGGGAACAGACTAATAATATCCAACGCAGATTTTTATTTGCGGATTCATTCAATGAGGAAATAGGCGTGTCTGTCGCTTTGGTGGCGAAATCAAGCAAGCTGAATAATTTATGCATTTAGACAATCTGCAATTTTTTGCCAGCCCTCCTTTCGCCGCTTATTATGTGCAACAGTGTTGCCCTTTGTTTTTATTAGATGTTTAAAAACCTCATATTTCGTGAATATGAGTGTTTGCTCCTCAAGCGAGAAATATGCGGCTTTGCTGCTGCTGCTGCCAGTCAGACGCAGCCGATGACGTGTTTGGCGTCTCCATGTTGTGATTGGTCAGACGTCGGAGAGAACGCCCTTTTTATGTGCACGAGCTCGTGTGCACGGGCATTTTCATGTGCACGAGCTGGAGGCTCGATTAGAAAAACCTGGTTCCACTAAACTAGTGGCAAACGAGGTTCGTAGTACAAGTTAACTACAATCGAGCTGATCTGGTTTAGACAAACCAGATCAAGGGACAGATCCTGGATCTTCTTATACAACATTCTTAGTACAGGCCCCTGGGCTGTGATCCCCCACAGACCCGAGCCCTGTACTACGAAGCTAGTTTAACAGATCCGCGATAAGTCCCTTTGATCTGGTTTGACTGAACAGGATCAAAGCTATCTAGTTTAAGGATACTACGACGGTGGTTTTCTAGTCGATAACTGAAGCTGGGATCTGCCTGTGCACGCGCACGTTTTTCGCTCGTGCACAGGCGCGCGTCCACGCGAAAGAGGTGCGCTAGCCAATCACATTATGAACAGCTGAGTTGATCCACGCCCACACCCATTTCCACACCCATTTCCTCATTCAGCGCAGCCACAGTGTGATCAGAGATTTTTGCGGATATTTAATGTATCCGCGATTTAAAGGAGAACTTACCTCCAAAACACTTTTTTTCAGCTTTTAACCAATATATATGACTTTGGGGGTGATGTGTGAAGAATTCTGGTCAAAATTTCCACATTTGACACCAAACTGTTGCCATTTTACCATTTGTATCATTTTTCAGCAGCATACCTGGCATAAGCACCCTCTAAGGGTGTAACACTGCTTTTTTTTTTTCTCTCTCAAATGAATGGGATATTTGACACGTCATGACGTCATGGTGAACCAAAGACTATGGGATTTCAAGATAATTACTCCCCTACCCCCCCTGTACCCTTTCGGCTCCTCAGAACTCAAAGCCTATTCCTATTGAAGTTTGCTCTTAAAATACTGAACCAAACGTCATCAAAGTTGGCACATGTCTTAATTATAGTTAGTTTCCCGCTGAATGTGTCACTACTTTATTAATATATTACCTGGATAAGCTCGAATGATGATGTTTATATTATCAGTCCGAGTTGTAAGCACTGTCTCCAGCCCAGGCAGGAGAGAGTTGTACTGTAACATGGACGAGCCCCAAGCTCCGCGGGCGCGCGCAGCAGGCCAGCAGCAGCTGGGCTCTCTGTGCTCTGAGAGCAGTCTGATATTTCCGCAAACAAATATGGTCGCAGTTTAGCGCACATGTAAAATATAACGCTATACTACGACGTGACAGCGTGACAAAGCTTCTCTAAACACATCGGCTACTATATTTCCCTGCATCCCTCCTACTGAGATTATATCGGTATTGATTTTGGACAGACTGAATACGCGGAGGAGGAGGAGGAGAGATCTGCAGCTGTGCCCTGAGTAGCCCTGAGAGACACTCGCCTCGCTCCGACTACTGTGCCCGTCTGTGAAAAGCGTCCTGTCCAGTCGCACCTTCGCAAACAGATGCGGGATTCCCTCAATCCTGTACCCAATCTCAGACTGTATTCTCTAAATCGCACACCAGCTATTTCTGTCTGTGTTAAATTTGTTTGTTGCTCCGTGAGGTTACGAGCGCCCCATGCATGCAGCAGGCTGTTTCGCCAGCCGGGGTCTGGCAGGAGGGACGAGGCGCAGCCTGCACTGCGCTGAGAGGAAAACTTTTGCACAACTTTTAACAAGAATCACGAAAAGCCCCCAAACTAAAATGAAAAAGGGACTATATGGCAACTTGGACGAGGGAATGACGTAGAGAAATCTTGCATTGTGTTACCCCAGAACGGGGGGTTTGTTGTATTGTGCGGTGTGCTGCTGACGAGCCCATGTCACTTTGCTCTCGTAACGTAGTTTTGACACACTGCCATAGAGATACATGCAGAAAAATAATAAAATTTCTAGTTCGCCACTGAATTACCAAATTGATATAACTTTCAACCATTTTGAGCAAAGCTCTTTCCAAACAGGCCACCAGCGTTGGCTAGTTGTTGATATTTATAAAGATATTGCCCCTCTCAAATAAATTATTTTTGAGACAGTAGGCAAACTGTAATGGCGTCGATTTCCGAAAAAAAATCTGCACTTGAACACAGCCAAAGAGTCCAGTATAGACAAGAGTATATGTCATTTCTTGGTTTTTTCCATAGGTATTTTCAAATCACTGTTCTAATACATATCTAGGGGGTAAGTCCTCCTTTAATGTCAGAATGAAAATCCGCATTGGATAGTCTGCTGAAGGGCTGTCTAAAGCAGCAGCTTGTATTCACATCAGTCATTTGATTTACTTTGATCAGCGATTTCTGTCTGATACAGCTGCATTGATACAGGCAGCAGCAACAAATGTAAAAGTGTAATCTCAGTCTATACATTTCCACAATCTGTAAGCCTATTTAGACCATAGATTTAGAAACGCATGCTCAATGAATAATGATCTCTATCACTCATGTGTGTGGTTGCACTGATCGAATAATTCATATATAAAATAGCCTAGTATAAAGCCTAATAGCCTACTATAAAAGAGAAAACTGCTGAACTGAATTGAGACGATGCGGGCATAGTTATCATTGATAAAAACTAGCCTATTTTGCTCATATATTGGCATACAGCCTACAGGACACAGTTCCAGCTGAAAGATGCAAGAATAGCCTGCATATTTAGTATTGGGGCTATCCCATATTTATCCCATATCTATTTATATGTATATCTGGCATGTAGGAGAATATCACCCTCACTCCATTTGAGGGTCCGTTCATGATATGCGCGCGGTGATTAATAGTGATAATATTTCTCCACGCATCGTTGAGCTGTTAAGACATAAAGTGGTAAGTAGGCTTAATTTAATTATGTAGCCTACAGAGCCACGAATGTTTTGCTTGTTCTATTCTCAGTTGACTGCAATCTATTTTTCATATTGCGATCTTATGAATGGTGAGTGACTCCAGAGAGCCGATTATATGGGTCTCTCATGGATTTTGATCTTATCCTCTGAAGCTAACCTGGTCGCGACCAGGTTAGCTTTGCAGCGTCAGTTGCCATGGTGATTGAAAGTTAACTTGCTTTGTAGTACGGCTAAACCAGGTTTAAACTCAAACTTACTCGGATAAGGCATTAAACTAGCTTCGTAGTACAGGCTACCGGGATCAAAGACCATTTCCTTTGTTGTTGTTACAATTAAAATCAGGTTGTGCTCCTCACACCACTTCACAGCCTCTTCCAGCTCTTGTTTGTAGGCTACATGCCAATATCAGATTTTTGGTCAATAAACTGATTGTGGCTGTATCATCAGAAAACTTGATCATGTAGTTGTTTGTATACTGGAACATTATGAAGGAGGACAGTTCTGAATTTTCCAATTAGTCCTATTCATGTTTTACTGTTGTTAAAATGTAGAGCAAATGAGCTGCTGTCTCTTGAATGTATTCAGGGGAGGGAAGGTAATAAAGGCAGTGCTCAGCCTGTCATGTCTCTTGAATGTATTCAGGGGAGGGAAGGTAATAAAGCCAGTGCTCAGCCTGTCATGTCTCTTGAATGTATTCAGGGGAGGGAAGGTAATAAAGGCAGTGCTCAGCCTGTCATGTCTCTTGAATGTATTCAGGGGAGGGAAGGTAATAAAGCCAGTGCTCAGCCTGTCATGTCTCTTGAATGTATTCAGGGGAGGGAAGGTAATAAAGCCAGTGCTCAGCCTGTCATGGCACAACCCATCTGACACATTGGAGGTACAATGATAGAAACATGGAAGGTGTAAACGCTGCTGTTGCATTCAGTTTGCAAAACTGTTACAGGACTGAAGTGAAGCAACCAAGTTCCCAGTCACTCCTGTCCCTGTGAAGAGTGAAGATGATGAAGAGAAACCTCAGTCCCCACAGCTTCATCAAAGCCAAACTGAGGAGAACAGAGAGGCAGAGGCTCTAGCCAGCAGCTCAACTGAACCGATGAAAACAAGATGGTGGAGAGGACTGTGGAGCATCAGAACCAGCCAGGAACTTAGATCCAGCTACTGCAGCTAGTAGTTTACAACCAGCTAGGGATGACAAGACTTCAGACTCTGCTGAACCTGAGACTGAAGACAGTGATGAAGAATGGATGGAAACTAGTGAACCTCAATCAGGTTTAGACTCTCAGAGAAACAGTGAAGTTCTTGGGAAGAAACGCTTGAGTCGTTCAGTTTGTAGTCAAAGTTTTGGTAATGAAGCACACTTGGAGAAACACATGATAATCCACACAGGTGATAAACAATTTCATTGCTCAGTCTGTGGTAAAGGTTTTGGTCATAAAGGAGACTTTAACAGACACATGATAGTCCACACAGGGGAGACACAATTTAATTGCTCACTCTGTGGTAAAGGTTTTGGTCATAAATCAAACTTAAAGACACACATGATAGTCCACACAGGAGATAAACAATTTCATTGCTCAGTCTGTGGTAAAGGTTTTGGCCGTAAAGCAAACTTGAAGACACACATGATAGTCCACACAGGTGAGACACAATTTAATTGCTCACTCTGTGGTAAATGTTTTGCTCGTAAAGACGACTTGAAGAAACACATGATAGTCCACACAGGTGAGACACAATTTAATTGCTCACTCTGTGGTAAATGTTTTGCTCGTAAAGACGACTTGAAGACACACATGATAATCCACACAGGTGAGACACAATTTAATTGCTCACTCTGTGGTAAATGTTTTGCTCGTAAAGACGACTTGAAGAAACACATGATAGTCCACACAGGTGATAAACAATTTCATTGCTCAGTCTGTGGTAAAGGTTTTGGTCAAAAAGGAAACTTGAAGACACACATGATAATCCACACAGGAGAGTAAACATTGAATTGCTATCTGTGGTGGAGGGGGGATTTGAGTGTTTATATGCATACGCGTGTGTGTGTGTGTGTGTGTGTGTGTGTGTGTGTGTGTACGTGTACACAAACGTGTGTCTGTGTGTGTGTGTCTGTACACGTGCGCGTGTTTGCCCCACTGCCCTGGCCATACTTGACTTACTTTATCATGCTGCTCTGAGATATATGATCTAACTCAGCTTGTAGGACTCACCATTGGATTTGATATTCTCTGATTGGTTAACCCTCACAGGTCGCAGGATGCAGCATTGTCACATTTGAATGTATAAAGCCATCTTAGACATGTTACCCTGCTACATCTGCTCCAAGTTGATGGCGGTACACAACTCCTACAGACTCAGATCCAGCACTTGGCTTGGTTTTAAGGTGCCAAATTGAAGTGTGAGGACCGAGGCTGGAAAAAGGAGTGTGTTATTTTGGCCCTTGGTCCTGGAACGACCTGCAAGTTCCACTTCAACTGGATCCTCTTCTTTCTTTGTCTAGTTTCAAACAAAAGCTCAGTGAGCTCCTCGCCATTAGCTGCTCCTGTAGAAATGTGTCATTTAGAACCCGTTATCTTCTGTCATGTGCTTTTGTGTTTGTTTCAATGTTTTCTCTGTTTTCATTGTTTTCCATGTTGTGAGTATTGTCTTTGTCATGCCCTGACGTGTCATTGTTGCTGCCTTCTTGGCCAGGTCAGCATCGTAAAAGAGATTTCTATCTCAGTTGCTTTTTATCTGGTTAAATAAACGTGAAATAAATCAATAAAAGTTTTCCTAGTGTCTGAATTCTCAACTGTTAATTTGATTCACTATGGTTTCAATTCAACAACAATCCTTCTAATTTGCCCCCAGCTTACTTCCTGTTGCAGTGTTTGCTGGTACAATAACGCTTAGTTAGGTTCCAGATTTAGTGAAAACATAACGTGTTTGATCGTTCCCCATCACTACAACACCAAACACAGCTAACGAGTCACATCAAAGCAAAACCAAGAGCTAAGATACATGTTTGTGTGTATATTATAAGATGTATATAACCTAGTAGTGTAGAATAGAATAAGAATAGAACTTTAATTGCCACTTTAATTGGAACTTTAATTGCCACATGACCAGTATTTGTTTTCTGTACATACAGGATGTAAAAATAGACACTGCATCATAAGTGCTGTGCTGCTGACCTAAGTTATGAGGGCTGTAAAACACATTTTTATGGAGAAAAAACTGGTAATTTATTTGGATAGTCCGCCTACACTACAGAGAGTCTACCTAGAATTCAGTAGCGTAGGGTAGTCATGACGGGGCCCAGTGCAAGCAATTTTGACAGGGCCCCCTAGTAGGCTACACACTACTTACGAAATACACACACACACACACACACACACACACACAACTAGGCATAGGCCAGTGATCTCAGGGTAGATCCCAAAATGTTTTTTGGATCATGATTGTAACTCTGTAGTAACCTGACTCCGCCAGATGGGGCGGTATTGAGTTAACTCTGTAGTAACCTGACTCCGCCAGATGGAGCGGTATTGAGTTAACTCTGTAGTGCCATTGTCCCACATTCAGTCAGTGAATGTTTATTGCAAACGGACAATTTAAATACATGAAGAAATGCTGTTTTCATTGATTATTATTGCTTATCATTGAAATGATAAACAGCATGTAATTTATGGTCATGTCTACCCACACTTAGTAGTTATGAAGTATAGATTGAAAAAGTGTCAAAGTAGATCTGAAGTGTAAAAATGTTGGGCACCCCTGGCATAGGCTATAATACATTTTACCAACTTGTGTTGGATTTGACAGTTAAATGAGTTACTTAGGGCCTATAAGCCTAATTTAGGATATAGGAGGGACCAGGATGTTGGTAACCAAACGGCTTCCACAGACTACCAGCGTGCAACTGCTGTTGGTTTGAAACAGCAGTTCATGGTGAAACCATGCCCTCTTTGAACTGTAACTACTCCATACTTTAAGCTAGACACTCCATTTAAATGTTAAACAACTGATCAGCTTAATTCAGCTTTAAAATGTCTTGAGAAATCACAGTTTAGGCTTTAGACCTTTTTCAGCTGGGGACTAGGGCTGCAACTATCGATAGTCTGTTATCTCTCTGCCTACAATACAGATAGTCTGTTATCTCTCTGCCTACAATACAGATAGTCTGTTATCTCTCTGCCTACAATACAGATAGTCTGTTATCTCTCTGCCTACAATACAGATAGTCTGTTATCTCTCTGTCTACAATACAGATAGTCTGTTATCTCTCTACCTACAATACAGATAGTCTGTTATCTCTCTGCCTACAATACAGATAGTCTGTTATCTCTCTGTCTATAATACAGATAGTCTGTTATCTCTCTGCCTACAATACAGATAGTCTGTTATCTCTCTGTCTATAATACAGATAGTCTGTTATCTCTCTGCCTACAATACAGATAGTCTGTTATCTCTCTGTCTATAATACAGATAGTCTGTTATCTCTCTACCTACAATACAGATAGTCTGTTATCTATCTGCCTACAATACAGTGCATGATGGGACAGAAGGCCTCATGGGCCCCGAGAGCCTCAGTCAGCAGAGCCTGCTCCTCACACAGAGAGGCCACCTGACCCACAATGCAACACACACAGAGAGGTCACCTGACACACAATGCAACACACACATAGAGGTCACCTGACACACAATGCAACACACACAGAGAGGTCACCTGACACACAATGCAACACACACAGAGAGGCCACCTGACACATAATGCAACACACACAGAGAGGTCACCTGACCCACAATGCAACAGACACAGAGAGACCACCTGACACACAATGCAACACACACAGAGAGACCACCTGACACACAATGCAACACACACAGAGAGGTCACCTGACCCACAATGCAACAGACACAGAGAGGTCACCTGACACACAATGCAACACACACAGAGAGGTCACCTGACACACAATGCAACACACACAGAGAGGTCACCTGACACACAATGCAACACACACAGAGAGGCCACCTGACACACAATGCAACACACACAGAGAGACCACCTGACCCACAATGCAACACACACAGAGAGGCCACCTGACCCACAATGCAACACACACAGAGAGGTCACCTGACACACAATGCAACACACACAGAGAGGTCACCTGACACACAATGCAACACACACAGAGAGGCCACCTGACACATAATGCAACACACACAGAGAGGTCACCTGACCCACAATGCAACACACACAGAGAGGCCACCTGAACCACAATGCAACACACACAGAGAGGTCACCTGACACACAATGCAACACACACAGAGAGGTCACCTGACACACAATGCAACACACACAGAGAGGCCACCTGACACACAATGCAACACACACAGAGAGACCACCTGACACACAATGCAACACACACAGAGAGACCACCTGACCCACAATGCAACACACACAGAGAGGCCACCTGACACACAATGCAACACACACAGAGAGGCCACCTGACACACAATGCAACACACACAGAGAGACCACCTGACACACAATGCAACACACACAGAGAGACCACCTGACACACAATGCAACACACACAGAGAGGCCACCTGACACACAATGCAACACACACAGAGAGGCCACCTGACACACAATGCAACACACACAGAGAGACCACCTGACCCACAATGCAACACACACAGAGAGACCACCTGACACACAATGCAACACAAAAATAGAAATACATTACAAATATAAGTGTAATGTAACTTTGCTTCTTTTCAGATCAGATGACTTTAATAACAAATAATACATCAGACCCTCGAGCTACTTCTGCTTTCACTCACATAATGGTCAAAATATAGGAACATACTTCCAGGAAGTATATAGCCTATGTTTGAATGCATAAAATAAAGCTGATACTATTCAATTAGACTATTTAAATATCTTCGGCTTTCAAAGTACATCACAAACGTTCACGAATCTATAAGAGTTGTTTCATAATCTCCTGCACTACACACTCCAGTCCAGTTGGTGGCGGTAATGCACCTCTTAAGTTGGCTTGGCAGCCAAACGCCATAAAACACCAACCTTCACGCAAAGAGCATGGAAGGAAAGAGACGAAACTCCGGCCATTTTTGGAAACAGAATGCGCCTCGCAGTGGTCAGCTGCGGTAGCGCGGGCCCCTATAATCAGCCTCTCTAAACAGTAACTCAACGGGAGAACACTCTAAATTTCGTGGATTCACATCTTTTCTGGGCGTACTGTAAATCTTGATTGAAGTGGTGTAGTGCAGGGATGTAAAACAACAACCATATTGTGGAAACTAAGCAAAATTTTTCTTTTTTTTCTTTTAGTTTTTTCAAGATAAATAGTAAATGCAAAGGACCCGAGGTTAAAACCACGGCAACACACTTCTGACGGAGTGGACGACAGCCGCATTAGCTATTTATCTTGAAAAAACTAAACAAAGAAAACGAAACATTTTGCTTAGTTTCCACAATATGGTTGTTGTTTTACATCCCTGCACTACACCACTTCATTCAAGATTTGCAGTACGCCCAGAAAAGATGTGAATCCACGAAATTTAGAGTGTTCTCCCGTTGAGTTACTGTTTAGAGAGGCTGATTATAGGGGCCCGCGCTACCGCAGCTGACCACTGCGAGCCTGTGCGAGGTTCTTTTGGCGCTGTCACGCTTCCAAAAATAAAAAATGGCGGAGGCTGCTGGGCGCTGATGTTGCAATGGGGCAATATGGAGCTTTCAGTTCTTTCCATAAAAGTTATTTGCTTCACGTCCGTTCTTGAAAGGAGTAGCAGCAAAGAGCGTGGAAAAAGTTATTTGGTAGCAGTAGCGTATTATTTCCCGGTTATATCCTCGGTACTTGAAGTTTAATTTACAAACACAAGATCGTATGTTCGGAGATATGAGCACGAATATATAACGTGGAACCGGGGCCCCATTTAACTCTGAGTGGAAGAAGAAGCGCCTCTCTTATGGGACTCAGGTGAATGGTTTAGCTGTGAAGCTAACGAAGTTAGCTGTGAAGCTATTGGAGCTTTGAATGATAACGGTTGTCAGTAAATAGTTCGGGAGGGAACGTTGCTGTCGTTGTGTGAAAATGAAAATATCTAAAGTCCAGAAGCTGAGAGCGGTGGTGAAGCAGCGCCTAACTGCGGCTGTTGACGAGATATTTGGACTGTTTGAAAGAATGATAGCAGAGTACGAAGAGGAGGCTACTCGTTCAAGAGAGGAGATCGACCGGCAAGGAAAACTGCTGGACGCATTGCGGTTACACAGAGAAGTCTTGCCTCCAGACCTCCAGCAGCTGTTGGTCATTAAAGAAGAGGTTCCCACTGAGCAGCAGGAGTGGATCTGCAGTCTGGACCAGGAGGACCAAGAGCGCCCACACATTAAAGAGGGACAAGAGGAACTCTGGACCAGTCAGGAGGGAGAGCAGCTTCAGGAGAACCGAGATCCCCCACACATTAAAGAGGAAGAGGAGGAACTCTGGATCCGTCACGAGGGAGAGCAGCTTCAGGAGAACCAAGAGCGCCCACACATTAAAGAGGAAGAGGAGGAACTCTGGATCCTTCAGGAGGGAGAGCAGCTTCAGGAGAACCAAGACCCCCCACACGTTAAAGAGGAAGAGGAGGAACTCTGGATCCGTCACGAGGGAGAGCAGCTTCACGGGCTGGAGGAGGCCCATATCACCACGTTCCCAGTCACTCCTGTCCCTGTGAAGAGTGAAGATGATGAAGAGAAACCTCAGTCCCCACAGCTTCATCAAAGCCAAACTGAGGAGAACAGAGAGGCAGAGGCTCTAGCCAGCAGCTCAACTGAACCGATGAAAACAGAAGATGGTGGAGAGGACTGTGGAGCATCAGAACCAGCCAGGAACTTAGATCCAGCTACTGCAGCTAGTAGTTTACAACCAGCTAGGGATGACAAGACTTCAGACTCTGCTGAACCTGAGACTGAAGACAGTGATGAAGAATGGATGGAAACTAGTGAACCTCAATCAGGTTTAGACTCTCAGAGAAACAGTGAAGTTCTTGGGAAGAAACGCTTGAGTCGTTCAGTTTGTAGTCAAAGTTTTGGTAATGAAGCAAACTTGGAGAAACACATGATAATCCACACAGGTGAGAAACAATTTAATTGCTCAGTCTGTGGTAAAGGTTTTGGTCATAAATCAAACTTAAAGACACACATGATAGTCCACACAGGTGAGACACAATTTCATTGCTCAGTCTGTGGTAACGGTTTTGGTCATAAATCAAACTTAAAGACACACATGGTAGTCCACACAGGAGATAAACAATTTCATTGCTCAGTCTGTGGTAAAGGTTTTGGTCTTAAAGCAAACTTGAAGACACACATGATAGTCCACACAGGAGATAAACAATTTAATTGCTCTGTCTGTGGTAAATGTTTTGCTCGTAAAGACTACTTGAAGACACACATGATAGTCCACACAGGAGATAAACAATTAAATTGCTCAGTCTGTGGTAAAGGTTTTGGTCAAAAAGGAAACTTGAAGACACACATGATAGTCCACACAGGAGATAAACAATTAAATTGCTCAGTCTGTGATAAAGGTTTTGGTCGTAAAGAAAACTTGAAGAAACACATGATAGTCCACACAGGAGATAAACAATTTAATTGCTCAGTCTGTGGTAAATGTTTTGCTCGTAAAGACTACTTGAAGAGACACATGACAGTCCACACAGGAGATAAACAATTTCATTGCTCACTCTGTGGTAAAGGTTTTGGTCAAAAAGGAGACTTAAAGAGACACATGATAGTCCCACACAGGAGATAAACAATTTAATTGCTCAGTCTGTGGTAAAGGTTTTGGTCATAAAGGATCCTTGAAAACACACATGATAATCCACACAGGAGAGTAAACATTGAATTGCTATCTGTGGTGGAGGGGGGATTTGAGTTGTTTATATGCATACGTGTGTGTGTGTGTGTGTGTGTGTGTGTGTGTGTGTGTGTGTGTGTGTGTGTGTGTGTGTGTGTGTGTGTGTGTGTGTGTGTGTGTGTGTACACGTACGCGTGCGCGTGTTTGCCCCACTGCCCTGGCCATACTTGACTTACTTTATCATTCTGCTCTGAGATATATGATCTAACTCAGCTTATAGGACTCACCATTGGATTTCATGTTCTCTGATTGGTTAACCCTCACAGGTTGCAGGATGCAGCATTGTCACATTTGAATGTATAAAGTAATCTTAGACATGTTACCCTGCTACATCTGCTCCAAGTTGATGGCGGTACACAACTCCTACAGACTCAGATCCAGCACTTGGCTTGGTTTTAAGGTGCCAAGTTGAAGTGTGAGGACCGAGGCTGGAAAAAGGAGTGTGTTATTTTGGCCCTTGGTCCTGGAACGACCTGCAAGTTCCACTTCAACTGGATCCTCTTCTGTCTTTGTCTAGTTTCAAACAAAAGCTCAGTGAGCTCCTCGCCATTAGCTGCTCCTGTAGAAATGTGTCATTTAGAACCCGTTATCTTCTGTCATGTGCTTTTGTGTTTGTTTCAATGTTTTCTCTGTTTTCATTGTTTTCCATGTTGTGAGTATTGTCTTTGTCATGCCCTGACGTGTCATTGTTGCTGCCTTCTTGGCCAGGTCAGCATCGTAAAAGAGATTTCTATCTCAGTTGCTTTTTATCTGGTTAAATAAATGTGAAATAAATCAATAAAAGTTTTCCTAGTGTCCGAATTCTCAACTGTTAATTTGATTCGATATATTATACTCCACTGACACACAAACACACACTCTGCTTTAAATGTGCATGGGCCGAATTCCTACATTTTGGATAGCCTATTCAGTTCCAGCTATCTGATGGTGATTTTGTTGCAACAAGTTATGGACGGAGAAATAAGCAAAAATAGAAACTCTAACTTAATTTTATTTAATTGTCGTAGGCTACCTTTATATCACTGTCTCTGTGTAAACCACTTTGTAAACACTGTTTTGAGAAAGGTGGCAAGCTAAGTAAAGTTATTATAGGCTAGGAATAACAGAACTGAACACAGTCTGAAGTTGTAAGTCAGATAGGCTACTTTATAAAGTTGATTTGAAACAAAATCACACTCATAAAATCTATTTTTTTCTTAAATACAAAAGTTTCATGGTCATTTCAACTAAATAACTAGGAGGCATTGTGTAAATTTAGCCTACATCGAGATTTATTTGACTATTCTGGGCTAGGCTATTTGTGTAGGGTGGCTTAAATAGTCGACATATTAATTCAAACCAGTTGGACTACTACAGTATGTCTAGAGGTAATTATCCAACATGACATTTTGCCTATTGAAGGATTAGGCTACTTGTCAGTCGCAGCAGGCGACTCCAAACGAAGTCTTGGACACATTCCAAACTCTAATATTACACAAGACAAGAGAAACGCCATCATAAGTAAGTGTAGCAGGTGTGTCCATGAAAACCAGATCATTTTATTTCATTGCTTCTCTGAAGTAGGCCTACATTCATACAGGCGATATTACAATTTCAATTAGCCTACTTCTGTTCATAGACTTCGTACAAAAGCAAGACACATAGGTATAGCCTGCATTTGATTGGTCCGTCGTCTTTCTGAATAGCTAGAAGCTCTCCGCTTTTGACTTTCATTCTGTCAAACACTGCAATCATTTTGTCTATTTATTTCAAGCTCTGTTAAGTATATTAAGTTCAGTTTCTGTGCCCCCCTGCAAAGTCCCTGCAGACTTGAAGATTGCTGCATCATACTACAAGCAGCCTACTGTATATATAAGTACTGCATGCATATATATAAGAAGTGATGCTGCAGTGCTGCATGTGTGCCTGCAGATGGCAACATGACCCTGCTGCCTGAGCTGACACAGCAACGCATGATCTGATTCATATACATCTCAATGATCTGATCATCCAGTTTAACCATGGATGTATTAAAAGAACTGGATAGGGGACGAGCCACGCCCACAGGGCCGATTTTACCAACGGGCCCCGGGGCCCGGGACATCAAGGGGCCCAAAAATTTTTTTTTTTTTTTTTTTTTTGACATTGTGACATTGTTAGAACATTGGACTTCACCACTCTAGTCAAACGCTTTGCCACGGCAAAAGTCAGGAAGAAGACATTTCAGGTACGAACAGACTTGAATACTGCTTGATTGATTTGTGCAATAATTGAATAACCATGTGTGTGTGCACTGTAATAATAACAGCAATAGTAAATACTAAATAATAATAATAAGCTTGTTGTGACATCTCAGTGGCAATGTTTTCTTTCCAATCAGGCTGTTTATGAAAGAACATGATGGCTAAACCTACAGTTTGTGTTTGTAAGTTAGAATGCTGACAGGAGAGCAGGTGGTGACATGAAAGTTAGTGAGAAAAGGAGAAGATACTGAATAATGACATCACAACAGTATAATCCTAATGTTGATTTAAAATGAGATATTCCTTTAAATACGGGTAAAAAAGGTTAAAAAAAAACACTCAAATTTTTTGACACTCCCTTCCGCTTGAGGGGGGGGGGGCCCTGCAGAGATGAATAGCCCCAGGGCCCATGAAGTGTAAAATCGGCCCTGCACGCCCACCCATGCATTCGGACGGAGGCTGTTCACTGGCGCACGAACAAGGGACACATGAAGTGATGACAACGCAGAGAGGCTTGGCGCTTGGACCCGGAAGTCATATTGTCGGGAGGTCATAGGTCACAGCTTGACAAGGGAATTATTGATCCCTGAAAAGTCATGGACAATTTTATAAATTTTATCGATGAAAATGTGTGGGAACTCTGTTAACTGATGTATGTGGTCTGTGGTGGAGGGGGGATTTGAGGTCCAGTTATGTATGGGTGTAAGTCTGTGCTTTGTGATGTTGTCCTGTGTTTATGTATCACACAAAAAACTCAATAAAAATGTATCACAAAAATGATGTGGTAAATGTTTTAAACCTGTTTGAAACCCTTTACATCAGACCGGCTACATGTCCCCGCCCCCTTTTCTGTGGGAAAGCAAAAGACACTCGTCATAGACTTGAATGTAAAATAGCAGAACAAAACAACAGCAAAAGAAAAGCACCAGTGTAACTACACCCAAACCCAAATGTTTGGTGAAGCCTGACACCTAAATGGTGAAAGATAGGGTACTGAACTGGCCTTCTCTTATTGGCTGGTCTCTTTCCCCTGTGATGTCACCCTCGTCACATTGTAATGGACAAGTGTGCTTGATGAATGAGATTAGATTAGATTAGCCTTTATTGTCTCCCTAAGGAGAAATGTGTCTTGGGCATTTGACAGGACATACAATAGGTGTCATAGCACACATACATACAGTGCATGTACAATCAAACTACATTGGCGATATATCCCTATCCACCAAAAACACACACACCAAGAATATTACCTAATATTGCCAAATGGCCTTTACAAAAAAGTATTGCCCCTCCCCCGAGAAATAGGTTTGATATTAAAATGAAAAGTTAAATATTGCACCGATGCTATACAAAAAAATGATTGTACAATAAATTGTAATTTTAGGTATTGCACAGATGTTCTACATCAGGGGTGTCCAAACCTGTTTGAATGGGGCCAGATTAGATTATGCTGGGGGGGGGGGGGGGGGGCGGGGGTTACCAAATGTGGTTGTCCATCACATGGGTTACCAAAAAAAAATAAAAAAATCACATAGCTACTTAAAAAGGATTTTGTTTACCATCTGAAAACATTAGTTCTGCCTGCGGCGTGTTCCTACTTGGTGCTTGTGTACAAACTGGAGTGCTGTCATGGTTAGGTGAATGGAAAAAATGCAAAGTGAACTTGCTTGATTAACAGTTAATCAATTAATGACCAATACTGTGTGGAGGGCCACATAGTATACAGTAGTATTTTGAGAGACAAGCCTCGGGCCGTTTAAAATTAGTCCGCGGGCGGCAAAAGGGCCCCGGGCCGGACTTTGGATGTGCCTGCTCTACATCATCTCTTACTGTGAAGTAGTTTGATTGACAGTGAAACAAAAGAAGATGTATACCTGTTCAGCTGACAGTTTGGTGACCTGTACCTTCTACCTGACGGCAACACCTCATCATACACACACACGCACACGCACACACACACACACACACACTCCTACTGTGAGTAGGCAGCAGTTTTGTTGTGTTCTCACCAGGTTCTCACTGCGCCCCTCCCCCATCACCTCCCTCCCCCCGACCCCGCTCGCATTTCTTACCGCAAGGCATTCTGGGTATTGGGTGACGTGTTGAAGCTCTCATCATGCAAACGTTCTTGTCGTTAGCACTAGCAGTAGCATATTATTTCCGGTTTATAATACTTTAAGAAGTTTAATTTACAAACAGAAGACTCGTATGTGCGGATGATATTATCACGAATATATGAAGTGGAACCGGGGCTCCGTTGATCAGAGGAAGAAGACTCACTGGACTCAGATGAATGGTTTAGCTGTGAAGCTAACGTTAGCTGTGAAGCTATTGGAGCTTTGAAGGAAGTTTGTCAGTAAAGTTCAGGAGGAAAAGTTCCTGTCACTGTGTGAAAATTAAAATGTCTAAAGTCCAGAAGCTGAGAGCTGTGGTGAAGCAGCACCTAACTGCGGCTGATGAAGATAAACTGCTGGACGCTGTGCGGTTACACAGAGAAGCCTTGCCTCCAGACCTCCAGCAGCTGTTAGTTCCCGCTGAGCAGCAGGAGTGGAGCCCCAGTTTCGACCAGGAGGACCCAGAGCCCCCAGACATTAAAGAGGAACCCCGGACCAGTAAGGAGGGAGAGCAGCTTCAGGAGGGACCAGAGCCCCCAGACATTAAAGAGGAACAGGAGGAACTCTGGATCAGGAAGGAGGGAGAGCAGCTTCAGGAGGACCCAGAGCCCCCAGACATTAAAGAGGAACAGGAGGAACTCTGGATCAGTCAGGAGGGAGAGCAGCTTCAGGAGGGACCAGAGCCCCCAGACATTAAAGAGGAACAGGAGGAACTCTGGATCAGGAGGGAGGGAGAGCAGCTTCAGGAGGGACCAGAGCCCCCAGACATTAAAGAGGAACAGGAGGAACTCTGGATCAGGAGGGAGGGAGAGCAGCTTCAGGAGGGACCAGAGCCCCCACACCTTAAAGAGGAACAGGAGGAACTCTGCATCAGTCAGGAGGGAGAGCAGCTTCAACAGCCGGAGGAGGCTGATATCAAGTTCCCATTCTCTGTTGTCGCTGTGAAGAGTGAAGAGGAGGAAGATAAACCTCAGTCGTCACAGTTTCATCAAAGCCAAACTGAGGAGAACAGAGAAGCAGAGCCTGTAGCAAGCTGCTTAACTGAACAGATGAAAACAGAATCTGATGGAGAGGACTGTGGAGTATCAGAACCAGCAAATAACTTAATATACTTATATCAAGCTAGTAATTCACAACAAACTAGTGATGACAAGAATTCAGACTCTTCTGAGACTGAAGACAATGATGATGAATGGGTGGAAACTAGTGAACTTCAGTCAGGTTTAGACTCACAGAAAAACAGTGAAGTTCCAAGGAAGAAACACTTCAGCTGCTCAGTTTGCGGTAAAATATTTGGTAATAACAGAGACTTGAAGACACACATGATAGTCCACACAGGTGACAAACAATTTAATTGCTCAGTCTGTGGTAAAGGTTTTGGTCGTAACGGAAACTTGAAGGCACACATGATAGTCCACACAGGAGATAAACAATTTAATTGCTCAGTCTGTGGTAAAGGTTTTGGTCATAAGGGAGACTTGAAGAAACACATGATAGTCCACACAGGAGATAAACAATTCAATTGCTCAGTCTGTGGTAAAGGTTTTGGTCATAAGGGAGACTTGAAGAAACACATGATAGTCCACACAGGAGATAAACAATTTATTTGCTCAGTCTGTGGTAAAGGTTTTGGTCATAAGGGAGACTTGAAGAAACACATGATAGTCCACACAGGAGATAAACAATATAATTGCTCAGTCTGTGGTAAATGTTTTGCTCGTAAAGACTACTTGAAGACACACATGATAATCCACACAAGAGATAAACAATTTATTTGCTCAGTCTGTGGTAAAGCTTTTGCTCGTAAAGACTACTTGAAGGCACACATGATAGTCCACACAGGAGATAAACAATTTATTTGCTCTGTCTGTGGTAAAGGTTTTGGTCGTAAAGAAAACTTAAAGTCACACATGACAGTCCACACAGGAGATAAACAATTTAATTGCTCAGTCTGTGGTAAAGGTTTTGGTCAAAAAGGAGACTTGAAGAGACACATGATAGTCCACACAGGAGATAAACAATTTATTTGCTCAGTCTGTGGTAATAGTTTTGGTAATAAAGGAAACTTGATGAAACACATGATAGTCCACACAGGAGATAAACAATTTATTTGCTCAGTCTGTGGTAAAGGTTTTGGTCGTAAAGAAAACTTAAAGTCACACATGACAGTCCACACAGGAGATAAACAATTTAATTGCTCAGTCTGTGGTAAAGGTTTTGGTCAAAAAGGAGACTTGAAGAGACACATGATAATCCACACAGGAGATAAACAATTTAATTGCTCAGTCTGTGGTAAAGGTTTTGGTCAAAAAGGAGACTTGAAGAGACACATGATAATCCACACAGGAGATAAACAATTTAATTGCTCAGTCTGTGGTAAAGGTTTTGGTCAAAAAGGAGACTTGAAGAGACACATGATAATCCACACAGGAGATAAATAATTTAATTGCTGTCTGTGGTAAAGGTTTTGGTCGTAAAGGAGACTTGAATAGAGAAACATTTAACTCGGGGTTCCCACGGCCATGGAAAACCTGGAAAAGTCATGGGATTTCAAAATCTTGTTTTCCAGGCCTGTAAAACTCATTGTTAAAATCCTTGAAAGTTTATGAAAAGTCATGAAATGTTGTGTGTAATGAAATTGTTACAGTAATCTTCCCGTGGATAACCTTCCATGTAATGTAACATATAACGGCAAATTGATTCTCTGTAGCTTGACGTAAAGTAGCTCTAACTTGTGTCGATTTTAGTGCTTCTTGTATTTTATATTCATATTTTTATGGAAAATTACTGTTTTAGTTCAATAGCTTCCATGATGCAGTGACACCAACACACTAAAAACCAATATAAAGAGCAGCTGTGTCTATTTGTCTATAATAATCATGTCTGGTATTGATTCAGAGTCACTGCCTTACAATAAATGGAAATTATATTCGGTTGTTAAGACTGACGACAGTCTTTCAACCCGCGTCACCTCCGGGGTCAAGCGGCACCGCTCCTCATTCGCCTCATTCAAAACAACTATGGTGAAACCCTTGATTCTATTTAGATATCTTTTTATGGTTTTCTTTTTTACTTAACATCACTTTTGATTGATAATCTTTTTAGACTTAGCGACAAACTTGTTGTTTTTGTATGTATTTCTCCGAATTGTAACGTACCTTATTACTCATCATACTCTGTATGAACGATGTGGTTTGGGTCGCAGGTGATTTTGAGGCTCTGCTTCCTCACGGTCTCCTCAAACATCTCCTGGAGAGAAGATGGGAGCTGCATGGCAATAATTTGACCAGCCCTCCTGATGAGGTTTTGGAGTTGTGATTTGAGTTGAACGGACAGGTTCCCAAACCATGTAGTGATGCCGTAGAGAATAATGAATTCAATGGCTGCCCTGTAGCACAACAACATGTTTTGATCCATGGACCCTAAGCCTTCTCAAAACATGCAAACCCTGCTTAGTACGAGAAGATACAATCTCAACTTGGTGATTTAACTGAAAATCAAAATGGATGCCTAAATACTAACATGTCACCTGCTCAACTCTCTCCCCTTTGAGAACTGGGCTGTGATCCCCCACAGACCTGGGATCAAAGACCATTTCCTTTGTTGTTGTTGTTACAATTAAAATCAGGTTGTGCTCCTCACACCACTTCACAGCCTCTTCCAGCTCTTGTTTGTAGGCTACATGCCAATATCTGATTTTTGGTCAATAAAATGATTGTGGCTGTATCATCAGAAAACTTGATCATGTAGTTGTTTGTATACTGGAACATTATGAAGGAGGACAGTTCTGAATTTTCCAATTAGTTCTATTCATGTTTTACTGTTGTTAAAATGTAGAGCAAATGAGCTGCTGTCTCTTGAATGTATTCAGGGGAGGGAAGGTAATAAAGGCAGTGCTCAGCCTGTCATGTCTCTTGAATGTATTCAGGGGAGGGAAGGTAATAAAGCCAGTGCTCAGCCTGTCATGTCTCTTGAATGTATTCAGGGGAGGGAAGGTAATAAAGGCAGTGCTCAGCCTGTCATGTCTCTTGAATGTATTCAGGGGAGGGAAGGTAATAAAGCCAGTGCTCAGCCTGTCATGTCTCTTGAATGTATTCAGGGGAGGGAAGGTAATAAAGCCAGTGCTCAGCCTGTCATGGCACAACCCATCTGACACATTGGAGGTACAATGATAGAAACATGGAAGGTATAAACGCTGCTGTTGCATTCAGTTTGCAAAACTGTTACAGGACTGAAGTGAAGCAACCAAGTTCTCAGTCACTCCTGTCCCTGTGAAGAGTGAAGATGATGAAGAGAAACCTCAGTCCCCACAGCTTCATCAAAGCCAAACTGAGGAGAACAGAGAGGCAGAGGCTCTAGCCAGCAGCTCAACTGAACCGATGAAAACAAGATGGTGGAGAGGACTGTGGAGCATCAGAACCAGCCAGGAACTTAGATCCAGCTACTGCAGCTAGTAGTTTACAACCAGCTAGGGATGACAAGACTTCAGACTCTGCTGAACCTGAGACTGAAGACAGTGATGAAGAATGGATGGAAACTAGTGAACCTCAATCAGGTTTAGACTCTCAGAGAAACAGTGAAGTTCTTTGGAAGAAACGCTTGAGTCGTTCAGTTTGTAGTCAAAGTTTTGGTAATGAAGCACACTTGGAGAAACACATGATAATCCACACAGGTGATAAACAATTTCATTGCTCAGTCTGTGGTAAAGGTTTTGGTCATAAAGGAGACTTTAACAGACACATGATAGTCCACACAGGGGAGACACAATTTAATTGCTCACTCTGTGGTAAAGGTTTTGGTCATAAATCAAACTTAAAGACACACATGATAGTCCACACAGGAGATAAACAATTTCATTACTCAGTCTGTGGTAAAGGTTTTGGCCGTAAAGCAAACTTGAAGACACACATGATAGTCCACACAGGTGAGACACAATTTCATTGCTCAGTCTGTGGTAAAGGTTTTGGTCAAAAAGGAAACTTGAAGACACACATGATAATCCACACAGGAGAGTAAACATTGAATTGCTATCTGTGGTGGAGGGGGGATTTGAGTGTTTATATGCATACGCGTGTGTGTGTGTGTGTACGTGTACACAAACGTGTGTGTGTGTGTGTGTGTCTGTACACGTGCGCGTGTTTGCCCCACTGCCCTGGCCATACTTGACTTACTTTATCATGCTGCTCTGAGATATATGATCTAACTCAGCTTATAGGAATCACCATTGGATTTGATATTCTCTGATTGGTTAACCCTCACAGGTCGCAGGATGCAGCATTGTCACATTTGAATGTATAAAGCCATCTTAGGCATGTTACCCTGCTACATCTGCTCCAAGTTGATGGCGGTACACAACTCCTACAGACTCAGATCCAGCACTTGGCTTGGTTTTAAGGTGCCAAGTTGAAGTGTGAGGACCGAGGCTGGAAAAAGGAGTGTGTTATTTTGGCCCTTGGTCCTGGAACGACCTGCAAGTTCCACTTCAACTGGATCCTCTTCTGTCTTTGTCTAGTTTCAAACAAAAGCTCAGTGAGCTCCTCGCCATTAGCTGCTCCTGTAGAAATGTGTCATTTAGAACCCGTTATCTTCTGTCATGTGCTTTTGTGTTTGTTTCAATGTTTTCTCTGTTTTCATTGTTTTCCATGTTGTGAGTATTGTCTTTGTCATGCCCTGACGTGTCATTGTTGCTGCCTTCTTGGCCAGGTCAGCATCGTAAAAGAGATTTCTATCTCAGTTGCTTTTTATCTGGTTAAATAAACGTGAAATAAATCAATAAAAGTTTTCCTAGTGTCCGAATTCTCAACTGTTAATTTGATTCGCTATATTATACTCCACTGACACACACACACACACACTCTGCTTTAAATGTGCATGGGCCGAATTCCTACATTTTGGATAGCCTATTCAGTTCCAGCTATCTGATGGTGATTTTGTTGCAACAAGTTATGGACGGAGAAATAAGCAAAAATAGAAACTCTAACTTAATTTTATTTAATTGTCGTAGGCTACCTTTATATCACTGTCTCTGTGTAAACCACTTTGTAAACACTGTTTTGAGAAAGGTGGCAAGCTAAGTAAAGTTATTATAGGCTAGGAATAACAGAACTGAACACAGTCTGAAGTTGTAAGTCAGATAGGCTACTTTATAAAGTTGATTTGAAACAAAATCACACTCATAAAATCTATTTTTTTCTTAAATACAAAAGTTTCATGGTCATTTCTACTAAATAACTAGGAGGCATTGTGTAAATTTAGCCTACATCGAGATTTATTTGACTATTCTGGGCTAGGCTATTTGTGTAGGGTGGCTTAAATAGTCGACATATTAATTCAAACCAGTTGGACTACAGTATGTCTAGAGGTAATTATCCAACATGACATTTTGCCTATTGAAGGATTAGGCTACTTGTCAGTCGCAGCAGGCGACTCCAAACGAAGTCTTGGACACATTCCAAACTCTAATATTACACAAGACAAGAGAAACGCCATCATAAGTAAGTGTAGCAGGTGTGTCCATGAAAACCAGATCATTTTATTTCATTGCTTCTCTGAAGTAGGCCTACATTCATACAGGCGATATTACAATTTCAATTAGCCTACTTCTGTTCATAGACTTCGTACAAAAGCAAGACACATAGGTATAGCCTGCATTTGATTGGTCCGTCGTCTTTCTGAATAGCTAGAAGCTCTCCGCTTTTGACTTTCATTCTGTCAAACACTGCAATCATTTTGTCTATTTATTTCAAGCTCTGTTAAGTATATTAAGTTCAGTTTCTGTGCCCCCCTGCAAAGTCCCTGCAGACTTGAAGATTGCTGCATCATACTACAAGCAGCCTACTGTATATATAAGTACTGCATGCATATATATAAGAAGTGATGCTGCAGTGCTGCATGTGTGCCTGCAGATGGCAACATGACCCTGCTGCCTGAGCTGACACAGCAACGCATGATCTGATTCATATACATCTCAATGATCTGATCATCCAGTTTAACCATGGATGTATTAAAAGAACTGGATAGGGGACGAGCCACGCCCACAGGGCCGATTTTACCAACGGGCCCCGGGGCCCGGGACATCAAGGGGCCCAAATTTTTTTTTTTTTTTTTTTTTTTTTTTACATTGTGACATTGTTAGAACATTGGACTTCACCACTCTAGTCAAACGCTTTGCCACGGCAAAAGTCAGGAAGAAGACATTTCAGGTACGAACAGACTTGAATACTGCTTGATTGATTTGTGCAATAATTGAATAACCATGTGTGTGTGCACTGTAATAATAACAGCAATAGTAAATACTAAATAATAATAATAAGCTTGTTGTGACATCTCAGTGGCAATGTTTTCTTTCCAATCAGGCTGTTTATGAAAGAACATGATGGCTAAACCTACAGTTTGTGTTTGTAAGTTAGAATGCTGACAGGAGAGCAGGTGGTGACATGAAAGTTAGTGAGAAAAGGAGAAGATACTGAATAATGACATCACAACAGTATAATCCTAATGTTGATTTAAAATGAGATATTCCTTTAAATACGGGTAAAAAAGGTTAAAAAAAAACACTCAAATTTTTTGACACTCCCTTCCGCTTGAGGGGGGGGGGGGCCTGCAGAGATGAATAGCCCCAGGGCCCATGAAGTGTAAAATCGGCCCTGCACGCCCACCCATGCATTCGGACGGAGGCTGTTCACTGGCGCACGAACAAGGGACACATGAAGTGATGACAACGCAGAGAGGCTTGGCGCTTGGACCCGGAAGTCATATTGTCGGGAGGTCATAGGTCACAGCTTGACAAGGGAATTATTGATCCCTGAAAAGTCATGGACAATTTTATAAATTTTATCGATGAAAATGTGTGGGAACTCTGTTAACTGATGTATGTGGTCTGTGGTGGAGGGGGGATTTGAGGTCCAGTTATGTATGGGTGTAAGTCTGTGCTTTGTGATGTTGTCCTGTGTTTATGTATCACACAAAAAACTCAATAAAAATGTATCACAAAAATGATGTGGTAAATGTTTTAAACCTGTTTGAAACCCTTTACATCAGACCGGCTACATGTCCCCGCCCCCTTTTCTGTGGGAAAGCAAAAGACACTCGTCATAGACTTGAATGTAAAATAGCAGAACAAAACAACAGCAAAAGAAAAGCACCAGTGTAACTACACCCAAACCCAAATGTTTGGTGAAGCCTGACACCTAAATGGTGAAAGATAGGGTACTGAACTGGCCTTCTCTTATTGGCTGGTCTCTTTCCCCTGTGATGTCACCCTCGTCACATTGTAATGGACAAGTGTGCTTGATGAATGAGATTAGATTAGATTAGCCTTTATTGTCTCCCTAAGGAGAAATGTGTCTTGGGCATTTGACAGGACATACAATAGGTGTCATAGCACACATACATACAGTGCATGTACAATCAAACTACATTGGCGATATATCCCTATCCACCAAAAACACACACACCAAGAATATTACCTAATATTGCCAAATGGCCTTTACAAAAAAGTATTGCCCCTCCCCCGAGAAATAGGTTTGATATTAAAATGAAAAGTTAAATATTGCACCGATGCTATACAAAAAAATGATTGTACAATAAATTGTAATTTTAGGTATTGCACAGATGTTCTACATCAGGGGTGTCCAAACCTGTTTGAATGGGGCCAGATTAGATAATGCTGGGGGGGGGCGGGGGTTACCAAATGTGGTTGTCCATCACATGGGTTACCAAAAAAAAATAAAAAAATCACATAGCTACTTAAAAAGGATTTTGTTTACCATCTGAAAACATTAGTTCTGCCTGCGGCGTGTTCCTACTTGGTGCTTGTGTACAAACTGGAGTGCTGTCATGGTTAGGTGAATGGAAAAAATGCAAAGTGAACTTGCTTGATTAACAGTTAATCAATTAATGACCAATACTGTGTGGAGGGCCACATAGTATACAGTAGTATTTTGAGAGACAAGCCTCGGGCCGTTTAAAATTAGTCCGCGGGCGGCAAAAGGGCCCCGGGCCGGACTTTGGATGTGCCTGCTCTACATCATCTCTTACTGTGAAGTAGTTTGATTGACAGTGAAACAAAATAAGATGTATACCTGTTCAGCTGACAGTTTGGTGACCTGTACCTTCTACCTGACGGCAACACCTCATCATACACACACACACACACACACACACACTCCTACTGTGAGTAGGCAGCAGTTTTGTTGTGTTCTCACCAGGTTCTCACTGCGCCCCTCCCCCATCACCTCCCTCCCCCCGACCCCGCTCGCATTTCTTACCGCAAGGCATTCTGGGTATTGGGTGACGTGTTGAAGCTCTCATCATGCAAACGTTCTTGTCGTTAGCACTAGCAGTATCATATTATTTCCGGTTTATAATACTTTAAGAAGTTTAATTTACAAACAGAAGACTCGTATGTGCGGATGATATTATCACGAATATATGAAGTGGAACCGGGGCTCCGTTGATCAGAGGAAGAAGACTCAATGGACTCAGATGAATGGTTTAGCTGTGAAGCTAACGTTAGCTGTGAAGCTATTGGAGCTTTGAAGGAAGTTTGTCAGTAAAGTTCAGGAGGAAAAGTTCCTGTCACTGTGTGAAAATTAAAATGTCTAAAGTCCAGAAGCTGAGAGCTGTGGTGAAGCAGCACCTAACTGCGGCTGATGAAGATAAACTGCTGGACGCTGTGCGGTTACACAGAGAAGCCTTGCCTCCAGACCTCCAGCAGCTGTTAGTTCCCGCTGAGCAGCAGGAGTGGAGCCCCAGTTTCGACCAGGAGGACCCAGAGCCCCCAGACATTAAAGAGGAACCCCGGACCAGTAAGGAGGGAGAGCAGCTTCAGGAGGGACCAGAGCCCCCAGACATTAAAGAGGAACAGGAGGAACTCTGGATCAGGAGGGAGGGAGAGCAGCTTCAGGAGGGACCAGAGCCCCCAGACATTAAAGAGGAACAGGAGGAACTCTGGATCAAGAGGGAGGGAGAGCAGCTTCAGGAGGGACCAGAGCCCCCAGACATTAAAGAGGAACAGGATGAACTCTGGATCAGTCAGGAGGGAGAGCAGCTTCAGGAGGGACCAGAGCCCCCAGACATTAAAGAGGAACAGGAGGAACTCTGGATCGGGAGGGAGGGAGAGCAGCTTCAGGAGGACCCAGAGCCCCCAGACATTAAAGAGGAACAGGAGGAACTCTGCATCAGTCAGGAGGGAGAGCAGCTTCAACAGCCGGAGGAGGCTGATATCAAGTTCCCATTCTCTGTTGTCGCTGTGAAGAGTGAAGAGGAGGAAGATAAACCTCAGTCGTCACAGTTTCATCAAAGCCAAACTGAGGAGAACAGAGAAGCAGAGCCTGTAGCCAGCTGCTTAACTGAACAGATGAAAACAGAATCTGATGGAGAGGACTGTGGAGTATCAGAACCAGCAAATAACTTAATATACTTATATCAAGCTAGTAATTCACAACAAACTAGTGATGACAAGACTTCAGACTCTTCTGAGACTGAAGACAATGATGATGAATGGGTGGAAACTAGTGAACTTCAGTCAGGTTTAGACTCACAGAAAAACAGTGAAGTTCCAAGGAAGAAACACTTCAGCTGCTCAGTTTGCGGTAAAATATTTGGTAATAACAGAGACTTGAAGACACACATGATAGTCCACACAGGTGACAAACAATTTAATTGCTCAGTCTGTGGTAAAGGTTTTGGTCGTAACGGAAACTTGAAGGCACACATGATAGTCCACACAGGAGATAAACAATTTAATTGCTCAGTCTGTGGTAAAGGTTTTGGTCATAAGGGAGACTTGAAGAAACACATGATAGTCCACACAGGAGATAAACAATTCAATTGCTCAGTCTGTGGTAAAGGTTTTGGTCATAAGGGAGACTTGAAGAAACACATGATAGTCCACACAGGAGATAAACAATATAATTGCTCAGTCTGTGGTAAATGTTTTGCTCGTAAAGACTACTTGAAGACACACATGATAATCCACACAAGAGATAAACAATTTATTTGCTCAGTCTGTGGTAAAGCTTTTGCTCGTAAAGACTACTTGAAGGCACACATGATAATCCACACAGGAGATAAACAATTTATTTGCTCAGTCTGTGGTAAAGGTTTTGCTCTTAAAGCAAACTTGAAGACACACATGGTAGTCCACACAGGAGATAAACAATTCAATTGCTCAGTCTGTGGTAAAGGTTTTGGTCAAAAAGGAGACTTGAAGAGACACCTGATAGTCCACACAGGAGATAAACAATTTATTTGCTCAGTCTGTGGTAATAGTTTTGGTAATAAAGGAAACTTGAAGAGACACATGGTAGTCCACACAGGAGATAAACAATTTATTTGCTCAGTCTGTGGTAATAGTTTTGGTAATAAAGGAAACTTGAAGAGACACATGATAGTCCACACAGGGGTTAAACAATTTAATTGCTCAGTCTGTGGTAAAGGTTTTGGTCATAAATCAAACTTAAAGACACACATGATAGTCCACACAAGAGAGTAAACAAATTAATTGCTCACTCTGTGGTAAAGGTTTTGGTTGTAAAGCAGATTTGAAGAGAGAAACATTTAACTCGCGGTTCCCACGGCCATGGAAAACCTGGAAAAGTCGTGGGATTTCAAAATCTTGTTTTCCAGGCCTGTAAAACTCATTGTTAAAATCCTTGAAAGTTTATGAAAAGTCATGAAATGTTGTGTGTAATGAAATTGTTACAGTAATCTTCCTGTGGATAACCTTCCATGTAATGTAACATATAACGGCAAATTGATTCTCTGTAGCTTGACGTAAAGTAGCTCTAACTTGTGCCGATTTTAGTGCTTCTTGTAGTGTCTATTTGTCTATAATAATCATGTCTGGTATTGATTCAGAGTCACTGCCTTACAATAAATGGAAATTATATTCGGTTGTTAAGACTGACGACAGTCTTTCAACCTGCGTCACCTCCGGGGTCAAGCGGCACCGCTCCTCATTCGCCTCATTCAAAACAACTATGGTGAAACCCGTGATTCTATTTAGATATCTTTTTATGGTTTTCTTTTTTACTTAACATCACTTTTTATTGATAATCTTTTTAGACTTAGCGACAAACTTTGTTTTTGTATGTATTTCTCCGAATTGTAACGTACCTTATTACTCATCATACTCTGTATGAAGGATGTGGTTTGGGTCGCAGGTGATTTTGAGGCTCTGCTTCCTCACGGTCTCCTCAAACATCTCCTGGAGAGAAGATGGGAGCTGCATGGCAATAATTTGACCAGCCCTCCTGATGAGGTTTTGGAGTTGTGATTTGAGTTGAACGGACAGGTTCCCAAACCATGTAGTGATGCCGTAGAAGAGAATAATGAATTCAATGGCTGCCCTGTAGCACAACAACATGTTTTGATCTACTCCATGGACCCTAAGCCTTCTCAAAACATGCAAACGCTGCTTAGTACGAGAAGATACAATCTCAACTTGGTGATTTAACTGAAAATCAAAATGGATGCCTAAATACTAACATGTCACCTGCTCAACTCTCTCCCCTTTGAGAACTGGGCTGTGATCCCCCACAGACCTGGGATCAAAGACCATTTCCTTTGTTGTTGTTACAATTAAAATCAGGTTGTGCTCCTCACACCACTTCACAGCCTCTTCCAGCTCTTGTTTGTAGGCTACATGCCAATATCTGATTTTTGGTCAATACAATGATTGTGGCTGTATCATCAGAAAACTTGATCATGTAGTTGTTTGTATACTGGAACATTATGAAGGAGGACAGTTCAGAATTTTCCAATTAGTTCTATTCATGTTTTACTGTTGTTAAAATGTAGAGCAAATGAGCTGCTGTCTCTTGAATGTATTCAGGGGAGGGAAGGTAATAAAGCCAGTGCTCAGCCTGTCATGTCTCTTGAATGTATTCAGGGGAGGGAAGGTAATAAAGCCAGTGCTCAGCCTGTCATGGCACAACCCATCTGACACATTGGAGGTACAATGATAGAAACATGGAAGGTGTAAATGCTGCTGTTGCATTCAGTTTGCAAAACTGTTACAGGACTGAAGTGAAGCAAAATGCTGATTCACGGTGAGAGTCGAGTGTTTAGCTGTTCCAGTGTTCCCCCACAAGCCAGGTTCCCTCATTTATCCAGGTATAGCATTTATACACAGTCAGAGATCTAAGACTATGATGATCTGAAAAAGACACATTTCAATTAATCTATGTAGATTTCATTATAGGTGTGTTATATTGATCACCAACTAACAAAGTGATGTAGTGTTAACTAGATCCAGCAGAGGGTGCTGAGTGACTGACTGTGCCACATGGTTGTCTGTTGTCTCTGATTGTTTTGTTGTGTTCTGCGCCCCTCCCCCATCACCTCCCTATGCCTGACCCATGCGCCTGACGTGTGATTTAAGAATCGCATAGGTTACGCAAAAACCATGCCCTGTGCCCGCCTACGCAGCAGTCAAGCGCCGGGATTGGCCAGGCGCTCATGAGCATGGTTTTCCTGGTTTTACTTCCTGACCGTGCGGCCCAAGGCGAAGTGCGCATGTGTGCCATGACCCATGACGTATTCCATGTCTACCACCACCCCCCCCCCCCCCCCACACACACACACACACACTTTCAAAATTCTTCACAAGACATTTAGCAAAACCGTGTAAATTCTGCAAATACTACACAATCTTTTCAAAACTTTCATTTACAAGTTCAAAACAAAACCTAACATACATTACATCCTATATTTCTATATCTCTCTATCAATTGTTCAATGTGTTATTATTCTGTAATTTGCTACTGTTGTGTCAGCTAGAATTAGCTAGACATATTTTCTGTAAAGCCCTCTGGGACATGGGACATGCTTGTGAATTAGGGCTATACAAATAAACTTGGACTTGACTTAAAGTGCAGTAGTTGGTCATCCCATTCAATTGAAATACTACTTTTACCCCCCCCCCCCATTTTCTTTTATGGAGACAAATAGTGAACATTTTAAATGATGTAAATAAGCCCAGTGTATGTAGGTGTGTTTGTCCCACACTGCACCACAGCAACACTAAAAGAATGTGCATTGACAAAGAGACTCAAAGCAGACCTCAAGAGCTGCTCAGCGACCAACACATGTCATGAAATGAGGAGAAACGAAGGAAGCAAGTCACTGTTAGTCTTTTATTGAGGGTTGTACCCAAGTTATACAGCTTTGTATGCCGGCTGCAGGAGCCAGAGGGTTACAAACAGTTATCAGTATACGAGTACAGCCAACAGAAGACCTACTACCTACTACTCTACACCTTAGTACAGATTCTCTTAAGAGCACTAAAATCCAGAAAAATAAGGAAAGAGAAAAAAGAAACAGAACAAACCAAGCAACAAAGGAAGGAAAATAAAAAAAATTAAATGAAAAAAAAAAAAGAAGAAGAAAAAGACAGCATCAGAGGAGACATTCATTATTAGAGCACACTGGAGTTGGTTTTCTATACCTTGTAATATCAGGCGACTTCGTTGTTTCTTTTTTGTCAATTTTTATACCCATACAAATAAAGATTGTCCTTCAAAAAGTGCAGTTTCCCCCCCCAAAGTTTTCAGATAAAATCCTTTAAGATGAACCCGAGGATTAAGATAAAATCCTTTTAAGATGACCCGAGGAAGACGTTTGAAAAAAATAAAAAGGTACTTCCCGTTTCATTTGAGTTTGTGAGAGGAAGACCCCCCTCGTTGATTATAGACATTGTACGTTTGTATCTATATATATATATATATATAGCTTCAACAGTCTCCCAAAGCAATGTGCATAATAGATTTGACAGGTGATCCAACTACACTGTGGATTGATAGAATCTCTATAAAAAACGTCGTAGTAAAATTAGCAGTTTTCGCCGGTCGCCCTCGTTCCTCTCGTCTTATCGAGGAAGGAGACAAGCGGTGTGGGAAGAAAGAAATGGACTTTGCTAATTTTAACATTTCCTCCTCCTGCTACAGCTGGCCCGATGGTTTGCTAGGTAATAAAGTTTATTGTTATTAGTAAGAGTCAACGATGGCACGACAAGTTTCAGTTTGAGGAATATTATTGGGTGTTGTTTTTTTAATACTTTTTGGGATATTTAGAGAAAGCAAAAAAAAGAAGAAAACCCAAGGTCAGACATGGAGGCCTGGGTTTTAACACTCCACTGCATAGTCTCTCTGAGCAACTCACCCCCCACCCCACCCCACCCCACCCCCACCCTCAAACCCCCACCCGAGTCTTTGTGCTGGTTAGACTAAAGCTTTTCAGGGTTTGTGTGTATACTCATACTAAAAATGTAAAATGACAAAAAAAATAAAAATAAAGACAGCAAATCCTCACAGTTTTTGTGTGTAAAAGTAAAAAAATAGCCATAGCGCTTTTGATCGACAGTAGGAGCCATTGTTTTCTTAATAGACATGGGTGTGTGTTATGCGTTCTGATATATAGCATTTGCTCACAGGATATTAAGTCGAGAGAAAAAAGAAGAATCACAACATTTTTCTTTAAATATTAAAAAATAAACAAAGTAGTAGAGTTATCACCAGCCAGCTTCCCTCCCTCCCTCCCTCTCTCCTCTCCCTCCTCCTCTCGTCTCTCCTCCTCCCTCCCTCCCTCCCCTCGTCTGGCCCTGTTGGGAAGCTGCTTGGCAGCCCTGGGGATTGTACATTGCTCATGGTGGTTTTCATTGACTGAAAAAGCTTTTCCTCACATCATCCTTTTGCAAATGACTTTTCTTCTTCAAGCATTATACATTGTCCAGCTTTTTAAAACACACAAAACGCAGACACACACACACACACACACGCACGTACACAAAAAGAACAAACATCAATTCAATCCCTTTCCTCTCTCTCATCCTCCCTCCACAATTTGGCATGGTAGTGTGTTCCGACACGCGCACACACACACACACACACACACACACACACACACACACACACACACACACACGCGGTATCTGTATGAGACCGGGCTTTGCCCCCCCGCTGACGAGACGAGGGGCGGGGCAGCGCAGTCGACCCCCCACATGTACAAACATAAACAGTAACATCATCAACAAAGACAGACAATGCTTGTCCCTTCTCTAACTTCTCTAACAGCAGAGTTATACGTAGTTTTGCCTCCGTAAGCCGCTGATGATCGGGGGTCAGTTTTGTGCTTATCCCACTAATGGTTACTTAAGGTTAGGATACTTAATGAGGGCCAAAACTGCACCCACATCTGGGCTAGGAGAGATTTTGTTGCAAAAAAATACAGAATGAAGTGTCAAATAACATCGAGAGGGGAAAAACGAGAGATTCCAGGGTGAATTTTGCCCCAGAACTGGCATCAGCATTGCGGTTCCTTTCCTGTAATGAAGGGTAGGACTTGGAGAGGACAGAGCTGATCCTGGGTAAGCCAACGAGCACAACACCGTGTGCATCCCTAAAAAGCCATGAAAGAAGCGACCAATCGGAAGCCACATCCCTTTGCTTGAGTCGCGCCAATGAAGAAGCCTCCCCCTCCTTTCAGTCAGGTTTAGACCCGCGCGTCTCCATGACAACATCAAGCTTAGACCCGCGTGTGTCCATGACAACATCAAGCTTAGACCCGCGCGTCTCCATGACAACATCAAGCTTAGACCCGCGCGTCTCCATGACAACATCAAGCTTAGACCCGCGCGTCTCCATGACAACATCAAGCTTAGACCCGCGCGTCTCCATGACAACATCAAGCTTAGACCCGCGCGTCTCCATGACAACATCAAGCTTAGACCCGCGCGTCTCCATGACAACATCAAGCTTAGACCCGCGCGTCTCCATGACAACATCAAGCTTAGACCCGCGCGTCTCCATGACAACATCAAGCTTAGACCCGCGCGTCTCCATGACAACATCAAGCTTAGACCCGCGCGTCTCCATGCCAACATCAAGCTTAGACCCGCGCGTCTCCATGACAACATCAAGCTTAGACCCGCGCGCGTCTCCATGACAACATCAAGCTTAGACCCGCGCGTCTCCATGACAACATCAAGCTTAGACCCGCGCTTCTCCATGACAACATCAAGCTTAGACCCGTGTCTCCATGCCAACATCAAGCTTAGACCCGCGCGTCTCCATGACAACATCAAGCTTAGACCCGCGCTTCTCCATGACAACATCAAGCTTAGACCCGTGTCTCCATGCCAACATCAAGCTTAGACCCGCGCGTCTCCATGACAACATCAAGCTTAGACCCGCGCGTCTCCATGACAACATCAAGCTTAGACCCGCGCGTCTCCATGCCACCTGCAGCCAGGTCTCACGAGAGAAACAAGGAGCCAGGAGGTCTGGTTGCTTGTCTCTCTCGTGAGCACTGGCTGCGGCACAACCGGACCTGGGCCCCAAAAGCAGCTGAATAACCTTCAAACATCTACAAAGCACACGTGGAGTGCTCGTTTTGCTGTTAACTACTTTGACTACAGTGAACTCCATTCTGGCCCAGGTTTGATGGCTGGAGACAGCCCTCCTCCCAGGTTTGATGGCTGGAGACAGCCGTCCTGCCCAGGTTTGATGGCTGGAGACAGCCCTCCTGCCCAGGTTTGATGGCTGGAGACAGCCCTCCTGCCCAGGTTTGATGGCTGGAGACAGCCCTCCTGCCCAGGTTTGATGGCTGGAGACAGCCCTCCTGCCCAGGTTTGATGGCTGGAGACAGCCCTCCTGCCCAGGTTTGATGGCTGGAGACAGCCCTCCTGCCCAGGTTTGATGGCTGGAGACAGCCCTCCTGCCCAGGTTTGATGGCTGGAGACAGCCCTCCTGCCCAGGTTTGATGGCTGGAGACAGCCCTCCTGCCCAGGTTTGATGGCTGGAGACAGCCCTCCTGCCCAGGTTTGATGGCTGGAGACAGCCCTCCTGCCCAGGTTTGATGGCTGGAGACAGCCCTCCTGCCGCTGGGAGCAACAGAGCATCGTCTTCTCTAGTCTCCTCTACACTGTGAAGAGCACGCACTCACACATGACCCTGTCACAATGGTGTCAGAAACACACCTTCCCTCCGCCCAGCTTACTGCCTTGGCAGACTCCTCGCCTTTAACACGCCCAAGTGCAAAATCCAAGGCTCCTCAGTTCACTTCATCCATCAAGTTAATCATAAACAAATGACAAACATAGTTCAGATGTTCCACTCAATAATGTTTTGTTCAACGAGACAAAAACACAAATACAAATAAGAGATATATATATTTTAAGCAAAGATATCTGGAATTAAGTAAACCAATCTTTTTTTTTTCTTTCATTGATTGAATGATATTTGGTAGAGAGCGGTTCAATACTGGCACACACCACTGTCGAGGTCTGGCTAATACTCAAGGTGTTCGGTCTCACTACGTTATGCTTTTGAAGTCGTTAAATATATTCACGGCTAAACTTAAGAACACAACTATAAAGCAAAACGCTTCTACTTCTGAAATAAAACCTTAGCGGAAGGGGAAAAACACACAACACACAATTACATGAAGGAAAAAAAGAAAAAAAAAAAAAACGAAATTAAGGTCCATGGCTTCGCCTAATGCTGACTTCTCGTTCACGCACTCTCTCTGAAGCGTCCACCCTACAAATTGTGCATCATCGTAACTAAACAATCATTGGTAAATAGGTAAATCTATATACGTTATTCACACGTGTGTATTTTGTCAACTACACACCACTGGTGGATTACATTCACCCTGTAACCCCCCCCCCCCCCCCCAAAATGCCCCTACCCCTCCAGCGGTAGAACTCACATATCTACCAGTACAGAGCAGCCTAACACACACGCACACACACACAGAGTCACACAGACATACACACAGTCACACAGACATACAGTCACACTAGATTCATCAGGTCAGGAACTTCAGATGAGCGCCACCCGCCCCCCAAAAAAAACAAAAACAAAAACCAAAAAAACAGTACAACAATACAATCATATTCTATTTGTAAACAGGTAGAAGCCACTTGACTTGTTGTTGCATCTTCGGACACAATTAGGATCAAGGCAATGAAATGTGGACGACTTTTGCACTGTTAAAATATTTATAATCAACCAAACAAGATTATTATTATTTTTAAGCTTTTCTGGTTTCTTTCCTTTTCAAAACACCATTTGTGGCAATGACAGCGATTCAAAAAAAACGACAACAAAAGAAAAAGAAAAAAAAAGGTAATATTTCGCATGATATTGTAATTACTTATTGAAACATTTAAAACATTTTGTGAGACATGGAGGGGAAAGAAAAATAAAGAAACGCCTCTCCGTAGGCTGTGTGAGAGGCTACAGTATGCATAGATACAGATTTGCCTTTCTCTTGGTTTATAAGTCCGACAAGACAGAATATTTCCATTGACAGTCAGTCACGCACACTCACACTAAACACTCCCCCACTGTTTTTCTTACACCAGTGGAGCGGAGGAGAGGAGGAAGAGGAGGAGAGGAGGAAGAGGAGAGAGGGAGCACTGGGATTTCTACTGCCCCATCCTCCAGCCCCAACCCCCCACGGCCCCTCCCACACCCCCTCTCAAAAGACAGCATATTGAAAGCAGTGTGTCGAGCTTCTCCAGCTTAAAGCAGTTATTTGGCAGAGAAAAAACTTACAGACCTATACATAGTTTTCAGTGCTAGAAGTTGGATTTTCCTTTCCTACAAGGAGTAGTAGTTTTTTTTTTATTCAACTACAAGGGGGGAAAAACTGGCTTGATTTCCTGAGAACCATTGCTGGTTATTTAGCAGACAAAGAGGAATAGTTCAAATAACCAACGCCATGGCCAAAAACACTGATCCGAATTCCCAGAGTTACAAAGCATCGTCTTCATCCTCAATACGAGATTAAATTCTTTTTTTGTCACATTTTTATTTTTTTTAATTTTTTTTTAAAGGTTTTTGATATCACTTTTATTTTTATTTTTTTGTATTTTTCCGTTTTATTCCATTTTCTCTTTAAAATGAAGGAAGAATGAACACACGTTCCGCCTCCTAAGTCTTGTAAACAAGAGGTTGCAGTGTGGCACCTCCAAAACAACATTGAAAGCCTATTCTGAAAGTGCTGTTCCCCCCTGCCCACTAGAGGGCTAGTGGGAGGGGCTTGCTAGATAGGCCCCACCCCCTATACTAGGGTGGGCGGGGCTTGCTAGTCCCAGCTGCGGCTACAGTCCTTTGCACTGCAGAGCTCAACGTTCTTTAGTTTTAAAACACAAAATTGGTGCAATACTTTTTAATGTCACTTTTAATATCATCAGATAATCCTCCTAAGTCAGCTTTTTTTCTTCTTTTAACTATCTGTTGATCTTGATCTCCACGACAACGCAGTAAGGTAGGCGTGCCAAGGCAGAGAGGAGCGCATACACACACACGTACTCACACACACATGCGCGCGCACGCGCACACATACGGCAAGGACCTCAATGAGTAAACAGCTACACTGGAAAAACTGGCTGCTCCCTCTATATTGCAGATTATATATACTGAGAAAAACCACATTCAGTGCAAAGTTAAAAAAGCTCATACTCCAACATTGTCAGCAAACAAATGCAAAAAAAACAAAAGAAAAAAGAAAAAAAGAAAACGTTAAAAATAAAAAGAATTGGAATTCAAATAAACATGATGAATGAAACAAAAAAAGATAATGAGCTCGATTGAAGCTTTTTTTTCGGTCTGAAAGAGCACTACCTGGAAGCGAATATCCATCCGTTCACATTATAGAATTGGCCTGAATGATTCAAGTATTCCGACTGATATGTTTTTGGGCTAAAACAAAGTGGACATATGTGCAGAGAGAGAAACGTAACTTGTTTTCCACAGGGGAGACCCCGTTTTTTTTGAATATCTTGTAAGTGAGTCCAACTAGTGCCATTGCGTTTTTTAACTACATTTTTTTCAAGTTTTTTTTTTTTTTTTTTTCTGGTGATTATTGATGATTCTCTACTGACCCCTCCTCGGCCTGTTTGATTGACAGGTGGTTCACATGGAGTCCCCGGCCCCTGACAGGTGATCCACCGGGAGGAAGGAGCTGATTGGAGAAGGGCTGCTGATCCTCCCGCCCTCGGTACCACTGGGGGTCCCCCATAGGCTAGTGGAATAGTTGGGCCCGCCCCAGAGGGAGGAGCTGTGGAGGTCGCTGCCATTCCATTGGTTGGGTTCAGGGACGCGGCTGGGGAAGGGGTGGGACTGATCCATTCTGCTCTGAGAGGAGCCGATGGCCTGCCAGCCCGAGGAGGGAGCGGCCAGTGACTGCCCTTGTGCAAAGAAACGGTTGATTTCCTCCTCGCTGGCGAACTCAGCCAGAATAGTAGTGTTCCCCAAAACACACCTGGAGAGATGGAGAGGGGTTGAACAGGTGAGACGGTGTGTGAGGCTGAAGCACCCAGTGTGTGTGCCTAAGAGAAAGAAAGAGGCTGAAGCACCCAGTGTGTGTGCCTAAGAGAAAGAAAGAGGCTGAAGCACCCAGTGTGTGTGCCTAAGAGAAAGAAAGAGGCTGAAGCACCCAGTGTGTGTGCCTAAGAGAAAGAAAGAGGCTGAAGCACCCAGTGTGTGCCGTGTGGCGTCTGCAATTGGTCTAAAATATCTATAATATATAAAATAATAATATTATTTTTCAGATTTTCCCCCATTTTCTCCACAATTATACTTGGCCAATTTATCCCCATGCTGCCCTGTTAGCTGCCCCGGTCGCTGCTCCACCCTCTGCCGATTTGGGGAGAGCAGAGACTAGCACCATGCTTCCCTCCAACACATGCACAGTTGCCAGCCGCTTCTTTTCACCCGACAGTGGGGAGCTTCACCGGTAGGACGTAGCACGTGGGAGGATCACGCTATTCCCACCAGTTCCCTTCCACCCCGACCAGGCGCCCCGACCGACCAGAGGAGGCGCTAGTGCAGTGACAAGGACACCTACCCCCAATCCGGCTTCCCACCCTCAGACACAGCCAACCGTGCCTGTATGGACGCGCGACCAAGCCGGAGGTAACGCGTGGATACGAACCTGCAACCCTCGTGTTGGTAGGCAGGGAATCTACCACTACACTACCCGGACGGAAATTGCGTGAACGTTATAATAGTGTGCACTTATCACCCAATAGCCTAATGCAGTAGGCTATCATCTCCGTTGCATTTTCAAACTGGGGGGAAAAGAAACGATTCAACTTTTACTTGTTTACTCACCAAGCATGTTCCTAACCCTACCTACAGCCGCTTTGGCAACGATGCGCACCCTATACTAGGGCCTCAGATGGTAATGATCCGCACTCGCGGGAGGTGCGCACAGAGCGGATCATTGTTTCTAAACATGCGGCTAGCAGCTGGTAATGATCCGGATTTCACTGCATGTTTACAAGGGGCTGAAGGTCCTTACATGTGCAGAGAAAGCCTGTCTGTGTAAATCAGATCCTTACATGTGCAGAGAAAGCCTGTCTGTGTAAATCAGATCCTTACATGTGCAGAGAAAGCCTGTCTGTGTAAATCAGGTGCTTACATGTGCAGAGAAAGCCTGTCTGTGTAAATCAGATCCTTACATGTGCAGAGAAAGCCTGTCTGTGTAAATCAGGTGCTTACATGTGCAGAGAAAGCCTGTCTGTGTAAATCAGATCCTTACATGTGCAGAGAAAGCCTGTCTGTGTAAATCAGGTGCTTACATGTGCAGAGAAAGCCTGTCTGTGTAAATCAGATCCTTACATGTGCAGAGAAAGCCTGTCTGTGTAAATCAGGTGCTTACATGTGCAGAGAAAGCCTGTCTGTGTAAATCAGGTCCTAAGGCTGGGTTCACACCGGCGACCCAAGCCTTGCCTATGCCTTGCCTTTACCCACGCTTTTAAATAGGCGTCCGTTTTAGTCAACGGGGCTGTGTACACCGTGCGCCTGAGCGTGAACCCTGCGTGTACTCACGCCTTGCCTGTGCCTTGCCGATTTTATCGTTTAGGCGTGAGTTCTATTTTCAAGCCGACAAGGCGCGTGCAGGCAAGCTTCTTCTGTCAAGCCATGAAAGAAAAACGCGACAATATCCATGGGAAATGGCAAAGTCAACTGAATTTCAAAATAAAATGGAGTTACAACAGTGTTGAGCAGAGAGAGAGAGATTGAGGGGTGGCTATCACGTGGGGCTTTCTCCCTGTCTGCAAACACATCTTCATGAGAGAGAATAGCGACCGAAGAAGCAAGCTGGACAATGTTGTTGTGCCAGCACATATTCTTGCAAGATCACCTCTCTAAAATGTCCGACTATAGTCAGACCTGGTTATACATATCCAGCATCAATAGAACATTAAATATATCAGATTTATTTTACCTATGATAATTCGGGACCACACATGAAAAAATACAGTCGGGAGAGAGGAGAGGCGCTTGTGACTCGGCTCAGGTTCAGCGTGGAATAGGCGTGCGGTGTGATCGCAAAAACGTGTAATAGGTTCACGCCCAGCTCAAGGTCTGCAGGCGTAGGCGTGGGTTGAGGCAAGGCAAGGCGTAGGTTCTGTGTGAACTAAGCATAACATGTGCAGAGAAAGCCTATCTGTGTAAATCAGGTCCTTGCAGAGAAACCCTGTCTAGGGTTGTGTGATGTCATGAAAATACCCATCGTGATTGTTTTACAGTGAAACATCGTTTTGGACGATGGCATCGTCGCGGGTGGGGGGAATAATTAATGATTTATTAATTCGCTGCGTTGCTGTAATTCCATTTGGCTAGCCGCTGCAATGCGTTCACGTTAACAACACAGGACAGCTGAGCTCTATGATACCAGCGGGCTTTGATAGCCTCTGCTCTGTGCTGCTGTAGCTAGTATGGAGCGACTCCAACTTTCACTTTGGAAACAGGAGAGTTAAATTCACAGTTGAAGACTTGTACTCACTTTGGGTTGAAAACAGGAAAGAATGTGAAGTTTCTCCTTTGTCTTAAAAAGTTTTCACAACACAGCCGACTTCTCACGCGCTGGGGACGCCCCGGCGACATTAAACAATCGCACCCGAAGCAGAGAAGCAGTGGAGCGGAGGAGGGGGAGGGGAGGCTTCCCTGAACTGAACTGGGCGCGCTTGTTTAATGCCGCCGGCGCGTCCCCCGCGCGTCACGGTAAGTGGACTTGGCCTTTTTTATTATTAAAACGGCACAATTTTAATTTGAACAGATAATTAATTACGATGATCCGATGTAGAAGGCTCAGAGGTCGATGGGGGGTCGGCCCAACCCTAACCCTGTCTGTGTAAATCAGGTGCTTACATGTGCAGAGAAAGCCTGTCTGTGTAAATCAGGTGCTTACATGTGCAGAGAAAGCCTGTCTGTGTAAATCAGGTGCTTACATGTGCAGAGAAATCAGGTGCTTACATGTGCAGAGAAAGCCTGTGTGTGTAAATCAGGTGCTTACATGTGCAGAGAAAGCCTGTCTGTGTAAATCAGGTGCTTACATGTGCAGGCTCTTCTGTGCCTTGGCGGCCTCGTCCTTGGAGCTGTAGCAGACCACGGCGTTACCATGCGGCAGGTTGAGGTGGAATGTGATCAGAGGACCGTGCTGCATGCAGAGAGTCCTCAGGGTAGAGCCATCAATCTGGGTCACACACACACACACACACACACAGTGGAAATGTATTTCAATGCCTTTTTAAGTGAAAAACAATTGACATTAATACACCTTCCAAATCAAGATTTCAACATATTTATTGTCACTCCGTTGTACAAGTGCACACGTGTGAAATTCTTATGCTAAGGGGCTCCGTTCCAGGACATACTGCATACAGCAAATACGTATACAAGTACTTAAATACAAGTACATGAATACATACTAAATACTACAGACTATAAATACTACAGACCCGTCGCCCTGTGGTCATGAAGTCCTTCGAGCGCCTTGTCCTGTCCTTAACTCTCAAGGACATTAACAGACTGTAGCGCATCATCCGCTATGCTGAGAAGGTGATCGGATGCAACCTGCCCTGCCATCCCCTTCAGGACCTGTATGCAGCCAGAACACTGAAGCGGTCTCGTAAGATCATCGCCGACCCTTCCACACCCTGGCCACGAGCTCTTCAAAACACTCCCCCTCGGCAAGAGACTGAGGGTCTATTGTCTGTTGCCCGTCGACAATCAGGCCGGTTTTCCCTCTCGAAACCTGGCTTAAAACCAGTATGGCACTAATAAGCTCCCCTTACGCCAGTGTCCTCACATGGACCCCGCACCACCGTGGCCAGTAGCTATATCCGTATTACGGCACTAGTAATTTTGCTCTCACACTGTCAAAACCAACCACCAAGGCCCGTAAGCCCCTTCCACCAAGGACCTCACCAACAAACCACACTACCTCCTCCTGAACTCACCCGAATCCCCCCCACTGACATGACCCCCCCCCCCAAACGTCACTTTGCAGCTGGGCTTCACTCGTTACTTAAGTATTACAGCTGCTTCTTCTATCAGAACTTTACGCCATTAGATTACTCTTGCTAACTACATCGTGCACCGCTTAGACTGTAACTCATATTTAATTTAACGCCTATTTAACTCGGACTGTAAATTCACTGCCTATTTAACTCGGACTGTACATTAATGTAAATGTAAATTCATATTTTATGCCTATTGAACACTCCTCCACTCTGTGTATATATTGGACTGCACTTGCAACATTGTGATTGTCTTTTTGTTGCTTTTCCTATTTCTTTATCTGAATATTGACATGACCGCTACGCTGCATAATGACACTAAGACTAATTCCTTCTAGGTAATCTTGCATATTGTGGCAATAAAAGTGATTCTGATTCTGAAATAAGGCAAATAGAAATAAAATAGAATAAGAAAAATAGCACCAGGAACCTTTCAACATGCAGTGAAATCCGGATTATAACCAGCTCCTAGCCGGTTGGCCTGCATGTTTAGAAACAATTTGCCGGGTTATGCGCACTCCCGCGAGTGCGGATCATGACCATCTCAACCCCTAGTATAGGATCCGCATTATAGGAAAAGCGGCTGTTGTTTAACACTGGCAGCTCATGATCCAGATCATGTAGCTGTTATGTCTGAGTGGGCGGGTGGTGGCACTTTACAAACCATTAATGTCCCATAATTATTTTTCATGAATGGACGTAGCGTTAGTTACGTGGCTGGATTATTTGGAAGAGAGCCAAATTAGGTGAGTAAACAACTAAAAGTTGAATCGTTTCTTTGTCCCCCATCTGCCAGTTTAAAAATGCAACAAGGGAGATGATAGCCTACTAGAGTTGCGCGATCTTGACCTCAGTCAGATCGTCAATCGCCACCCTTTGACATCGCCAATACACGATGTCATCGCGCACATGGCTAATTAATATGGACGTTAACATTAATAATAGCCATGTGCTTCAGCTGCGCCCTCGCTGTACTTTGCTAACTTAGCATCGATGCTAGCGGGACTTACCCAGCTATTGTCATTGCCTGCTTTTACTGCTGCATGCTGGTAATGTTAATCCCATCATTCCCATGTCAGAATAAGTCTCCAGATTTGTCGCTAACGTTAGTCTCTTCTGAGAAAGATTGTCTCCAGGAAGAGGGTCTGAAAAGTTTTCTCGAGTTGGATGCAGCCAAGTATTGTGCGAGGCAGCCATTTGAGGCAGCCAGTGTTGTGTGACTGTGAGCGTCCAAGCTAACACAGCTGCGGAGAGGAGCTTATTTGGTTATGTCGGTGAGAGGAGCTGACTGACTGACAGCCTATATCGAGACATAGGCCTAGCCTAACTTTTGTGGGGAGAAATAAATTGAAAACTAGTCAGATATGACTTGAATGCCACTTGCAAAATAAATCACCCACAGTGATTGACGACGGTGCAACCACTATTTTGACTGGGCGGCTTTATGTAACAAAGGCAAGCGCTCATTTTTGGCACATTGCCACCCCTCGTTATTGCCTGAATGGTCGGAATGGATCCTCCGTTAAAACGGCATGTTTTTGAATGGGGTTTGGTTACAGATTCGCTAAAGCTGTTTCCATATCACATTTCTTGTTATCAATACATGCTACCGCACCCCCTCCCCCCGCCCACTGGCAGAGAGAATACGGACCATTTCCAGCTGTTTCTAAACACAGACTCCTCATGTCTAGAAAGGTAAAACCGGAAAATATCCTGCTCTGGCTAGCCGGACATGATCCAGACTTCATGTTTAGAAGAGGCTTGTGTGTGATTGTGTGTGTATCTTAGTACCTGAGGTGTGAGATTCTTCAGAACTAGCCATTGGGTGGGTCTCCCTGAGCTGCTGCTGCTGCTGCTGCTATCGCCCCAGCTGGAGCCTGCCGATACACAGTGTGGACAGTTATAAACACAGTGTGGACAGTTATACACACAGTGTGGACAGTTATAAACACAGTGTGGACAGTTATAAACACAGTGTGGACAGTTATACACACAGTGTGGACAGTTATAAACACAGTGTGGACAGTTATACACACAGTGTGGACAGTTATACACACAGTGTGGACAGTTATACACACAGTCTGGACAGTTATAAACATAAACACACTGCCACACTATTATATGGGCCAGAAGTGATCGTTTTGAGGGGAAACGTTTGTATAATTATATCATATTTTCTTAAATAAAATAGCTGCATTATTAAGGGACCAGTTGTTAGAATTGGCGGAGCCTGCAGGGAAAGAGTGCACCTATCGTAGCGGAGGCAACATGATTCCATCAGAAAATCGATTTCCCACCCGTGCATGATAAGGACAGTAGTCTGAGTAAACAGCCTAATCAAGCTATAACCATAGCTCCACTTAACTGTGCATGTAAACGTACTGAGTTATAAACATACACTACGTCAAGGTGTTACTGAGATATGACGTTACAGAGCTTGAAAATGGCATTGGTGAAGTCAGTGACCTTAGTCTCAACACCAGACCCATGAGAGTTCTTACACTGATGCACTACGTTACTGCATGCTGCAGATCTCTCTCTGGGTCTGGGACGATCCCTTCAGCCAGGTGGTGTAGGAAGTGAACCGTTCACTTGACCAGTGATTGGCCAGTGGTGGATTCAGCCTTCACCAATCAGTAACGATTTTGCGATCAGTGACGGTACGGGAGGCGCAGCCCATTTTTCGAACCACTCTCTCATTGGCGCTACGACCTGTCACTCATTCAATTTCAACGCCCCCTAGACCCGCCCTCAAATACCAGCGGTGGCTGTGAAGGCTCATTTATGTAGTATGCCGAGCGCAGCGATTCAACATAATATTTGAGCCTGGGGAGAGAGACTACAGTGACCTTGACCTTTGACCACCAAAATGTGGCCGTTTGAGGCAAATTAGATGAAATTCCGTCAAGGCGTTCCTGAGATATCACGTCAACGAGCGGTCGCGATGTCACAGTAACCTTGAACTTTGACCACCAAAATGTATTCAGTTCATCCTTGAGTCCAAGTGGACGTTTGAGGCAAATTCGAAGATATTCCATCAAGGCGTTCCTGAGATATCACGTCAACAAGGTTTAAAATGGCGTTCGAGAGGTTACAGTGACCTTGACCTTTGATCACCAAAATCTAATCAGTTCATTCTTGTATGCAAGTCGACGTTTGAGCCAAATTGGAAGAAATTCCGTCAAGGCGTTCCTGAGATATCGCGTTTACAAAATGTATAAAAGTGTGTTTTATCCTGTTAAACCTGTTCAACTTGTGTGTGTGTGTGTGTGTGCATCTCCCTCTGCCCTCACCAGGTGTGTATCTGGACTCAGTGGAGCCCCAGCCCCCGAGCCTCAGGGCGGAGGCGTCCCAGCCGGAGGAGGCCGAGCTGGGCTTCTGGCCGGTGAGGCCGGGCGGGGGTCTGGAGGGGGCCTTGGGAGGCAGGGGGACCTTCCACAGCTCGTGGGCCAGGGAGGAGTTGGACACAGAGCCGCCGCCGGGAGACCACTTGGACTCGCTGGGTCTGGCTGCAAGGGGAGGGGCAAAGTAACACCTTTATAGTGGCCACTCTTCACGTCCGTTCTCATTCTCATGTCATCCGGGAAACATTTGACAAAATGTCTAGCAGCATATATGATTCTTCTAACACAAATCTAGAGGGCGCTTGGTGGTGCATAGCTCCACCAAGGCACGTTAGGCACCGTGGAGGAGAGGCTTCGGAGGAGATCCAAAGACACTGGAGCACACGGATCAAGTGTATACATTTTTATTTATTCATTGACTAACGTTTCGATGCAGGGCACCTTTTTGTGATATGTGACATCGCCATAGTGGGGCCAACATGACTTTAAGGGGTATTTAAGGCCTGTAGGACTGAAAAAGGAGGAGGAAGAGAGAACCTTATTCAGAAGAAAAGCATTTTTTTTCTAGGTTTGAGGAAGATAACTCACTGCACTCAAACTGCAAAACTCCTTTCATCTCTCTGTAGTTTTTACTGGTGCACTCACCCAGTCGCTCAGAGCTGAATAAGCACAATATAAATAGATCCCCCCCCCCGTCTAACTGGTGTCCATCAAGAAGATTTGGACAGAGATGTAGGAGGAGGAAGGAGAAGAAGATGGACAAGCTCAAATATAAACTCAACAACTACTCCAGACATGGAATGTGTACCTGAAGTGCTTTGTGCTGTACTGGTGAGGGAACCGCTGTGGCTGGAGGCACGAATGGATGACCAGGCACTGTTAGAAGGCATCGTGGTGTTCAGTGATGAGGATGGCCCTGAGAGAGCAAGAGGGAACAGTGAGTGCTTTCTGTGTGTCTGTCTGTGTGTGTGTGTGTGTGTGTGTGTGTGTGTGTGTGTGTGTGTGTGTGTGTGTGTGTGTGTGTGTGTGTGTGTGTGTGTGAGAGAGTGCATGGGTGAGTGTGTGCGTGTTTATAGTTGGGCTGTACCGTTGTTCCTGTCCCTGAGGTGGTCTGTGTGTGTGTGTGTGTGTGTGTGTGTGTGTGTGTGTGTGTGAGAGTGAGAGTGAGTGTGTGCGTGTTTATAGTTGGGGTGTACCGTTGTTCCTGTCCCTGAGGTGGTCTGTGTGTGTGTGTGTGTGTGTGTGTGTGTGTGTGTGTGTGTGTGTGTGTGTGTGTGTGTGTGTGTTTATAGTTGGGGTGTACCGTTGTTCCTGTCCCTGAGGTGGTCTGTGTCGCGGACGGTGTTGATGGAGAGGTTGTTGATGACACTGCCGGGGGTCACATAGGGGTCAGTCTCAGGGTCAATATTGGGGTAACCTTTCCAAGGCTCCCCGGGCCGGAACTCTGCAGACACACGCACACACACAGTTAGCAATAGCGGCTTCTCAAAGACAAGACTATTGTCAGTTAAGGGGCTTTACAGCAGGTAAATGGTGCACAGTTTGACAAAACGTTGCTCTTTATCTTTTATTTAGCTTGCTGAGAATTTCAAGGAAACCTGTGGGGTGATAACATGTACCCTGTCATGGGTTGGATGAGATGGAGCCTGTGGGGTGTGTGTGTGTGCGTGTGTGGGGTGTGTGTGTGCGTGTGTGAGTGTGTGTGTGTGTGTGTGTGGGGTGTGTGTGTGCGTGTGTGGGGTGTGTGGGTGCGTGTGTGTGGGGGGGGGTTTACCCTGTGGGGTGAGATTTTTTTTTTATGATGGACATTGCAACTACTGTATCTCACAATATGATTTGCTAAAACGATATGGGTTTCCCGGTTCGATAAAGTCACACGATAAAGCAGTTCAATAGTTTAATGACAACAGTCTTGACTGTGCATTGATCACACTGACTTGCTAGAATATAAAGCACAAGCCGTTACAAAGTGGAAATCATAAATCATTTGGATGCAGAACTTGTGAAATAGTGATGGTCAAGCATCTCATTGTACATTTGTGTATTGTGACGCATTGAATTTTGACATGGTTCCATCCTTAGTGTATACTTTTATAAGTCTGCACCAAAAAGCAGCTTAATGGCAATGAACTATGGATTCCCTGTCTTATCCTAGCGACCCATGTTTATCTGTGTGGTGTATGTTGTGGTGATTGGTTCCGTGTGTGTGTGTGTGTTTGTTTTTTGTGTACCTGGGGGCCAGGTGACAGTGTTTCCATGGAGAGGGGGGGAGTTGGCACGGGGGGGCCAGCCATCACCCACCGAGCCCATTGATTGGCCGGGAGGACTCAGGGGGGAGGGGCCAGGAGACAGGAAGTCGTAGAAGGGAGAGTCCTCCAGACGCAGCCCAGACGACATAGCACCTGTGGGACACACATACATACACACATTAGGACATAGCACCTGTGGGACACACATACATACACAGATTAGGACGGAATAGCAGAAAATTGTCAGAACACCGTCTCAACACAACCCATGCAAATCCTTTCTAAAGCTTTCTCAAAGTCATCACAGGTCATGACTAGAGTTCAGATCATTAATACTAACAACAACTAGGCCAATAAAATCTACTAAATAATCTACAGTCCACTTCTGTATGAAGTGAACACTTCTGTATGAAGTGGACTGTAGTCTGTAGTTGAGTCTTATTCTCACGTTCACTGAGATTAATTTACAAGTCTTCACGTTCACTGAGATTAATTTACAAGTCTTCACGTTCACTGAGATTAATTTACAAGTCTTCACGTTCACTGAGATTAATTTACAAGTCTTATTCTCATGTTCACTGTACAGTTACTGCTCTTTGGCTTGTAGGGAACCTTTATGTCATCCGGGTTAGGGTTTACTACAGTGGTTCAAAGTGGGATCTGGGGACGCCCAAAATAGGGAATACTTTATGTTCACTATAATTCCAACCATAAGTAACAATGGCAATGTATGACTGTTTTGGTCATGGTTCCATACACTTTCTGTAATAAAACAATCAGATGGGGGTGGGGGTTGGTCTGTGGTCTAATTTGTGTCAGTTTAGGGGTCCTTGACTTGAAAGCTTGACAACCACTGCTATACTACACACACACACACACACACACACACACACACACACACACACACACACACACACACAGACGCCCTTCCGCACCAGGTTTGCTGTTCTGCTCCAGAGGGTCAGTAGCCCAAAGTTTCTTCATCCTGGACTGGGGCGGCTCCTTGTAGCTCACAGCTCCACCACTGCTACCACCGCCACCCATGTCCAGGGGTACATTCAGGTTAGAGTTCAAGCCTAGAGGGAGGGCCAATGACGGAAGAGTGGGAGGGAGGAAGAGCCAATGACGGAAGAGTGGGAGGGAGGAAGAGCCAATGACGGAAGAGTGGGAGGAAGAGTGAATGACAGAAGAGAGGGAGGGAGAGTCAATGACGAAAGAGAGAGAAGATGGCCAAGAGAGACGAGAGACACCGAGCAGGAGAGAGGGAGAGCCAAAGAAAGAGGGGACGGAAGAGGGAGATTACAAACTAGCCTGAATTATTGGTGCATTTAATTACTGCTTATTATAATTGGTATTGTATGGGGTGATATTGTGTATGTACACCTGAGATGAGATATGAGACATGTGATATGAGACATGTGAGATGTCCTCCTTGAGCACAGTAAGACAAATTCCCAGGACGTTTGGTTGATAAGTGAATAAAATAATCAATCTAGTGATGTTAATTTGAATCACCTTGATTAGTGGCTAGCTGCCTACCTAAAGGGAAGTTGCTGAAAGAGCCGAGGGGGGCGGGGTCCTTCTGCATGTCAGCGGCATTGTGGGACATGTAGTTGTCCAGGTAGGGTTTATGGGGCGGGGCCTGTTTCAGCAGGGAGGGGTCCAGGTGCCGCGGCGGCTGCATCATCGACGGGGACGAGCCAATAGGACGAGTCTGAGGATGGAGGGGAGGAGTTAAAGAGCAACCACAACCAATAGAACGACGACAAGGAGGGGGAGACACTTCTGCGACCCGACGTAAAAACGTTTGCACCGAGGGGACAGACGGGGAGATGCAGAGACATTACAGGGTTCTTACACATTTTCAATTAAAAAATGTACATACTTTTTCCAGGACCTTGATTTATTTTGAAAATGTTGTCTGGTGTTCAATATTATTGTGGCTGTACAACATAAAAGGTAGAATTATGTGTATGTATCGGACGTGAACTACAACATTTTCCAGACTTTTCCAGGCATTCCTAAATTATTCAGACCTGCGTAGGAACAGACATTAACACACTCACACACACCTGTTCAGTCTGTCGTCCCACAGACAGGGCTCTAACACACACACACACACACACCTGTTCAGTCTGTCGTCCCACAGACATGGCTCTAACACACACACACACACACACACACACCTGTTCAGTCTGTCGTCCCACAGACATGGCTCGCTGGCTCTGAGCTTTCTGCTGCTGCTGCTGCTGCTGCTGCTGGAGGAGGAGACGCTGCCCAGGGGCGGAGACAAAAGGAAGAACCAGTTAAGTAACACTTTGACAAAGCAGCTTGCTGATGTGAACTATGGTTCTTGGAGTTCTCTATCATGTTTCCTCTGCTTGATGGCATTCAACTCTTTGTTCTTTACAAACCTATGATTGATGAAAAACATCAAGTATGGATCATGGCAGCTCAGCGTCTGATACAAATCTAAAACCAAAATGTACCGTCTTACTTATTTAGCTGTCAATGTCATCTGGGTAGGCTGCCCACATATACTCAATAGATGCAAAACCCTGATGTGTGTGTGTGTGTGTGTGTGTGTGTGTGTGTGTGTGTGTGTGTGTGCGCGCGTGCGTGTGTGTGTGTGGACCTCTACCTGTAACTGGTTGATCTGGTTGAGCTGAGACAGCTGGTTGAGCTGGGAGAGTTGGTTGAGGACAGCCACCTGCTGAGGGCCAAACAGAGGGTTCAGACCTCCGTTACCTCCGGGGTATTTCAACAGGGATGGAGGGACCTGGACCGGACAAGAAGGTGGTGTTGTTTTTTAGTTCGTCCAACGCCATTCAACTTTTCAAATACAATGTTAACGCACATCAGATGGACTACAAATAACCGCCTCGCGGTTGCATGCCTTCGCCAACAAGTCAAGTTGCAGTTTGCATCCATGTCTGTCCAGACTCCTAAAATACAGTACGTGTCACAGTAACCTTGAACTTTGACCACCAAAATGTATTCAGTTCATCACAACAAAGGAAGAATCTGGAGCACACGGGTCACTGGTGAGAAGGTTTCTTTAATGGGCTAAGTGCACCAACGTTTCGACGCAACGCGTCTTCATCAGTTTTTTCTTTACCCTGATGAAGACACCAGTGACCCGTGTGCTCCAGATTCTTCCTTTGCTGTGATATCCTCCTGTTCTGAGAAGCACCGACCTCCCTCCGTGGGGGAGCTGAAGCGCAAGAGATTTCCTTCTTCAGTATTCAGTTCATCCTTTGAGTGCAAGTGGACGTTTGAAGCAAATTTGAAGATATTCCATCAAGGCGTTCCTGAGATATCGCGTTAATAAACTTTAAAATGGCATTCGAGAGGTTACAGTGACCTTGAACTTTGACCACCAAAATGTACTGTAATCATTTCATCCTCGAGTTTAAGTCGACGTTTGAGGCAAATTTGATGAAATTCCGTCGAGGCGCTCCTCTGGATATCGCGTCAACGAACATCGGTCGGACGGACAACCCGAGTCCTTAATGCCTCCGGCCTGGCTATCGCTGGCGGAGGCATAAAGAGGGAGAGGAGATGGGACTTTTACCTCAGAGGGCAGGGTGGGTGGAGGTGTGTGTGTGTTTTACCTGAGAGGGCAGGATGGGTGGAGGTGTGTGTGTGTTTTCGAGAGGGCAGGATGGGTGGAGGTGTGTGTGTGTTTTACCTGAGAGGGCAGGATGGGTGGAGGTGTGTGTGTTTTACCTGAGAGGGCAGGATGGGTGGAGGCACTTGGTTGCGGAGGTTGGGTTGAGGGGGGACCTGGGGCTGGGGGCCGCCTCGGCCCTGTGCTATGCTACTGCCACCCAACATGGGGTTTACATTCTGTGGAGACATGTCACACAAACGCATGTGTCACACAAACTGAGCAATTGTTTTCACAATGTAAAAAAAACAAAACTTAATTGAACTGTTATCATGACTTGTTAAAAAACACCAAAACAACAATTGGGACAGAACGGCACATGTGATATTATGCAGGCGACAATGACGCAGAAGAACAAGCCCATCCTCTCACACTCACCTGCCGAGCGGCCCCGGGGTTAGAGCGGGCGGGAGCCGGCCCGGAGTCGAGACAGGGGATAGGCTGAGCAAAGTTGGACGGGGGGAAGCTCATGCTTTGATTGGAGGAGTGCTCCTCAGAGGCGGGGCTATCGTAAGCAGAGTGGGAAATTGACATCTGCGGTAGCAAAGCCGGGCGGCGCAGAGGACGGACATCACGGCAAGCACAGAGGAAGGGCACAGCAAGCACGGCAGCCGCAGAAAGAGAGAGAAAGAAAGAAATAACAAAAGAAAGCAGAGGTTGCAATGGAGAAGAAGCCACAGTAATGGTAAACCAGAAGAGGGCAGGAAGAAGGGAGCAGAAACTCAAGGTAGAGGAAGAGAGGCAGAATCAGGAGGAAGAGACAAGCAGCGTTAAGCGCCACCTACAGGCGAGGCCAAGCCAAACAAAAGCACTTTTTAAAAGACAACAAAGGGTAATCAATCATATAGCAAGATCCCAAATCACTAACACATCAACAGATTGTTGTCACTTATCAACAACAAAGCATCAAATCACTAACAAATCAACAGACTGTTGTCACTTATCAAATCACTAACAAATCAACAGTCTGTTGTCACTTATCAAATCACTAACAAATCAACAGTCTGTTGTCACTTATCAAATCACTAACAAATCAACAGTCTGTTGTCACTTATCAAATCACTAACAAATCAACAGACTGTTGTCACTTATCAAATCACTAACAAATCAACAGTCTGTTGTCACTTATCAAATCACTAACAAATCAACAGACTGTTGTCACTTGTCAAATCACTAACAAATCAACACCTCTTCAAAACAGCCTACAATATCTGACTTTTACCTCTAACCACCATTCCATCTCTGCAATCTATTGATTTGTATTTGTTTTGTATCTGTATTTGTTCTTGTCATTTAGTTTGTTTACTGTATTACTTTTCTATGTATTGTAAAGCGTCTTTGAGTTCCCCAGAAAAGCGCTATATAAAACTTATGTATTATTATTATTATTATTATTATTACTTATCAAATCACTAAGAAATCAACAGACTGTTGTCACTTATCAAATCGCTAACAAAACAGTCTGTTGTCACTGTTATCAACAACAAAGCACCTTACTTTGTGGAGTCACTTTGTTTTTGCTGCATCAACATAATTCCTAAGCCTTCATGATGAGTGATAAGTCGATGTATCGCTCATTCTTCTCATGCAGACAAGTAACAAAACCATCGCCTCCACAGTGTGTGCACAGCAGTATCTTTGCAATGTGTCAGAAGCACCACTGTGGGGCACTATAGAGCAGCCAGACATTGGAGGTGGCGAGCACAACATGGCTGAAATGACCCTCTTCGACTCTACACCTAACCTTATCAGCACCAGGCTGGAGCAGAGATTCGCCAAGCCTCCGTTTCTCAAATTGTGGTGAACTGCTGATGTGTTAGACCTCGGATATTGTCTCAGAAAAATCAGATTTTTTTTTTTGGTAGAGTAGAACAGAACAGACGTATGCCTCCGAATAGGGCTGGGCAACATTATGGTTATTATATCATCTTAGATTTTGGATATTGTAATATCGTGATATGGCACAAGTGTTGTCTTAAAGGCTGCATTACAGTAAAGTGATGTAATTTTCGGAACTTATCAGACTCTTCTAGCTGTTCTATTATTTGCCTTTACCCACTAAGTCATTATATATCCACATTACTGATGATTATTGATCAAAAATCTCATTGCGTCAATATTTTGTGAAAGCCAAAAGTCAGTTGTTTTAATAAAAGTGCTTGCGACATCTCACACGTGGCATTGCCTTAGAACTAGGGGTGTCACAATATATCGTCCCACGAAATTTCGCGATAGTAAAACGTCACGATATGTATCGTTGAGATGAAATCTCATATCGTGAAAAAAAAAAAAAAAAAAATTTTTTTTTTTTTTTTTTTTTTTTTTTTTCAAAAGTAGACAAAGAAACGTCTTTGTTTGTTGAAGTTCAATGTGTGGAAAGTAGTTCAGTTGAACAAGTCTCTGAAGAGACACATGAGAAGTTATACAGGAGAGAAACCATTCAATTGAGTTTCTGGCAAAACTGTTTACTTGACAGGAAAAACTGAAGATGCATAAAAAATAGACTAAGAAAAGTCTTGTTGTTTGAGTTTGAAGAAAAACTGAAGATGCATAATGAGAATTTATACTGCTGAGAAACCTTTTAGTTCAAAGTAAATCTAAGTGACGGTGTAACTCATTCTATTTCAAGATAAGCCTTATCTCCAATCTCATGTTTTTTCTAGTTGTTATTGTAATAACAATTTCCCACAACAGCATGTTTTGTATTTGTGCATTTCAAATAAAATACTACTTTTCCAGTCATATATTGTCATTATTCAAGTTTAAAAAAATATTGTTAAAATCGTATCGTATCGTATCGTTATCGTGAACCCAGTATCGTGATACGTATCGTATCGTGAACTGAGTGTATCGTGACACCCCTACTTAGAACTGTACATTTAGCCCACTTTGTACAAAATACTAGGGGTGGGAATCACCAGATGCCCACGATACGATACTAAAACGATACTTGAGTCACGATACGATAGCATTGCGATATCGCCGATATTGCGATATATTGAATATTGCGATATATTAAATATTGCGACATTTCGATATATTACGATTTCTTACTTTTTCAACTGCAAATGATGTCACCAAAGGAATACTTTGTCAACATCTGGTTTATATAAGATTTTTTTTTCAGTCTGTACATCTGACTTCAACCATTTTATTGCAGCAACATTGTCAAGTAGACAGACCAACAACTTTCAAAAAGTCATGTCATAGTTGCATGCACCTGACAAACTGAACTGTTTGTTACAGTCTACTTACAGTCCACCTTAACTGGATGTGTGTGTGGACTACTGTACTTAGGTCGTTTTTGAACAATGCAACTTCACTTACACAAAACATCTTGTGCAGCCCATTCAGTAACTGGGGAATTTGTAAATTACTGTTATGACAAAACTGTTACTGTTAAAACAAAATAAAAATATGCTACCGTTTGTTTACTGCTGGCCTTGGAACTAAAGTTTATAGTAGCCCGGTGGCCTGGCATGGCCTGCAAAAAAACAAAAAAAACAAATGCAATATCGATACTTGGCGTCCAAATATCGATACAATATCGTCAGGCAAAATATCGCGATACTATGGTGTATCGATTTTTTACCCCACCCCTACAAAATACCAAGATATGCATCGCCATTCAGCCTAAAAATACAGATTATGATTTTTGGTCCATATCGCTCGGCCCTAGTTGTACCGTTCAGTAACTTGCAAAATAGTCTCTAACCAACACGAAAAAGAATCGTGATGAGATCGTGGATCGGATTCGGGATCCTGCCTGAAAAGAATTTGTGATATGATATTTTTGCCATATCGCCCAGCCCTACCTCTGAGGCATTTTGGCTGGCAGGAAAGCAGGGTTTTGCTGCGTACCTTGTCATAGTAAGCAGTAAAGCAGGGTTTTGCAGTGTACCTTGTCAAAGTAAGCAGTAAAGCAGGGTTTTGCAGCGTACCTTGTCATAGTAAGGGCTGCGATCCATGGGAGACTCCTTGTGGAGCTGGTGACGGGAGCCGGGGTTCTTGCCCATCACTCCGTTGTAGTCTCCCATGCCGCCCACCTCCATGCGCTTGTCCTGCACCATCCCTCCTCCTGCCTTCATGGAGTCGTCAGGAGAGTCTCTCTGCGAGGGGGGAAACACACAGTTACTATCAGGGAGGTCAAGGCTGGAGAATGTAAAACACATCCCTGTGCATGAACAAGTGTGCTTTTTATAACAGACAGTTTCTGATGATACCTCATTACACCCAATATGCTGTTTCTTCTGTGAATAATGCATGAGCCAAAAGCTGATCATTACCTCACTCACTATTCCCCATGTAGTGTTTAGCTGATCATATAGTGAACTATATGGGCAACGACCAAACAGCATTTCAGACACTACATTAAATATCACTGTGTCAAAGGAAATGTGCTGGATATTGGCGTGACACAACCAAGCATCACGACAGCAGGTTGAAGTGGACTCGGGTCGTATTGTTTGACAGGTTTTGAACATTAAAATACAAATAACTTGAAATTCTAATCATGTGCAAGTGTGGTTTTGTCAACTTTGTTGCAGCCTGCTGTGCTGGTTTGGTAAGCAAGCTTGTGAGCTAATGACTAGCATGAGTTTTCATCTACCGTAAATTCCGGACTATAAGGCGCACCGGTGTATAAGCCGCACCTTCAAAGTTGACTATTTTTTTCTTATATAAGCCGCACCGGACTATAAGCCGCGGGTGTTTTAACTCATTGAATGCCAATGACGACAGCTGTCGTCAATTCAAATACTGACGTAGAGTGCCAATGACGACGGTTGTCGTCAATTGCGTTTTTTGACGGTGGGACGTGGATCAATCCCTGATACATCTCTGGTACAACTATTGTAGCTATTGGAGGTCTATAACCTATTTTACAGAACCCTTAGGTGGCGACAGTGCTCTCCACATAACAGAAAGGCAAGGAAAAAACAAAGAAGAAGTCGTTATGGAAACGGAAATCGCATCGCATCCGTATGCATCGATATGCTGAAGCACGTTACTGCAGCTGTGCCTGCAGCAGCCAATCTGCTCCCACAATTGAGCCGCTCTGTGTCGGTTGCGACAGCACATCTGCACATCCACACCGTGGAGTTATTATTCTCAACTGGAAGCATCGTTGCCGGTGACAAACACACGCGGAACGCTGTAAAAAAGCCTGGCTGTTCCGCACCCTTCACTGTGCGCACAGCAAACTCAGCAGAGAGCCACCACAGACAGGAGGAGGAGTGTGCAGTTGAGGCGAGGCGAGGCGGGGCGGGGCGGGGGGGGGGGGAGGGGGCACGCAGAGCAGCACACACACAACACCCAGACAGACCCAGGCAGCAGGACAGGATTGACAAACGCAAGCCAGAATATCCGATACCCACCAGCAGCAAATCAAAACCAGCAAGAAGCTGCAACCAGCAGCGCACGCAGGGGCCAGCGCTGCTGGTTGTAGCTAAAAATATTATTCTGCCAAACAAAATTCCCTGGCCTAAACTGTTTTATTGAAGGAAATTATTTTTGAGGTGTGACTACATTAGAAAAGATTAGCTTCAGAGTCAGTGATGTGCTTGAAATGATTAATTTCACAAAAGGCCAATTATCTCAGCTTCTAGAAAAAAATTGCTATTTTTGGATGAATCAAGCTATCTTCTCCGGCTCATAACTAAAGAACGGAAAATGGGATCAATAAACTTTTTTTTGCAGATGATAGAATAGAGTCTCATCGTTCTTTGTGCGTGTTCAGTGTTTACATAGTAATATCACACAATATTCTGTGGGCCTCGAGAAATCACTGAAAACGCTCTGAAACTCTGGCACTGGGAGCGTCCGTTCTCCAAAAGTGGCTGGCACTCAATGAGTTAATGTTTTTTTTTTTTTTTTTTTTTTGTGTTTTAATGTTTAATTACCATATGTAATGCTCCCATTTATTAACATTTCAACAAAACAACATAACACAACACCACCTGTGTTGTTATTTACAGTGCACACAGTGTCATACAGTGTCATACAGTGTCATACAGTGTGGTGAAAAGAGGGCAAGAGAGGAAATTAAAACAGAAGTGGCTTTATAGTTAGAAAGAGTGCTAAAAAAGAGAGATTTTTTTTTTTTTTTTTTGAAAAAATCCATAGATAAGCCGCACTGTTATATAAGCCGCAGGGGCCAAAAAAGGCCAAAAAACGGGAAAAAAGGTGCGGCTTATAGTCCGGAATTTACGGTACATTTAAAGGTCCCATTCCGTGCAAAAGCTGTTTTTACTTGTAAATGCATATATACTGCTGTCAGCCCTCCCTGTAATGAGTGGTCACAAGCTCAGAACTGCCACAGTTGGATTTGTCCCTATTAGGCCATATTGTGACTAGCATTTTCGTTTAGTTCCGTTCCCACGGCAGGGGCACTACACACTTTTTTCTCCATAAAAGAGATCTATAGGTAGAAAGTACAAATAAAAAAGTTCTACTCGTGTTATCCTGCAGTATTTTTTTAATCAGTGGTCAAAGACGGCACTATTTCTTACTAGGCGTACTAATCTGTGCAAGGGGAGTGGTGTGGTTTTGGTCACGTGGACCAATCGCGTAGCCGCTTTATTCCCTTGCCGTAATAACATTAGAGCCATGGCGACCACCAGTTCAAGCAGCGAAGAGGGGAAAAAGAAACCAAAACAGCGGAAAAAAGTGCGTAAAAGCCGGGAATCAAAGGACTCCAAACGATGCTATATGCACTTTTTGTCAGTACAGAATGAGGACGTGCAGGATTTTACCCAGACAAGGTGGGACACTTACAGGTCTGTCGTCAAACAGTGGCTTTGTCTGGACGGCGATAGTAAAGTTATCGCTGAAACTTTTAAACATTGCGTGGACGTGGATTTTGACCATGTTCCCGAGGACGCTGGATTTCACGCGACGTGTTACCGTCGCTTTATTTGTAAAAGACGTTTGGGTTTGGCTGAGAAACGCTGCACACAGATGGTGCAGGGGGGGGGAGAAGAAGAACCAGATGCAGCCGCAGCCTCGGACAGCATCGGCCCCGACGGAGCCACGTCTGAAACCCCCCGAAAGAAACTTCGGTCTCGGACAGGTTTGCCCGTCCGTTCTGCTGGCCCTGTCCTTCCAGCCATCTGCATCATTTGTAAAAAGGTGGACAAATATATTACTGTTGGTGGAAAACGGAAGAAGGATCAACTTTCACAAGCAGAGACAGTGTCTGCAGGTAAGCGACCCCCCCCCTCTCTCTCTCTCTCTATCTCACACACACACACACACACACACACACACACACACACACACACACACACACACACACACACACACACACACACACACACACACACACACACACGGGACTGAAAAACATGGAACAAGGAAGTGTGCAGATAGACAGGCAGAAAAGGCGGTGGTCTTGTGATGTAGTTGATTTATATATTATATTATATTACTTATCATTGATAAAAAAAATGTGTATCTACAGAACAGAGACTGAAACACCAAGGGGGGGCAGGTCACAAGTGCCAGCTGGCCCATTGTTCACTGTGTTATTTACAGCCCCCAAACCAACACACACACACACACACACACACACACACACACACACACACACAGAGAGAGAGAGAGAGGGAGCATTTTATTTTATTGCCTTGATCTCCTTGCCCCCCCCACCTCTTTTTTCTTGTAATAACAATACAATGGATAAAAGATACAAAAACAAATGTCACCCACTTTTTTTTTATTATAAAATGTGTGATTTGACAGTAAAGCTGATTATAACTTTTTTTTGTTTTCAGGCCAGTTGCGGAAGGCTGCTGAGAAGAAGGAAGACTCTAGCGTTCTTTTGCATATCAAAGACAAAGACTGTGTGTCTCTGGAAGTGCGTTACCACAGGTCCTGTTACAGAGAATACACAAGGTCCTTGTCAAAGTCTACGGCAACACATACTGCAACCACAGATGAAGTGTGAGTTATTACATTGCATTAACACTGCACATTTCAAAAGTAAGGCTTTGACCTACAACAAATACTATTTTGTCTGTCTTTAGATACAATGTTGACAGCAGACCTCTTTGCACATGTTAAGTATTTTTTTGTCTGCGTGTGTGTGTTTTCAGAAATGAACAACCCTTTGCTGCCAGCTACAAGATATTCTGCGAACGAGTCATCCGTCAAAGGATTATCGATAAACAAGAAATCCTGAAAATGAACCAACTAAGGAAGAAATTCATAGACATCGTTAAGAAGAATGAGGATATTGATGCTTCAGACTACAGGTAACTGTGTCCTTGACAGTTCAGTAAATAAAAAAGAACCTCTTTCATACTGAAAAGTTTCCATTTTATTGATTTATTCGCTCACAAGAAAGGCTGACAGTATGTTTAAATGTATTTGTTTGTCATTGTGAAAAAAATCCCTTTATTTATACATTTGTGCTCGTCTTTTTCTATATTTTCATGTTGCAGGCAGGATAAACTGAAAAAGCGGTTGGCCCGTGATTTCCCCCAGCTGGTGTTTCACAGCCCTGCAACGCGCAACATCTCCGAACTGGTTTTTGTTGAAACATTATCAGCAGATACACTGTTAGACAGGCTACCGCATCCATCAGACACGACAACAACTGAGTCAACCGAGGTAAGCCAAGCTGAAAGTGACAATGAACACACATCTGGACAAACTACAGAGCACACAAGGACACTGTACAGTGCAGGACTGATATTGAAGAGACTTGTGAATGAAACTCCCGGGATGAAATGCCCCTGGCCTCCCACAGCAGAGGATTTGAATGTTTCTGACGCAAAATCTGTTGTGCCAGTTGAACTATTCAATGTGATTTCCTGGATTATAGGTGCAACAGAGGAACCAACACTAGACCATTATGTTGATATTCCTGAAGATGTGAACCTAAAAGTTTTATCTGTTTGTCAAGACATTGTGTATCTTGCTTCTAAAGGTCGGAAGCAGACGCCTAAGTCACTGTGTCTTGGTCTAACTGTTCGCCATTTAACAGGTTCATCCAATGTTCTGTCACTACTGAACAGATTAGGACACTGTGCTTCATGGAACACAGTTGTCAGTCTAGACACTAGCCTAGCGTCACTACAACTTCTAGAGGGCAGAGACAAAATCCCTAAGGGGTTCTCAAAGAAGGCACCAACCATACTGGTGTGGGATAACATCGATTTTGGGGAGGAGACACTGTCAGGTCGTGGAACTACTCACCATACAAATGGCATTATGGTACAAAGTTCTGTTGTTGAAACAATGTCTAGACCAGACAGACAGCCACTGCCGAAGTCAGTTTACACATTCAAAGCACCTCCTAGCATCCCGCTACAACACTATCCACAGACTAAAAGACAAGGGCCACAGAACTTGCTTCAGGATGAAAGTGTTCCATTGCAGGTGGAAACGTACAGGTTGAACACTGTGTCTGCTGCCAAAACAGAACTGGCATATGTTTTAGTGAAGAACACAGATGCTGAAGCATGTACAGTACCAGGCTGGACAGGTTTCCACACAATGCTACAAAGTGATGCCACTCTACCTAAGTCAGCACTGTATTATCTTCCAGTCATTGAGGCTTCACCGACAGAGATGTCAACAGTTAACACTATTCTGAAGCGAAGTGTTGAACTTGCTGATCAGCTAGAACTGGACCATGTAGTGTTAGTTTTTGACCAAGCTATATATGCCAAAGCTCAGCAAATCCGCTGGAAAGATGATGAGTTGACAAAGCGTCTTGTGGTTAGACTAGGTGAGTTTCATACATGCATGTCCTTCCTAGGCATTTTAGGAAAAAGATTTGGTGATGCAGGACTGCAAGACATACTCATCGAGTCTGAAGTCGTTGCCCAAGGATCCATCAATGGTGTGATCAGTGGTCATCATTACAACCGCAGCATGAGGGCACACAAACTTATGTATGAGAGTCTGCAACGTGCCAGATTCAGCACATTCCTAGACTCATTAACACCAGAGGAGAGAGATGAGTGCATGGCTGTCATCACTGAGATCAAAGACGCTTTCCCAGACAGAACAATGGATGTTTTGTGTGCAAATGAGAACTTTGACAAAATGTGTTCAAAGTATGCCGTCTTTGTGGAAACGAGAAGTGCAGAAAACCCAACGTTTGCCTTCTGGAGTTCATACATTGACATGGTACAAATACTACTGCTGTTTGTGAGAGCAACACGTGAATCAGACTGGCAGCTTCACCTGTCAACAGTGCGCCTGATGATGGCATGGTTTTTTGCTTACGACCGTGTAAACTATGCTAGGTATTTGCCTTCATACTGGCTGGAAATGGTCAATTTGCCTCTCACACATCCTTCTTGTCACAAAGACCTCAGTGTAAAAGGCCAGTGGACTGTCCAACGTCAAAGTGCCCATGGATTTGCCTCCATTGCTTGTGACCAGGCTATTGAGCAAACATGCAATAGAGATTCCAAGACAAAGGGTGGCTGGACAGGGATAACACTGAATCGGGCTGCAGTGTCTCGCTGGATATTGTCACAACATGAAAGAGCTGCCATAGCTAGACAATGTGAGTCAATGGCTGGTAAATCTCCTGAAACACGGAGACGAAAAGATCTGGACCAAACACGGATTCATGCCGATGAAAATGCTGTGACCAGAATAAGTTCCACCATAGATTCTATGCTGAACCCATTTGACATACACCAAGATGGCATTGTTTGTCTTAGCTCAGGGACAGTAGCAGCTGAAGATGTCAAGAATGATTTGCTTGCAGCACAAGAAAGAGGTGAAGAAGCTGTCAAAGTCTTTTTGGACCAAAGACTGTTGTCAAAATCAGTCGACATTTTCGCCCCCATCAAGGCACAAAAACTGAAGACCTTCAGTGACCAGGCAAAGACAAAGAAGAAATCTGCAGCAGGCAAAGATGTGATTCTGCGTGCTGACAAGAAACTGTTCTCCAGACTACTCATTGTTGGTCAAACTAGAAAGATAGACCTGAGGGAAGTTCTGTCCTACTCCTTGGGAACGGTTTCATATCCTTTAGCCAGTACTGACGGGTCACTAGCTAAAACAAACAAATCAGCTCTGATGAATATATTGGAGAACAAAGACAAAGACTGCTTAGTTCAACAAGTTCCGTCAGATGGAGCTATTCTCTTCGATGGCATGGCAGTCATTCAAGCCATTCGTTCCAAACCGGCTACCTTTGGAGAATTGGCTGAAAACGTACTACAGTATGTGCTCAAATTAGCTCTGCAGCACAAGTGTACACGGATAGACTTTGTCATTGACCAGTATCCAAAAATTAGCATTAAGAACCTAGAGCGGTCACGTAGGGCTGGGGTCGGTACACAACGGGTGCAAATCTATGGACGGGATCAAAAGGCACCAACGCAATGGAAAAAGTTTCTATCAGATGGAACAAACAAAGCAGAACTGGCAGAATTCCTCTATGTTGCATGGCGAGATGCTGACCTCACCATTTTGGGCAGGGACCTCAGCTTGTACATAGCACATGGAGAACTGTGTCACTGTGTTTCCGTAAAAGAGGGTTCACAAACTGTCACTGCTGTTCAAGAACTGACATGTGACCATGAGGAATATGACACTAGGGTATTTGTACATGCACAGCATGCTGCACAAGAACACCAAACTGTAGTCATCAAAAGCCCCGATACTGACGTGGCAGTGATTGCTGTAAGTCTGCAGAAAGATTTACAGTGTAGCTTGTATTTCTTCACAGGAGTAGGCAACAGAACGAGGATCATTGATGTGGCTAAGGTGTCAGCAGCTCTTGGCACCAGTGTTTGTTCTGCACTCATTGGCATCCATACCTTCACAGGTTGTGACTCGACCAGTGCCTTTCATGGCAAGGGCAAAGGGAAGACATTTTCTCTTGCTTGCCAGAAAGAAGAATACCTGACTGGGTTCACAAATCTTGGCAGCAGTTTTAACCTTGACCAGTCAACTTTCAACACACTGAGCAAATATGTGTGCCACCTGTATGGCCAATCATCTGCCAAAAACGTGAACGATGCAAGGTACAAATCATTTTGTACGGCATCATCAGCTTTGCCAGAACTGTCCATTCCCCCAACAAGTGATGCTCTCCACCAACATTGCAAAAGGGCAAACTACCAAGCAGCAGTGATGAGACGTTCTCTGACTAGTAGGATGTGTGCTCCTTCACCCATTGGCAATGGATGGGGCATGGAGGATGGGGAGTTAACAGTAACATGGATGACTAGAAATCCTGCCCCTGATAGTGTGTTGCAGGTAGTCCACTGTAATTGTAAAAAAAGCAAATGTGAAACTGGAAGATGTTCATGCATGTCTGCAAAACTGTCTTGCACTGATTTATGTCACTGCCAGGACTGTGAAAATGTGTCAAAGGAAACAGAAGAAAGAGGTACATGGGATGATGACTCTGATGAAAGTGATAGGGATGAGTAACCCAACATGTTACTATGTAGGCCTACTACTTGTTTTGTTCAAGAATTATTAAATTGTTAAAGAATTGCCACACTGCCTACATCCAGTTAAATGCAATGCATAAATGCAAACAGCACAGACTACTTACACAGCCAACAGAAGGTTTTATTGTGATGCATTTGTATGCTATTTTGTATTTTCATATATTTCCTTGGCGGGGGGGGGGGGGGGGGGGGTGTACAAATGACAGATGCTGTGACACTTTGTGGTACTTGAATAAATGTTTCATACCATATGTTGTAATAATTCTGACCTCTAGTACTTTAATTTTTAGTCTTGTCCATTTTTTGCATTATTCCAATTTAGGGGGCGTGGTAACATTTTGATAGATTTTCTGCCATTTTGGTCCAAGGTGCCCTGATTTTCTTTTCTACCTTTCATTACACAGTAGGTTGAGACATTTTTTATGTATGAAACATAAGCTTTTGGCACAATTTACTGTGGAGGTTTCATTGTACTGTGTGGCAAACACTTAAGTTGAAGCATATTCTTTAACAAATATGCTACATTTCATGATCTAAATTCACATATGAGTAAACTAAAGGCACCAATACTTGTTTCAGATGTTAAGTATATGCATTTTAGCATTTATGACATTTGAGAAAGATTTTGTGTTGCCAAAAACACATTTTACAAGCAAAAACAGCAGCACAAGATTTTCGTTTTTTGGTTATAAACTGTTTATACATTTCTGGCTTGTGACAAAATACTGCAGGATATTATGAGTAGAACTTTTAACCCAAAGTCCAGAAGGGTATTGTCTATGAAAAAATGCATTGAATGAGTAGTGCCCATGACATGGGAACGAAACTCATTTTCTAAGCACTTTTTCATGGGTCCCAACACGGCCTATATCCAGCTTCCCCCTGCAGTCTCCTCCAAGCCACACCCCTAAACGCTTCGTTTGCCCAGAGGGGAATTGGGACGTCACGAGCTTCCTCACGCATACTGCGCGGGTCTCTCTCACACAAGCTACCTGCACCATTTTGTCTATAGCCACAAAATTAACACTTCTAGCTGGAGCGACGCCAACTGTATGTGATCCAGCAACTGCAGAGGTGCATTCGGTAAGTCTAGGCATTTTGAGATGTCCTCTTTAGCGTAGTAACCGTTAAGTTAACGATAACTCGCAACCTAGCGTGCTGGTCCACAGACGCTAATCTGATTGGCCGCTGGGAGCCTGGGGCGGGCTCTCCCTCAGCGGCCAATGGGAACTGTTAGTTCTGAATATATTATAGAAACAGACCGTTCTTGGGAAGCGACGAGATGAGGAAGTGAGAACTCCGTCACAACAAACGGGGTTGCTATATTTTCGACAAATTAATCCAGAATCATGTTTTATGGACCAGAGACACACGTTTTTAAGAGGTTACAGCTGCACGAATTGGGACCTTTAAAGTCGAACTGAACCCATAGTGGCGCGTGGGTCAGAGTCCGTTTCAGACTGAAAACATAACTTGTCTGAGATGGCAGGTTGAGAGGCGGGTCATAGTAGCATGTCGATGATTTTATTTGACAATTCTGGGGACTGGATTGGGCTTTTGCCAATCCTGGTGTGTTCCACCCCCAAATCATCATTATTTAAAATGTGTATATTGTTCACAAGCAATTACATAGCCTGTTAGCTCTGCCTAAATGCATTTATTTGGTCTAATTTGTAAAGTATTGAACATGTGTATGTGTTTTCAATATGCCTAGCGCATGCATCAAACAAAGTTATGATTTATCACATCTACCGGCATATCTCTTGTGGTTTACCTATTCAAGATGATATAAGGTGATGCGGAACTGGCGCTCTTCTCACCATTTATAGATAAGGCCTATTGTGAATTGGGTTGGGATGGTTTGCTGCTGTACCTTTACACTCCATAGACAGTTTCAACTTGACTACATCAATATCCTCAATTAACCCTAGTTCACTTCCTGTTGCAATGTTTGCCAGTGAAACGGTCTATATCGGCCACTATTTCTGTAATAGTTGGTTTGGTCAACACAATTGCCACTGTGCCGTTTGGCCAAATTATTCCTTCGCTATGGGAACAGATTAGGTTTCTGGACCGGCGTGGGTATAATATCTGCTCGCCGACCAGATCGGATCGTGCATGCACTGGGATCGGCTGTACGCCGGGCGTGTGGGATTAACGTGCGCGAAATATGTCCCGACAGGTTTAGATTAGCCAACAAGGTTACTGATGTTATCAGACATTTGGGAACATTAATGCAAATATGAATCGTACAAACATGATTCAAGTGTACAGGACCATTTCTCATAAACATGAGCCTTACTTTTTGAAAATTAATGTTGTGAGAGTTTAACGTCATCTATAGTGGCGGACCCCGAGCGCATCTAGCAGGGTGAGAAGATCCGGTACTCAAACACCGGCACTCATTTCCACGGCAACGTTATCAAAAGTTCCATAGATGCCACCAGCTATATGGCCGTTTGAAGATGATGATTTGAAAGAGGAAGGAGAGAGAGAGAGAGAGAGGGGAGATCAAATGGCTGAGACCGGACTTACGGGGAAGTTCATGTTGTTGAACTGGTTGATAAAGGGTTTCATCCAGGGTTCGTCCTGCTTGTTGACTGGTTTGTTCATCTGAAACACAGCAGACCAGACAAGTCGAGCATGAGCATGGTGTCTCCTGCCTGTTCCAACTTCTAGGTGGCCCTTTTGACTCATGCTTTGGAATGAAACTCTTCAAGTATATCGGTGAGAGAGAGAGTGAGAGCTGAGGCGAGTGGCACCTTGTTGGGGGCTTTATGCTTGTAGTTCCAGGTGTTCTGCTCGTGGGACCGGTTGTCCTGCTGGCTGTTGCTCCACATGCCGATCTCCACCTCCTCCTCCGGCTCCCAGCTGGAGCCCTCCTCGCTGCACCATGTCTCCATGGGCTTGGGGCCTGCAGGAGGGAGGGAGAGGGACATTCTTGAGTACAAGCTGGTGACTTCTCTGTGGTCTGTGCATCCCTATGGTTCATTGAATGTAAGCGATGAGATATATGATGCGTGTGCCGACCTGCGTGTGCGTGTGTGGACTTATGCTGCTGGCTTCCCCATCCGGGTCCAGACTCCCGGCTGTCCCTGGTGTCCCGGCTGTCCCTGCTGTCCCGGCTGCTGGGCTCGTCCCAGGTGGAGTTGCTGTCCTTGGGCTTGTTGCCCCAGGTGGACGTGCCGTTGTCCATGCTCACCGGCGGCCCGGCGGAAGGCTCACCCCATGACGCGCTCTCCTTCTGCTGGGTGTAGGACTCTCCCCAGCCTGGAGGGAGACAGAGGGAGGAGGGGGAGGCAGTAGAAGAGAGGCAGAAGCCATTTGAGTAACCATCACAGGGCTGAAATTATCCTTTTTAAAGCTGGTCTAAAAAGTGAAAGTCTTCACCTAACCACTTGTCCACAGTAGTAGTGATTGATTGCTTGATTGATTATTTGTTTGTTACCAGCTAATTATCTTTACTATTAACCAATAACCACCCTCTCCAATCTAATAGCAGTTTATAAAATCTCTATTTTTTAGCTGGGGACAGGGAGACAACATTTGAGGATAAACCTTTTCTTTCTTCACACTACTAGGTCAAACTGTTTAAGCCAGGTAGCTAAAATAAGACGCAGGAAGATGCAAGGTAGAATTAATTCATAGAATGAATTTCTTGAACTCGTCTCTTTGGTGCCTTCTTGCTTTCAAGTCATGTATTGCAAGGATGAATGCTCAGACCACAGATCAAATCAGGTGTTCAAGGTGGACCCATAAGTGGGTCATGTAACAGCTTGACAGGTGAAGGTGATATCGCATTGCAACGTTTAAACATATAAGGTCGCTTTCACACATAAGCTGGTGGACTCGGTGCGAGTCGGGGGGGGGGGGTGAAGTTTCAACATTGTTGCAATTCTCATTTGCTCCGGTTCGCTTTCACACAGCAATTTGTCACAAGTGCACCGAAACAGTCACTGACTCGTCTATTGGACAGAAATCTCTCCTCTTCAGCAGGCTTCTTGCCTGGCTGAGGGCTGACTGAACAACACAAGTGAATCTGCAAAACACAAACCATGGAGCAACACCACCTGCGATATTGGGATTTCTGGTTTTACTTTGCAGTTACTATCAAATAAATATTTGACAAGAATGTGCCCAATATGAGCAGCAGATGAGGCAGCCAGCTGTTGAACATTTCATTCTGCAGATGAGACGAGCGAGGCAGTAGGCTACGTACCAAAGGAGAAGGCAAGCCCGGCGAGAGACAACGATGTGTTGTTGAATGTTATGACGACGTACGTCACGCGGCGTGCAGGTACTGTATGCGCGCCGCAGTGTTTGTTTTGCTCCCTTCTACCGTCTTCTACTCATGTTGAGTGCATCAGATGCACTGGCGCTTCCTATTTGCTCTTGTGTTTAGTCCGGTTTGCTTTCACACAACAAACAAACCGCAGGGTTCACTTGGAAGCGAACCTACATTTTCAAGCGGACCAGAGTTCGCTTGTTTGTTCCGCCCGAGAGTTCGTTTGCGCTTTCACACCACCCCAAACTCTGGCACGTTTAAGGCGGACCAAACAGCTTATATGTGAAAGCGACCTTAATGTCTGAAATCCATGTCTCAGACCCCACACTTTAATATTGATAACTAGGATGCTACAAGCTACGTGTTTTAATTGTTTTTGCTGTGTGCTGGAGTCAGAGAACAGAGGTCCTGGAGAGAGAGAGACCCCTGCTCACATCCATGGGAACCCCACATCAAGTTGCTTATGTAAGTTTTGTTTACTTTAACTCTTGTGTGTGTGTGCGCACACTGTTCAGAGGGCTCCTCTTACAGCTGACCACCCAGTCCTGCCACTGGAGGGGGGGGGGGGGATGCCAGGGATACCTCCCCTTATAAATAGGACAGATCATGGGGCGGCTTTGAGCTCCAGTGTCCCTCATGTGACTGGGCATGCTTGCATGCGCGCACACACACACACACACACACACACACACACAGGAAGTCATACACACCTTGACAGGCAAACGCACAGAAG